>NC_142063.1:75051631-75404131 GCF_059756535.1 Pantherophis guttatus | reverse complement strand
GGCAGTGATTAGTAATTTGGCCAAATGCAGTATTGGTATGCTAACTCTACTAATAAACAATGTGACACCTACAAGCAGATATGGAATACTCCCAAGTCTTTACTGATGCCTCTTGTCCTATCCCTTTTAGTTCTTTTAATTATTGTAATACAAAACTATACAAAATGACACAGGCACAAATCTAATTAGGTGAAATCTAGTTTCTGTTTGCCATGTTAAGTCAGGTTTGGTTCGTACAGAAAAAAACTTCCCTAATATGGTTATTTCCAGATAAACATGCATTTGGGACTCTGAGATTTTCCAAAAGTCAAGCTGGCAGGGAATTGTATACATTGTAGTTCCTACAATTTAGTAGATATTATATTGGGGAAGTTTTAGTGGTGTGGTGGCCTAGAGGTGAAGTTCTCGCCTCATAATCAGAAGGGTGTGAGTTTGATCCTAGGTAATGACAGATATTTCTCTTTCTGCCCACAATGAGTAATTGTCTGCTTCGAACTCTACATAGGCATTAGGAAGGGCATCTGGCCTGTAAATGCACAGGCTCCATTCAGTTGCTCCAACTTCACCCTGATGGAAGGTATTGTTAAAAGAAAAAAAATATTGGGGAAGTTCTGAGCATATCTAGCACTGCTAACTTCAAACTGAATAATAATACAAGAAATACCACTTGTGGTGTTACTTTAGTTCACAAAGAACTGGACAGCAACTGGATAGTTCAGATTTTTAGTTTCTTGAATTAAAAATAACAGTGCAACACCTATAAAATTGATTTAGGAGAAGAAGCATAAGAATTAGATGGTAGGTATGATTTAAGCTCTGCCTTATCCAATGCACTGCTTGCTAAGTGCCACTAATGTAAAATAACATAGAAAAAATAGTATTGTAGGACTGGAAGGGATCTTAGGGATTTTATAATCCAATTGTCCGCCCAAGGGAAGAATCCTTGGACCATCCCATATGAGCCGAGGTGGCGCAGTGGTTAGAGTGCAGTACTGCAGCTACTTCAGCTGACTGCAAGTTCAGCAGATCAGCGGATCAAATCTCACCGGCTCAAGGTTGACTCAGCCTTCCATCCTTCCAAGGTGGGTAAAATGAGGACCCAGATTGTTGGAGGCAATATGCTATTTAGTATATTGTCTTTGGTGTAAGCCGCCCAGAGTCCTCGGATAGTGGGCGGCATAAAAATATGACTAATAAATGAATTAAATAAATAAATCCCAGACAAATCTCAAGATAGATTATCAAGGTAGTTGTTTAAGATTGGGTATATCTGCTGTATTTAAGAAGCATGATTCCCAGGAGACTTTCATAAATGTTTATGGTTGGATTCAAACAGAAGTGTACAATCTATAAATTATTACTCAATTCTACATAATGGTCTTAAAATATGGGCTAATTACAAAAGAAGATGCTTAGCTTCTTGCTTCAGTATTGTTTATTTTCATGAAGATGAATGTATTAAAAAATCAGTGGAGAGATAATAATTCATATAGATTGCAAAACTTAATCTTTAATCTCTTTTTTAAGAACAATTTTTTGCTCTTCTTGGTATGCTTAGAAATGCCTCATTGGTTCCAATATATCCAAATAAATAATAAAAGGATATTCCTTTCCTTTCAAAAGGAATTACAAATGCAAAGTGGAAAATGAAGAGATTTGACCAAATTTAAAATACACAACACACAATTCAAAACATCTGTCAGGGCTTAAATGTTATTGAATATGTTTTAGAAATTGAACACGTCAGAGATTACATTATTATATTTTTGCAAATTGATATACAACAATTGGAACACCAACAGAAAGTAAATGTTAAATTTACTGTGATTATTGCACTCAAAGAAAACTGGAACAAGATCTTTGTTCTTCTAATATAGAAGTCCAGTGTTGATTCCCAAAATATCTATATCTATATCTATATCTATATCTATATCTATATCTATATCTATATCTATATCTATATCTATATCTATATCTATATCTATATCTATATCTATATCTATATCTATATCTATATCATCTATATCTACATCTACATCTACATCTATCTATAGCCCTATCTATCTATCTATCTATCTATCTATCTATCTATCTATCTATCTATCTATCTATAAAAGAAAGAAAAAGATGTGAGGATTTTTTTTTCTGTTTTAAAAGAAACTTCTTGACTATGATATTCCTTAAGAATCTCAGCTTCCACATAAACATACAAAACAGCCCTTAAAGTAGTAGAGAAAGGCTTGGAAGCTTGCGGTCAATGATTATATACTTGCCAAATTGTTGCTGCTAGTATTATTATTATTATTATCGTCATCATTCTCATCACTATCATCATCATTATTATCATCATTGACATCATCATGGCATCTTATTGGATTGTCTTTCAGGATTAGAATTGTGGGCACTTTTTTGTAGTGGTTCTACTCCATCCTTAATAGCGGTTTCAGTTGGGGGAGCAGATCAACCCAGTGGCTATTTTCTTGTAGGTCTTCTCCCTCATTCCCTGCTGGGATCTTTCTCCCTTCCTATATAACATTTACCTGAAGTCACTGGGAAAAATCAATTAGTGGTTTGGAGTTTGGTACCAAGAATAAGTTGATGATAACCAGACTGAATGGTAATGCTGTTGAAATCTGTGAGGGCCCGGATATGATAGAACAGGGTTAAATTGAAATTTAGTAGGATGGAGATGCTGTTTGTTCAGCAGGAGAGAAAAGTGCTTTTCAGATATTCTATTTTGGATGACTTGTCCAGTTTTAATATTATTCACCTTGATAGAGACAGCACTGGCTCTTCACCTCTTCCTATTTTGATCCCCATCTTTCATTTTTTCCTTCCACTAGATAACATTTCATTTTACCAAGAAGGGATAAGACACAAACCTTAAATGGGTTGAATAATAGAAGTTGAGTAGATCTGCATCCATTGATTATGTTACCTATTAATTCAGTCTACTGAAAGTGGATGCTACTGATATGGAAACAAAAGACAAAGAGTGAGAGAATACTGGATGAGGAAGCGTGACAAATTACTGGTCTAAATGACCTAATCAAGATTTTATGGATTGTATTTCAGAGAACTGAATGAAGTAACCGATGAGAGTGCTAAGTATGTTCAGAATTCCAAAATACAAATTTGTTATTCTGATTCATGAAACCAGAAAATATCTGAGTTGGAAAGAACCGGATCTGAGAGGTTATGGATCTTTTAAACAAAGATATGATAAGACGTTATGTCTGCTAAGGATGAAAACTAGTTTGATGTCAAGCTAGAATTTGGGGAAGGTGAGTTCCAGTCCTGCTTTAGGCACAAAGCCAGCTTGGATGACCTTGGTCCAGGCTTTTTCCTTTAGCTCTAGGAAACAGGCAATAATTGCAAACCACTTCTGAAAAACCTTGCAAGAAAACTATAGGGACTTGTCCAGACAGTTTCCAAGAATTGGATATGATTGAATGACTGATTCCTGAGGACTCCTGCCTCTGTTTTCCCCTTGAATGTCAAAAGTAAACTTTAGAGTCTCACAGTGAAATACAGAGGAATCTAGAGACTAATTCCAGGTCCAGCTTTATTTTCTTACTATTGTTTACCCTTCTTTCTTTCATTACAAACACCACAACCAAGACAGTTACCATATGGCTGAATGGGATGATATCCTCAAAAACAAAAAACAAACAATGTAAGCCTCTTGTTATACATCAGATCCTGGGAGAAGAGAAGCTGCCGGAAATTACCGTAGCATCAAAATGAATAATTGAAGCAGAACACATTCAATTCCTGCATAAATACAGAGGTCAGAGCACAACTTCCTAATCATTTGGATGTGCAAAAAAAAAAACTCAGAAAGAAAGGGCTGGAGAATTGCCCCACCCTTACCCACAAAAGAAACTGACCTAGGAACTTTGAGAGAGTTGAGGAAGAAGTCACTGCAAAAACTATAACCGTGTAATTCTGTACTTGACCAACCTTTCAATCAGAAGACACCCCTTTTGCAAAAATATAGCATGCTGGTGAATTAATTCAGTAAGAAACATCACCTTCTGCAGCTCCTTATCTGCTTGAAAAATTGATGCGTTGGATGATTAGGTTTAGCTCCAGGACTGAATGTGGTAATCTTGTACTACAAATGAACTGAACTATCTCCTCCCTCCAGATATGTTCTATATTCTGTCATTCCCGGGAATGTCCAACCTCTCTCTTGTTATAAATCCAAACCCCACATGAGAAAAAGACAGGCAAGAAAGGATAAAGAACAGGTGGTATCCAGTGCTGATGTTAACAGATAGTAGTTTGGGGGTTCTTGAGTTGCCAAGTATTAGTTAGACACAATATATGCTTTCAATGTTGAAAAAAAGGCTCCTTAGTTTAATTGAAACGATCGCTAGTGGACCATGTCTACCTTTCTTCCCAGATACTGGTATATATGGGAGGCTGGTCCCTTCTTCCTGCCTACCCACCTCCCCCCCCCCATTTGATATGCATAATTATCATCCTTTCTTTTTGACATTTTATCAGGCAGTTTGCAGACAAGAATGAGAAAGATAGATGTAAGTGCAAAGGGGACACCAGGGGAAGGGTTACTCCTTAGGCCTGGGGGCGAAGAAATGAATCCGACCTAAAGACCAGACATACCCAGTATCTAGTTTGATGTGGTAAAAGAGACAGAATGACCCCTGCTTTCTCCTGCTCTGCCAGGATTCTGCATGGGGATTCAATCCATTTTACCCAGACCCAATTCCACATAGAACAAAGCCCCATTAAAAACAAATCGTGCATCAAACGGTAATCCCAATCTGTCCTCCTGATTTCCCAGGCAACCCCTCCACCCCCCCCCATTTCTTTCCTCCATAATGAGAGGCTCCCCTCCCTTTAGAAGGATAATGCTTAGGAGATGCTAAGATGTTACCCCACGTTCTATACAACCTCTCTCTCTCTCTCTCTCTCTCTCTCTCTCTCTCTCTCACACACACACACACACACACACACACAATTCATCCGAGGAAGAGACCACTATATGGGGGCGGGGGTGAAGAGGGGAAGAAAGAAAGAAAAAAAAGGGGGGGGGGGAGAGAGAAGAGTCCATGAAAAGAATCCCGAGCGCGGGTGTGTGTGGGGTGTGTGTGTGTGGGGGGGGGGGGGTTCTGCCTTTTCTTTCTTTTACCTTCCATGCCCAGGATCAAGCATTGGACTCGGGAGCCCCGAGGGGGCTGATGCGGCGCGGCTGGGTTTTGTGCCTACCTGCTGCCCGAGGCGTCGTTTTCACGCGCTACAGAGACTGGAGGGAGCCGGCTGGAGAGCTGCTGCCGCCGCTGCCGCCGCTGCCGCCTCTCCCGCACTGCCAGTGCTTTGAGGCGCCGTCGCTATGAAAGGGCGGGCGAGAATGGGCGTAAGGAGCGCAGTGGCTCCGGTGCAAGATCGGTGGCCGAAGGTGGAGCCTGCCCGCCGGAGAAGGAACGGAGGTGGATCGGGCGGGGAGCGCGCCTGCTAGAACGGACGTGGCTACACGTTACACTTCTTGGAGATGTTAATCGGCGCCTTCCGATGGTGCGGGGAGCCCGCTTGATGGCTCTGCCTTCTCTCCCCTGCGGCAGATGGGTTATCTGTGCAGAAGGCCAACAGGTGCAGCTCTCTCTAGCCGGAGATGGGAGGCTGCACCAGCTGAATCTCCCCTTCTCGATTGCATAGGTCATTTATTCCTGACTTTTTCTCCCAGCCACAAAGCGGCCGTCCGTGTAACACGGGTGGAGGATTCCCACGAGACAGGCCACCTGGGCAGGCTTATTTTGAGGGGAAGTTGGGAGTTGCTTTCGCCTCTCCCTCCCCACATGCTTTGTGACTTTGTGACCTACTGGAAAGATGGTGTGGCCAATTCTCACTCACGCTAATCTTGGTGCTTGTTAAGTGGCTGCTGTTGCATCTTCTACAGGACACTTGGAACCCCAAATTAGCCAAAGGCACTTGAGGTTGCACCTTGTGCAGGGGCAGCCGGTTTGATGAACAGCTGTGGTGGAAGCAAGAAACACTGTTGAATTAAAAAAAAAAAGATAGATGAACTTGTGGTTCCTCCTCAAGTAGATAAGAAAAAAATATTGCTTTAAAATCAGCATTTTGCTGTAGTGGAACATCAGAGCTACTACCCGTCCCCAACACCCCACATACCCCTTTTCTATACTGTACAGTGAAATAATTAAACATATATCTGATCTGTGGTAGGAGGAAGAGACAGCAGCCAGATAAGAATCTGGCCCAAGAAAACAATGTGAGAAAACATCTCAGACAAGCCCTTCCTGTGTTCACACAAAGATAAAGAGAGAGGGGGGAAAACACAATCACACTTGCAGAATTCTGTTACTAGAGCTGCTACAATGTTAGATTCTTAGTCTGATCTACCTTGTTGGGCTAATGATATGTTCTTACCAGTGGTAAAATCCAATTTTTTTTTACTACCAGTTCTGTGGGCGTGGCTTGGTGGGCGTGGTGTGGTGTGGCTTGATGGGCATGGCTTGGTGGGCGTAGCAGGGGAAGGATACTGCAAATCTCCATTCCCACCCCACTCCAGGGGAAGGATACTACAAAGTCCTCATTCCATCCCTATTCCCTCCCCACTCCTGGGGGAAGGATATTGCAAAATCCCCATTCCTATCCCATTCTGGGGCCAGCCAGAGGTGGTATTTGCCAGTTCTCCAAACTGCTCAAAATTTCTGCTACCGGTTCTCTAGAACCTGCCAGAACTTGCTGGATTTCACCCCTGGTTCATATATGACTCTTATCTTTGTTTTAGATTTTCTGTCCTGGCTAAGAAGTTATATCCTATGAAAATAGAATGTTATGCCTTTGGAGATTTTTTTTTTCCCCAAGAGAACCATGGCTAGCCACATTGTCTTATTTTATATAACAAGTCTGAAAGCACGCCTACTCAGTCAAGTGTTTTCCAGAGCTCTGAAAGTTCTCAGTTCTCATTGACTCAAGGTTCTATCTGAAGTTTCATTAACTGAAGGTTAGAATGAAATCCCCACATATAATGAGGGAAATTAGTTATTTTTCAAATTTATATACTTTTGTCTATAAGTATAAGAATAAGTATAAGAATAAAGCAAAGATATTTGGAGTCACGCTAACTATACAACACCGAAATTACATGGGTTGCTAAACTAAGTGCTTTTTCTTATTTGCAGACACATTTAGTATCCTCCATGGGTACTTCTGGCGACTTCAAAATTGGATCCGGATAGATGGGAACACTTAGGGAAGTTGTTTTGGGAGATATTCTGTAAGGGTAAGAGTCTCAGTGAGGCTCTCCCTCCTTTCAACCCTGAGCTACAAATATTTTCCTTTAAGAGTCTCAGTGGAACACTGTTACAGAATACATATTACAGTGATTGGTTTCACATGTCAAAGCCAAAGGCACTACATTAGGGGTTAGTGCAGGGCTGTCAAACTCCTGGCCCACAGGCCAGATGTGTCACGCGCTGGCCAGGCCCACACCCGGTTTAGCGAAGGGGAAAAAAGTTCTGATATGTCACCGTGACGACGTGAGTTTGACACCCCTGCGTTAGTGCAATGCACTAAGTAAATAAGATTATGCCATCTTATTATAAAATTTTTGGCCAAATGGTTTAAACCGCCCCCCCTTCTTCTCTTATAATGCAGTTATCTTACTGAATTTGCAATTATTTGTTGAAAACTCTTACTAAGCTATTTATTGAAGGCTCTTACTAAGCTCACCTATTTCTTAATTAGCCCTCCATACAATTGCACGGAGTCTACAAGTTTATGAAGTTCCCAGGAGTTAGGTTGCTGAATGGAAATTTTAGTTTTTGTTGCTTAAATAACCTACTTCTAATTTCAACTATATTTAACGTTTCTCATTACACCCTTATCACGAGTGATAAAAATGTGCATTCTCAAAATAAATTGATTGAAGAACAAATTATAAAGAAGTCAATGAGTTGTTCAGAAGCACAAACATTGCATCAGGAGAAAATCTTATTTTTTCTTCTTCTTCATACCTCCTTTTTTGTTGAAGGTAAAGGATAAGAGTGCAAAAACTGACCTGTTAATGCCAATCCAATTCAAAAAGGGGAATAAATAGAGTTTGTAGTAACAGACTATCTTCCTCGGCTAAAAAATCCGCAGGGGGTTTGCTTGTAAAATAACATAAACAAACATCTGCTTCTTCAGGGAAAGATTATGACAAACCTGGGCAACATATCCAAGCATAAAGACATCAACCTGCCCCCAAAGATACATCTTTTTATTTGCAATGACTTTACTAGCTGCCTTCTCAAAACAGTAGGGACCTATTCTCAGGCTGCGACAAGTAGAAAGTGCAGCTTAGCTGACAGGTTGACTACGGAGAAGAGGAAAAGCTTTATGAATGTATATTGCAGATTCCACCTCCTGCCCTTTCCCCTGGGAAATTTTGTGTGGTTTGAAGTCTTAACAATATATATGTATAGAAAATTATGGTAAAGTACTTGCAAACTTTCTGTTCCCAGTGTAGATGGAATGACTGTAAGCCACTTTTAAGAGCACTTCTCTACCACACCATTCCCATTCTGCAGTTCCTTATAAGCCGTTTTGAAAATGATCTCTGCTAGATCACACTTCTATTAACCCCAAAACATGGGAACAAACAAGGAACCATGAGCCAATCAGTACTCACCATCCCGAAGACTAATACTCTAGGAGAATGCAAAACAATTAAAATATATAAGTAACCAACCAATGACATTATGAACATCATAGATGCTGGAAGAACAAAAATCCAATTCCTCCTTCTTGAAACAAACCATCAATAACTGCTAGCCCCTTTGATGTGTTGTTTGTACATTTGTGTGGTTCTCACAGGGTTCATAATAGTTTATTAGCAATGTTAATATCAGAAATTCATTAGATAGGGACTTGAAAATAAATACATTCCACTATTAGTAACTTATAGTGTCTTCTAGAGTTATCTAACCATCTTTATACTAATATAACTAAAATAGGGACATATTACCCTATATATTACCTCAACAAGGGTGGGTGGGACCAAACATCCTTAAGGCCCTAGCTTTATTGATGCAGTAAATTAACAGAGACTGAATTTAAAAAGAATAGAGTTATTTTTGGTAGTTACAACTGATAGGAAGAAGCAGTTTTCTGCTAAGATTGAGATTCCTAGCAAACTTTACTAGATGGGCTATATGCAGCATGGTTAATAGCTAAGTGTATGGTGTATAAAGTTGGCTGGCCATGGAAAGTTGTTCTAATGCTAGACAAACAGATGGAACATTAAATATTGAAAAAAACCTGAACATAGTTGTCAGTCTCAGTCCTGATTTCCAGCATACCAGCTGTTGCTTGGGAAAACTGTCTATGCCAGATGTTTCCCTTTGCAGCCAAGCACTCTTCCATCTCTTTACATGGAGATGGAGAGATGACACTGCTTTTGTGGGCTAGGTGAATGAGACTTCAATCCATTCTGAATCATAGGGGCCAAGTCTAATAGCAATAGCACTTAGACTTATATACTGCTTTATAGTGATTTATAACCCTCTCTAAGTGGTTTACAGAGTCACCATATTGGCCCAGCAATCTGGGTCCTCATTTTACCAACCTCGGAAGGATAGAAACCTGAGTCAACCTTGAGCCAGTCAGGATTGAACTCCTGGAATGAGCAGTGAGTGAGCAGTACTGCATTCTAACTACTGCGCCACCATGCTAATCAGAACAGAGCTGGAAGTGTCTTCTAGTCCAATCCCCTGCTCAAATCAATTGCTAGCAAATAGACTCTCTGTCTAATTCCCTAACTGCCTCATTTTGGTTCTCTTCAGCACTGGAGGATATTAAGGGCATCACAATCTGCTTATTCCTTGAGAGAAACAGAAAAAAATGTGATTGCCAGGTAGGGATGCTGTCATTCCTTTGTTACAAGTAGAAGCTTCTTACGAGCTGCCCAGGTGGAATGACAACAAGCCAGCATTTCTGAAACCAGGAGCTTTTCCTACTGTTGTAACCATAGTCACAAATTAGTGAGATACCTGGAAAGAGGGAAATACATTGTAAGCAATGTTTACAGACAAGCTTAATGAATAAGATGCTGAAGCTCTCTAGGGAAGAAATCAGGAGGAAAAATAAGGATATTGCTAAGGCCAGGGAGACAGAATGAAGCAAGAGAATCTGCTAAGGGTTAATGGCCCGTCACGAGGCTCCACAAGAGGGAAAACCAGATTTACTCAGGTTCCTAATAAATGGGAGTGCCAGAAATAATTCACCTCAGTTTTTCAAGCCAATTGACAGCATGAGATCAGGCAGATCCAAGGCTGCTTCTAAATGGTTGCCAAAGCCATATGTACATACAGTCTGTAAGTATTCAAGGTAAATGCTGTATACATGTTGCATAGCACCTGATGCAGAGGACTTAAAACAATTCCCTTTATGATTTCCAGGTTTATTCTCTCTGGAAAGTTATTATTAGTGTTCTGAGAATTCTTATTTGCTATTTTTCTAATACCAGTAAGGCTGATTATCCCTGCTTGGCTGGGGAATTTTGGAAGTTGAAGTCCTCACTTCTTCAAGTTGTCAAGGCTGAGAAATACTGAATTAAACAAATCTTTTTTTTCAGCATTTATTAGATGTTGCTCCCCAGAAGTTCATGCCACAACTTATCTGGTGCTAGAGCAGGGGTGTCTAACTCGTGGTGTCACATTGTCATCACATGACATATCGAAACTTTCCCCCTTCACTAAAATGGGGGTGGGGGTGGCCAGCACGTGACACATCCAGCCCACAGGCCATGACTTTCACACCCCTGTGCTAGAAGGATCATTGTTGCTTTTAAATATTCTATTATCACTACTGCCCAGAAGTTTCTTACATTTGCATTCAGGCAGATTGGATCAGCTCAGTTATATTCAAAACTATTTTTCCCATACAGTTCTTTTTAGTCAACTTGTCACCAGGATTAAAAACAACCTTTACATTAAACAACCTTTCTTAACATTTTCAGAATGTCATTCCTTTAGTCATATCATCTGCTATACGTACACCCAGTGAGTGAAACAAAGAATATGTTGTTTGTACAGATTCAGATAACTTTCTTTGCTACATGCATTAATGCCTACGTTTGTCTCTAGCTGAGAAATTAGCTATGGAAAGAAAAACAATAACATTTCAGCAATTTGGCATTAGCAATTGTCAACCATTAACACTATTTTCTGTTATTAAGGGTTTTTTTTTAATGGTATGGTAACATTGCTAACAAGCAGTAATATGTTATTATAGTATTATGTATGTTTTATGTTTATAACTATAGTACCATGTTCCATTTTGAACTGCGTTTCAGTTAATTTGTCCTTGTATTTATTTTTTTTGATTGGCTTGTTTTCTGTTGGTTCTTTTACATGCCATAAGGGAAGGTGGGATATAAATCTCATGAATGAATGAATGAATGAATGAATGAATGATCCAATCCTTCTAAATTGGCATATCTGTACAGTTGAGACAGAGATTATCTTCTTGTACTTCACTTTCACTTGTTTGGAGAATATTAGGACTTCCAGTCTCTATTTATTCAGTCAATATTGATAGAACTTTTCCAGTGCTGGCCATTAATATATTAATTATACCTACATTCTGGCTTTTCTTTCTTTTTTGTGAATTTTTTATAATAAAAAGGAGCTTCATTAGCTATGTCTTATCATCATAAGCATTATTTGATTTTGTTAATCAAGGAATTGCACAGTACATAGAAAAAAACAAAAATATCACATTTGACTGGAGTTTCCTGGAATTTGGAGTTCCACTGGGAATTCAAGGTTCCTGATTTCATGTTATATGCCTAATAAAGTGTTAGGTGTGTTTTTTCTTTTTTTGCAAATTCATTTTTGCAAAGTTGATAAAGTTATCATCAACTCTATCATCATAAAACATCATCAAAGTTGATGTTCTAATAGAATATTTGTTTAATCTATTTGTTACAGAGATTGGGTTTTCTAGATCTTGAGTTTTCTAGAATCTACCTATTTTGATTGTTAGAAGTCTATATCATAATTTTTCCAATCCATTTTCCTCTATTCTGCTTTCCCTGGGTATTGCCACATTTACAAAATCCATTCTTCAAATTGTTGGTGCCAGGTTGTAATTTATCCATTTTTCCCCAGCTGAGTGTTTGGAGGTTGATTTTATTGCTTTTATTTAATAGCATTATCTCTGAAGCCTATTATCATAGCTACTGTGCAATAAATCAGTTGATTAGTTTTAGCCAATTTGTTTGTACAATTAAATTTCTGTACTTCATAACTTTTCTACTTGTCTTTTTCAATAGTGGAAGTATTTTCCTATACTCTGAATTTTTTATGTGTTAAATATTTCAGTAGTGCAGGCTAATTCTGCCAACTGCCAGCAGTTCATTCCTGATAAGCTCAAGGTTGACTCATCCTTCATCCTTCCAAGTTTCGTAAAATGAGGACCTAGATTATTGGGCCAATATGCTGACTATGTAAACTGGTTAGAAAGAGCTGTAAATCAAGTGGTATATAAGTCTAAATCAGTGGTGAAATCCAATTTTTTTTACTATCGGTTCTGTGGGCATGGCTTGGTGGGTGTGGTGTGGCTTGGTGGGCATGGCTTGGTGGGCATGGCAGGGGAAGGATACTGCAAAATCTCCATTCCCACCCCATTCCAGGGTAAGGATACTACAAAGTCCCCATTCCATCCCCATTCCCTCCCCACTCCTGGGGGAAGCAAAATCCCCATTCCCACCCCACTTCTGGGGGAAGCAAAATGCCCATTCCCATCCCACTTCTGGGACTAGCCAGAGGTGATATTTGTTCTCTAAACTACTCAAAGTTTCCGCTACCAGTTCTCCAGAACCTGTCAGAACCTGCTGGATTTCACCCCTGGTCTAAGTGCTATTGCTATTTTTTCCTTTCAGTTCATCTCTCTGCCAGTATCATGGTACGTGAGAAACAACTTGAGAAATAGAAGAAAGGGCATATCTTGCAGTTACATAATGGATGGAGAAAGAAGGTCCCTAATTTCTTAGGCTGTGAAGGAAACACCAGGAGATTTATACTTTCAGACTTGCAAGATATCTGTTAATGTAGACTTACAATAAAGTAGAATTAGCTCATGTTTTCTGTCTGATATATGTAGGAAGGTTGACAGCTAGAGAGCTGATGTTGTTTATTCCTTTCCTCAGTATTTTCATGTCTTTCCTCGGTTGTTTCAGAAGTTAATAAAATGTGATGTTGCTCTTCATAAATTTTATTCTTTTGATGATCTTAATCTTTTGTTTCATCTATGTTGTTGTTGGCAATACTGTGTTTCCCTGAAAATAAGACCCTGTTCATATTTTTTTGAACCCCGAAATAAGTGCTTGGCCTTATTTTCGGGGAGGTCTTATTATTTTTGGGCATATGGAGCAAGACGGGGCTCCTCTTGCTGTCTTACCTGATTTCCAGCTCTGCGTTTAAATATTTTCGGGAAGGGCTTATTTTAATGCATGCTCTCAAAAGCCCGATTGGGCTTATTATCAGGGGATATCTTATTTTTGGGGAAACAGGGTACTATTACCTGATTGTTTAATAAGACCAGCTCTTTCCTGAAGACCACCTGAGGCTAAGGGCCATAGACCAGATGGGGCCCTTGTTGGCCAGGGTGACAATGGATTCAGTATGGAAATTGTCTTTTGGGGTTCACTATTAAAATGGTTTTTCAGGAACATTTCTTTTTACCTCATCTCACATTTTCTTTTCTCTTCTCTCTGCACACACAAAGGAATGAAAGGGATATGAAGTTGGAAGTTGCCTTCCTCAATTGCAAAACCACTTCTGAAATGGACCAGTAAGAAAACAGATACAGTGAGGTGAGGTCTGAATTTGGTATGGACAGGCAAACTGAATGGATAAATCTAGAAGGACTGTAATGGTATGTGGGAATGACATTGGAAAACAGGAGGAAAAACTGCAGCCTATATAATAGTCTGATAAAGGCAATCTGAGTCCGAAGGAGGGTAGGGGTGGAAGGAACCCTTCTAGTTTTGGTACTAAGGCAGTAAAGATAAGTAAGTGAGGGGAGAGGTAAAAGACAGTAAAAATAAGTAAGTGAGGGGAGAGGTATTTTCAAACTTGTACATTTCTGTTAGTATAATCTTATAATAAAAAAGTATTAGTACCTATGATTTTTAGCAGCACAGTGGCTCGTGTGGTTAGGACACTGGGTTGGAGGTTAGCAAGCCCATGTTTGAGACCTGCGTGCTGCCGTGGGGTGGGGTAAGCTCTTGTACTTTGCTCCAGTTCCTGCCAGGGATATGAAAGGAGCTCCTAACTGGGAGTCCCCGGACAATGGTGATTCACCAGCCAATCTTTTCAACCCAGAAGCGCCTCAGTGCTTCTGATACAAGTGCAATACAACCCATGGCTGGGATCTCTTGTCTGAATTACCTCAAGGATTGACAAGGCCAGACCTGACCATGAAGTATATATTCCTCACTGCTGAGCCAAGATCTCAAAACCCAACATTAATCAATTCTAGCCAAGCATAAGAACAAAGAAAAAATAAAACCAGAGTGGTTAACCAGGTGTCTCTGCAAAATCCACAATAAGATTTTTCCATTTGTTGCTTTCTAGAAACTCATATCAGGAAGTGTTCTCTTTCTAAAACTAATCCAGTTTTTTAATGCTTGGGACAGCAAGAATTAGTGTCCATAATGTGTGCCAAATCCAATTGTTTAATTTGTATAGAGGAAAGCAAACGTTGCACAAGTCTACAAGTTACAACTCTTTAAAGTAGCTATGAACATATGGCTACTTTAAAGAGTTGCAGACAGATGTTGAATTTGCATTCCCACAGACTCTTAAACAATTACTTGGACTCAGATCTATACCCCTGCATAACCCTGACTTATTCAATAACTCATAATTATATAATTCATGCTTAATGTGATCTGGGAAACCAATCGCAGATCACTCATGATTAAATAAATCATGCTTAATGTGATATGAGTAACCAAATGCAGAGTTTATGTGGCAAACTATTCAAGTAGAATAATTTTTTAAAAAAATCCTATTTAAGGATATACTCCCATTATGGAAACATGCAACAATTTGAACTCAGGATAAATTATCACTTTTCCAGTTACATAAGCACACATATGTTCTGCAGTCATTTCTGCCTTTGCAGAGATTCTTTCAGATCTTTCTTATAATTTTCTGCTCTATTATGATGACAATGTTCACTGAAGCACAAAGATATCATAATTGCATTCACTTAGCTTTCTCACTCCTGCTGTCTGTTTCTGCATATACAAGAACATACTTAGCAACTCTTATCCGCATATAAAATCCAGGTGTTTGTGGGCAGATACATGAATCTTGTTACATTTTATGCACATTATAGACATCTTTTTTTTTATTGCCCCCTGGATTGATGAACAATTTCTTTCATATTCCATGAATATTTTGGTTTTCCTTATTTTTCACAGCTCTGTGTTGTGAATTGTCGTTTGTGAACACTCTCTATAAATTTAGAGTCCATTATAGGTTCTTTTAACCAGATGGCAGATGGATTCCCCTGACAACCATGGCTTTAAATAAAAGCATGCCAGGTTTGCAGGGGGTGGGAATCAAAGCATAACATAGTGCAATAAGCCATTTTTAAGAGTGATGCTGTTGTTAATGCTTGGCTTTTGTATTGTCAAAACCTGGTTGATAACAACAGCAACAGAAGCAGAAGCTGTGTGGCCAACAAGAGGAAAGGGCTAGTGGATGAAGGAATGGACAGGACACAGACTAAGGCAAAACCAGAAGGGCCAACTAATAAGCCAGAATATAAGAATCGAACTCTATTTTACTGAAGTAATTGACCTGTCAGAAGGCTCTGATGGTCATCACCAGCTGCCAAGTTGATAGCCAAAATACTCTGCCTAATGTAGGATTACTGGATGTCCAGCAAAAGGAGGAAATATTTTTGTCTACATGTCCTCCATCTGTAGGCATAGCCTTAAATATCATCCATCTTTTAAGTGCCTTGGTGGAAGGGGAGGTTTGGGCTGTTTTCACAACAGTAATCATTCAAACTTTCTAAATTGTTTGCTTTCCCACCCCCCCCCCCACCCCTTTCCCTCATCTATTGACAGACTGGACAGTCAAGATTTATATTATTTAATTTATTTCCTGATTCCAACAATTGGCTTCAGATCTATGATCATTGCAGCAGATAAGTCACATGGCTCATTATACATTTCTATCTGAAAAGCACATTGTCAATTCTATATTACCACTTAGCAAATGTGCTTGAAAATAAAGATTTGCTGGAAAAATTTTGTGATTGAAAAATATATTTTTTTCTGATCCTGGCAAAAGTAGTTTCATATGCATGTAGGCCTAAGTGCATTTTTGTACAGCTTTTTGCTGTAATTTTGTTGCAGAATACAAGTAAATTAAGCAGTCCCCCTTTCCCCCATTTGCCCTCCTTTCCAATTGTCCTTGTCCTCTTTTGCTAACCCTAGCCCTAGCCCTAGCCCTAGCCCTAGCCCTAGCCCTAGCCCTAGCCCTAGCCCTAGCCCTAGCCCTAGCCCTAGCCCTAGCCCTAACCCTAGCCCTAGCCCTAGCCCTAGCCCTAACCCTAACCAGTCAATGGGATGGCAACTCCAGCTTTGCAGATTCACTAGGTACTTTCTCTGAAAAGAGAAACCATTCAACCTTTGGCCACTGAAACAAAGTAAACCGGGATGACACAAAAATCATAAGGCTTTTCCAGGCTACAAGATCATATTTGTGAAAAATTTCTCGGTAGAATACAAAATACTATTTTGCACATTGTCCAAAACGAATATGTAGTTGGTGTTTGTCTTATTGTACAGGTAACTCGACTTATAGCCATTCATTTAGCAACCATTCAAAGTTACAATGGCACTGAAAAAAGTGACTTCTGGCTAGTTCTTGCACTTACAACCATCACAGCATCCCACTCATGTGATCAAAATGGTAACCAGCATGTATTTATGATAGTTGCAACATCCCAGGGGTCATGTGATCACTGTTTATGATGTTCCCAACTGGCTTCTGACAAATAAATCAGTGGGAGAAAACAGATTTGCTTAACAACCATATAATTCACTTACTAACTGCAGTGATTTTGTTTAACAATCATGATACAAAAAGAATTGTAAAATTGGGCACAATTTCACTTAACAACTGCCTTGCTTAGCAACAGAATTCTGATCTCAGTTGTGATTGTAAATTGAGGAATACCTGTATTATATGGATGCAATAAACTACAGTATGTCAAATGTACCAAGACTCAGTATACTCTGTGAACTTGGTGAAAGTAGATGAGAAATATTGTACATTCTACCCCTATAGCTGTTTCAAAAATATTTTTCACAGAGCTATGCATTTTAAATTTAATAATAAAACACATATCACACAATATCTAAAATTAAATCTGTGACATTTCAAGCTGAAGTATCTTTGGAAACAGTTCTTGGAGAACTGCTTCATCCTAACATTGATAATTCTGAGTGGAGAATCTTGCAGACAAAGGTTGTCCTTCTTTTATCAACTCAGCATGTATTCCTTGACTTTGATAGTATTATTACTGGATTATTCAGCTGTTCTCTTAAAAATGCTTTGGTTAGATTTGTGCATGTCTGTTGCTATCTACTGATACATATCTTTTATAACTCAAGATACATTTTATAGGATCAGTCTATGTGAAATTATTTATTTATCTTGATATGCTGGATTAGGATAATGATGATGGCAACAATGGTGATAAGGTTGATTTGTTTAATTTATATCCTGTCTTTTTTCTCCAGGATCAAAGTTCTGGGAATTGAAGTTTTAGCCTTAAATGAAAGATTTGAGAAAAATTGTTCGTATTTTAAAGTACTGAACAGGTAATGAAAGACAGTTGACCAACTGTATGAATAAAAGCATATACGAAAGTACAGAATTTACTTGTATATTTTGAAAAGCTTTTTAAAAAAAACCTCTTCTAAATCCATTTGTGTAAGCATTTGTGGTAACTATCCACCATCTACTGGACAGTTAGAGAAATGTTTCTGGAAAATTCATAATAATAATTTCTAGCTTTCCCTACAAACATACAGTAGGTACTAATTACAATGACAATCAAATGACAAAATGTGTCAAAATGCATAATGCAAGCCTGTTCTTTGTCTCCACATCAGATACAAATATATAAACTGTAAAATATTTGTGACGATAGCCAATTCATGTCCCCCTAACCACCACTCTCTGCTACTATGCCAATGTTGTGCCTGCAGAGCAATTTTAAAAAGGGATTTAGTCAGAGGTGGGTTCTAAATTTTTTTACTACCGGTTCTGTGGGGGTGGCTTATTTTGTGGGCGTGGCTTGATGGTCATGTGACAATTCTTTAGGATTTAGCAGAGGTACTGGTCTACCAGGCTTTTAACTGCTTGCAGAGCTGTACCGGTCTACTCATTTTGTTTTTGGAGGCACCGGTCTACCACCACACTGCCTTTTAACACTGATCAGCTGTAGGGCGGCCCTTTGAAGCCCCGCGGCAAGAGTTTAAACAGTTTTTTTCCTTCTAGCCGATCAGCTGGGACTCAGGAGGCAGCAATAAATTGGGGGTGGGGCCAAATAAAAGGTAAGAATAACACGGGGAAGGGGCGGAAGGCGGGGGGACAGAACCAGTTATGTCATATCATCACCGCTACTGGCTCGGCGGAACCAGGAGGACCCCACCACTGGATTTAGTGTTCCTAAATGAAGGGAGGGAGTTGGAATTGGATGAGGGTGGAGGATAGATAGGCACCTGAAGTTATTGGCTTATTTCTTCAGCATTTGCTTTGCTTTGCCTACTGTCTGATTATATGTAGTAAAAGTGTCAATGGGCGGGCTTGAAAATCATACTAAATTATGTTTCTATAATTCGTGCTTATTGAATAAACCATAGCTTGAAAGTGCAGGATAGGACAATAATTTATTTAACTATGTATATTTATTTGATTTTAATTCCACCAGCTGTCTTGGTTAGCAATGGGAATTTTGGGCTCAATTGTGTCATAATTTGAGGTCTACCTGTACTTTGTCTGACTATAGTACATTATAGGAACACTGTTGTTGTTGTTATTGTTGTTGTTAGTTGCGAAGTTGTGTCCGACCCATCGCGACCCCATGGACAATATTCCTCCAGGCCTTCCTATCCTTTACCATCCTCTGGAGTCCATTTAAGCTCACACCTACTGCTTCAGTGATTCCATCCAGCCACCTCATTCTCTGTCGTCCCCTTCTTCTTTTGCCCTCAATCTTTCCCAGCATTAGGTTCTTCTCCAGTGAGTCCTTCCTTCTCATTAGGGCCAAAATATTTGAGTTTCATCTTCAGGACCTGGCCTTCTAAAGAGCAGTCAGGGTTGATCTCCTCTAGGACTGACCAGTTTGATCGCCTTGAAGTCTTGTGAGGAACACTTAGTAAGTCAAGGAGGCAAACATACAATACTCCTTCTGCCTCCTATTTCTCCCCAACAACCCTGTGAGGTGGCTTGGGCTGAAAGAGAAAGTGAATGACCCAAAATTGCCCAGCTGGCTTTCATAGTTAAGGTACCATAGTCCAGCACTTAATCACTACACCAAACTGGCTCTCTATCTGCAGTATCAAGTTCAAAGTTTTGTAAAATGCAAAATGGCATAGTGAAAAATCAGTTTGGGATTTTGTAAAAATCCATTTAATGTGTGTAGTAAAAATAGCTTCTTGTATTTTATTAAACACTTCAAGAAACATATAGTAATATGGGATTTGTTTAGGTTAAGCTTTTTGCTTAAACAAAAGTTTAGGCAAAAAGGTTCAGCTAAAATTACCTTAAATAATGTGCTAAATACTTTCTTTAAATCTTGCAATCCTGCCTTTATTATTTTTAAAAATAATTCAAAGCAGCAAGTATACTTAGAACTTCTTCCACTTCCTATTTTTCTCACAAGATTGTGAGGCGAGTTGGTCTGAGAAGAGGGCATTTGGCCAAAATCTCCCAGCCAGCTTTCGTGACTAAGGCAGGATTAGAATACACAATCTCCTGATTTCTAAGGTCTGGTGCCTTAATCACTAGACCAAACTGTCTCTTTTGGGGTCATCCAATATACTAAGCCTCATTTACAAATCATAATGACTGAAAATATATGAGCTGGTAAGCTAAACTGACTTTCATATGGTTTAAGCATTGTACTACTTGAGCCAATGGCAATAAGACTTAGTGCCTCAGTAACAGAACTCTTCTTTGGTATCAAAGCTATGAGATTGGATTGCAAAAATTCACATGACCTCTAGATGGCAGAAAAGAGCTACAGTATAAACCAACTACTTGCTGCCATGTGGTAATTATCTGAATTATTGCAGCCTAGATATGATATATCCATTGTTTCAACTAATTCAAGTTAATTTCTCATTTTTGGAAATAAAATAGGATTACTAAAGCATAATTCGGTGCTCTAGATGAGCTACGGAGCTATTGATTGTGTAATCCAACTCCTTAAGGAATAACTAATTTGGGAAAAAATATATTAACATATTGAGTCCTGTTGTCTTCTTTTTCTCTGGACATTCACATTCTGGATGTTTGAAAGAGGGGTAAAAGAGGCCATCTATATTAAAATTGAACAGCCCTCTCTCAACAGAGGGGGAGGGTTCTGACATCATCTATCTCCTATTTATAACACAGTCCTTTCAGCAGTTCCAAGAAGGTTCCACACCCATTTGCACTATTCAGGTGACCCTGCGGGCGCAGATAACTTCTCAGGGGGCCTCAATGACTCTCAGAAAGCTAGTGACCCACATTCAAAGTGCTAACCACCAGAAGACTGGTTGTTGAAATCCTCCCATTCCCCAGCATTTAGTCAGCACTGAAGAAGCTTCTTGGATGAGAAGCAAAATGTCTTCAAGAAACAAACCCAAGAAAGTCCAGTTGCCTTTTGAAAAAGCACCTTTGGGACAACAATGACTTGGATGACTGATAATCTCCATGTACATCTTTTTCTCTAGAACTGATAGTCCTGATAGCTATAAAACTGCCATAGCAATCATCTCTAACAATTGTTGTTTCTCTAACAATTCTGCATATCATGGGCAGGCAGAAGAATATTCTTAGTCAGGGCTGTACTAAGGTTGAATCACATACTGGTATATGAAGAATGAAATAGCTAAAGGCTATTTTGCAAAACAAGCCCTTATAGAACAAAGCTATCGATGTCTATTTAAAAGTAAACTGCACTAGGTTTAATGAGTCTTATTACAAGATAAGTGCATATAAGATTGGAGCTTCAATAGTAATTTTGCAATTTATTTTAGCTAAGTTTAGCTAAATGGTTTATTTGTGCAATTCTCTGAGAAACATAGTTCTTTCTTTTTTCCTCACGCCTTCGTTTTGTAACCTGGCCAACAGTTATTGGTAACAGGAAAAAAAAAAAGGAAATGACTAAAAATAAACAGTGAATCATACAAAATGACATTACTTAAAATTAACAAGGGAATCCAATTGCCATAGCAACATTAATTGGAAAGGAAAACTATTTTATTTTCTAGTTTTTCTCTAAGCCACAGATATGCCAAAATATTTTTAAACTTCACCCTCCAAGTTGCCCTATCTTAAGTCTCAAATTTTATTCAGGCATATGGCATAACCATGGTATTTCAGAGTTGTATCAACTCCCAGTGGCTGTGTCCGTGCATTACTAACAGCTTAGTGTGATGTGAGCATCTGGTTCTTCTAAAACAAGAAGATGTAATTATTCTGATACAACAAAATCACAGGGCTAAATCATTTATCAGTTGAACAGAAAAGCAATATGTAAGTGTATCTCAGATTTGTCAGGGTATGTTTGGATGTCATGGATTGACTCCAAAGCCCTCTAAACCAACCCTTTTAAATTTATGACTTTGGCTGCTAAGGTGACTTGCTACTGCTGCTTGATCACCTAAATTTGTGGTATGAACAAGACCATTGAACTTTAATGGGGGTTGCATTCTGTTCAGCATTGTTTCCTTTTGGACCACATATAGAATACCAGCTGCTGGGTAGCAACAGAACAAGAGGATTGATGTTGCTTTCTGGTCCATGATGCAAGCATTCAAAATGCATCTACTTAGCCTCTGTGGGATCCAGAAAGGTGGAATAGATTGATCCTTTGGCCTATTCAGTGACTTCTATATTATTTTTTGGCACTAAAATAGAGCTAAAATTAGATTTTGTTTAAAAAGTTTTAAATAGTAAGGAAATGATGCTCTTGATTCTGAAATCTGATCTTGATTCTTTTATTTTCCAGAATGTAAAACAGATTCTGTCTCAGAAATACAGGCTGTCCATTCTAATCCAATGCAATCCTCATTGCCAAAATAATGACTAGCCTGGTTCCTTTTTCTGAAGAACAATATTATGCCTTCCTATTTGATTGATGTTTGGAGAAGCTGATTGGGCATTGCTGCATAAAAGAATCTTAGATGGAGAGACAAAGAAAAGGCACATTTTTCTTGAATCTGCCAGAACTGACAGAAAGCAGGAATGTATAGTCTTTTTTTTTTAATAAAAGGCCTTCAATGTGACAAGGAACCACTCCAGAAAAGGGGCAGGATCAATATAAAGAAATGGATAGATCCACAGTAAAAAATGCATTTGATTTCATTTAATAAATGTAAGTACTGCTAACATGATTTTTTCTGCAGACTTAACAGGTCTACCTCTGTCATTATAAAGGCACTTTAGGGGCTGCATTCAAGGACTTTTGTGGTATAAATAAACCTTTAAATATCTACAATGTTACTTAAACTAATAATTGTTCTAAAGGACTACCACTCATGCACAATAGCTTTCTTTGAAGGGGAGTTTTAAATGTGACTTATTGCCACACTCCTGACCCCTCATAGAATGAACTCCAAAGAGATATTTTGGGATGTTGATACACATCTTTCACATGCATTTATACTCATTGTTTCCTCCGCCCTTGTATTTCCCTCTTTGCTTTTCTGTTGGTATTCTAGCATCCTCAGCATTGATGGATCTTTTCCCCATCACTCAAGAGAGTAAGTCTTTCTCAGAGGAGTTTGGTTCAAACCACAAGTACACATTGTTTAGCACAGTGGTGAAATCCAAATTTTTTTACTACTGGTTCTGTGGGCGTGGCTTGGTGGGGGTGGTGTGGCTTGGTGGGCGTGGCTTGGTGGGCATGGCAGAGGAAGGATACTGCAAAATCCCCATTCCCTCCCCACTCCAGGGGAAGGATACTGAAAAATCCCCATTCCCTCCCCACTCCTGGAGGAAGGATATTGCAAAATCTCCATTCCCACCCCATTCTGGGACCAGCCAGAGGTGGTATTTGCCGGTTCTCCATACTACTCAAAATTTCCACTAATGGTTCTCCAGAACCTGTCAGAACCTGTTGGATTTCACCCCTGGTTTAGCATTCTCCTTATTTGTACTCCTCATGACTTCTGACAAGTGCCTATATCTCAATAAATATTGTGAGGATCCAAAGAGAGATTCAACCTAGAATTAAGGAGAAATTTCCTGACAGTGAGAACAATTAATCAGTGGAGTAGCTTGCCTCCAGACATTGTGGGTGCTCCATCACTGGAGGTATTAAGAAGAGATTAGATAGACTTTTGTCTGGAAAGGTATAGGTTTTCCTGCTTGAGCAGAGGGTGGGATTAGAAGACCTCCGAGGTCGCTTCCAACTCTGTTATTCTGAATTCTGTGTTGTATCTAGTCTGATATCTATTAGCAGTTCAACTTCTTGACAGCTACATCTTATATTCTCATTGTCATTTTTTATTGTTTTCTTTCCTTTATTTGCATTATCCCATTGATTCACCTACACACAAGAAATGCATAAAAACCCATCCCACAATGCTGTGGGAAGGAAGATGTAGCAAGATAGATCAAGCAGTCCGAATAAGACTGGTGACCTTAGTTTATGTGAAAGTTTCAACTGACCAAAGCCATCACAAGTGGTGGAAGTCATATCCATCTGGGGACAATCCAGGCCTATGAAAGTTTGAGACTTGGAATATAAGAGTATGAATTAATGAACAAAATTAAAGAAAGAACAATAGATATTTACTTTGTGAAACTAAGAGAAACAGAAATGATATAACAGAGCTGAGTGAATGGAATGGTACTGATAGCTTTGCCTACATAACTTTCTTTTGAGCTCATCCATCACTAGATGCTGCTATTTAACTGGCTGTAACTACAGAAACTGTAGCTAATAGAAATATGACTAAAATTGCAAAATTGTAGATTTAATATGTACTAATACAATTCAGGTTTAAAGTAGTAAATTATGTGTTGTTTATTTTTAACCATACTTTCTACAGTAATGATGGTTGGAGATGAATCATCTCCATATATGTTAAGCAGGTCTGTGTAATATATCTTTACTGTAAAATGCTCAGGTCTCTTTATGAAGTGCATTTTCTAAAATATCCATAAGATGGAGACGTTGTATGGTAAATCTGTGGTGGTTTTATTTATTTTGCCCAAAGAAATGTCTGAAATGAAATAGAGTCTAGTGATAGTAGTAGATGTATACTGCAATACTTTGAAAACTTCCTAGGGCAGTGATGGCTAACCTTTTTGTCGTTGCATGCCAAAAGCGGGGGTGGTGGTGGTGGTGGTGGTGGTGGTGGTGGTGTTGCAGGCATGCGTGCCCACACCCATAATTCAACGACCCCTGCACCCCGCACCCCCCGTTCTTGCGCTCCTCCTGTTTTTGGCATGCGACAGCAAAAAGGTTACTGGTGGGCCCGGAAGTCCCATTTTTCACCCTCCCCAGGCTCCAGAGGCTTTCTTGGAGCCTGGGGACAGCAAAAATGGCCTTCCCCACCCCCTCCATGGCCCTCCGTAGGCCGGAAACAGCCCATTTCCTGATTTCCGGTAGATCCAGAAGGCCCAAAATCAGCTGGCCGGCGAGCACATGTGTGCTGGAGCTGAGCTAGGGCAACGCTCACGTGCCCATAGATATGGCTCTGCGTGCCACCTGTGGCATGCCTGCCATAGGTTCGCCATCACGGTCCTAGGGGAAATTTCTTGAAATTAACAAGATTTGCAGTATTTTTTCTTTTGAATCCAATCAAATTTGTCCTATGTTAATTTTTAACAGCTTTATTTACTGCACTGAGGAAAACTTTCTGATGTGTGTATTTGTGTGTGTTGAAAAAAAAGAAATCACATCAATGTTATTGAATTGAAGACTAAAATGCAAGTTAAATTCAATTATGCTGCCTGGAACATTTACCACTTTTCATGAAAAATGTAAGGTAACTGCTATTAGTGAATTGGCAATTAAAGGCAAGGTATTAATGAGATAGGAGTGTGCATCTGGAATTAAAATAGTGAGACATTTCAGTGTTGTAAACTGGGTGCACATATCTTGGTCACTAACTGTAATATGGATTATTGCTCAAATTGAATAGCTGGGTCAATTCATGATAGTATTTCCAATTAATATTGTATGCAACTCTAGTAGGTTCTCTTGAAATTCTTAAAGAAAACTTCTGGCAGGATAATTTGAGATCTAACTTTGATGAATCTCACTGGAATCCTTTGTAGTATAAAATTTCTTTTAAGTCTGTATTGGCAGTTCATCAAGAATTAATCATGAAGGTAATCCATTGGTGGATGATATGGAAAGTGGAACATGAGAGTAGTCCTTTTGCTTTAAAGAAGGTTTTAAAGAAAATGGAAAAATCACTCAGTAGTCTGTCCTAATAAAACCTGCTTAATTAATTATCTCCATTTCTTAAGACCTACAAAATTGATGCAGATTAAGAAATTTAATCCTGGAAGGTCCATTGTAGTGAAAAATCACTAAGTGATTGGTCAGAAGTTGAGGACCACCTATATACATTTATTCAAAATCAAACTCCCCCCCCCCAATTTTTGGGGCTAGAAACAATGAATCAGAATTCTTACAAGTTAGGTTTGTATTTCTTCTTAAGAACATACATCTTCCCATATGTTCTCAAGATTAATGTTTCTGGTTTCTCTTTTCAGCTCTGTGCTTGATGTCTTAATATTTATTCAGTTAAAATGTATCACTTTCATCTCTGTTTTCATCTGCACCTCCAGTTATGCACTATTTATTTGACTTAATTCAAATAACCATGTTGAAACTTCTTAATAAATTTAAATATAATGAAGGATTTCCTATAAAAATGTGTGTTTTGTGTGGTACTGGTATAGGAAGAATTGAATGATTAAAGAAAAATTTAAACATCCTCTTAGTCCTATGATAATTACAAAAGTCCTTTTTTCTTAATAAAATAAGTTGACCTCTACTTATTCACAACTCTATTACCAACTTCTTAATGAACGATAAAACATTTCCATTATGGAGATGATATATGAATAAATCAGGTATCTTGGTATGGTACCCGATGCTGCAAATTACTAAACGGAGACTACAAAATCTCTTAGGACTACATCTGCATGATTTTATGTATGTCCTCAGTGTAGTGGATTTGAAAGAAAAGATCAAAGAAAGTGTAGCTAATTCAATAATAAATTCAAGACTGAAGTTACATAGTGAATGGAACAATGGTAAAGGTTTTAATTTAGAATGATTAAAATTATCTGGAAAAAATTGTATGTTCTTGGCTACCTAGTCAATTTCATGGCAGAAGAAGAAGGTTAAATGGGACAGAATGTAACAATAAAACTTTGGAAGATATTTCCTAATTGGAATGTATCCTTGAAATGCTGCCATTTAAATATCTCACAATGAATTTATGTGGTAGTTGTATATATTTAAAATTATAAGATGTTAGAATATAAATCAAGTATGTGACAATACCTGCACTGAATTTTTTTGGAAGAGATTACTTACAAGTAATACAAGTAAAATAAAAAGTAAAGCCTAATTTTAATTGTTCATTTGGGAAGAAAAGGGTGTCTGTTAACTCTTAATGTTTGTTAAATTGAAATTACATCATTTGCCATCAATTGACTCTATTTGCATATCTATGCAATTCATGATAATGCAATTAGCATAAACATGTCCATCGCATAATTGTATAAATGATTTAAGTTGATGGAAATGATATAAATGACATCAATTCTCCAGACTGCTTCAAACAACAGGTACTTTTCATCATTTGAAGTGACGTCTGAACAAAAATGTCCAATGGATCTATAATCCACTGAACCAATATTTTATTATATAACAGAATATTTGACAGGTGAACCTTGCAGCTTGAGCCTATCTGGAAGTAAATCCTACTCATTTCAGTGAAACCTAGAGATAAGTAGGCTTAGCACTAAACCTTGGCTGTAGTTTCATGACACACTAAGTGAAGAAGCTCAATTAATAATTGCTTATATAGCACCATTTACCCCCATCTCTGTTCCCATTTTGTCTGTCACTCTGCTTGCTCTTTGTCTTAGAGACTGCTAATCTGAGGCATTTCCTTCCCCCTTTCTCCCCAGCATAGAGCACCTGCCCTTTGTCTCTTCCTCTGGAAGGGTTGGTTAACTAGGTGCCAAGGTTTGCCTATCCATAACAGGCATTTCCTGCAAATGTATCTCCTCTACCGTATTGCTCAACCACAATTGAGCCCAAAATTTCTGTTGCTAAATGAGACATTTATTAAATGAGTTTTGCCTCATTTTACAACCTTTCTTGCCACAGTTCTTAAGTGAATCACTGCAATTGATAAGTTAGTAACACAGTTGTTCAGTGAATCTGGCTATCCCATTGTCTTTGCTTGCCAGAAGGTTGCAAAAGGTGATAGCAATAGCACTAGCGCTTAGACTTATATACCGCTTCATAATGCTTTACAGCCCTCTCTAAGTGGTTTACAGAGTCAGCATATTGCCCTCAACAATTTGGATTCTCATTTTACCCACCTCGGAAGGATGGAAGGCTGAGTCAACCTTGAGCCTGGTGAGATTTGATCTGCCAAACTGCTGGCAGCCGGTGATCAGCAGAAGTAGCCTGCAGCACTGCACTCTAACCACTGCGCCACCACGGCTCATGTGATCACGTGACCCAGGGACACTGCAACCATCATAAAAAGGAATCAATTACCAAGCATCTGAATTCTCTTCATGTGACCATGGGGATGCCTCAACGGTCCTAAATGTGAAAAACTGTCGTCACTTTTTCAGTGCCATTATAACTTTGAACTGTCACTAGATGAACTGTTGTTAAGTGGAGGACTACCTGTATTATGGTTATAAATCCCGCTTCATTAATCTTTGCTGAGGAACTGTGCCCCAGTTGGCTAGCTCCACCAATACACGGAAACCTGGAATGTCTCATCATGTTCTTAGGCTTTTTCTACCTCTGGAAACATCACAAGACAAATGCTAGCCTTCACAATGTTCTGAGCTCTTTCTATCTTCAGAAACATTGCATTGGCCAGCTTTCTGTAATAGCTGTGCCTCACATTGGCTCAATGTGTTTGTCAGCAGCTGCACAGAAAGGAAAGGGAAGGGGACCCTCAGAGTTGGGCAGCGAGGGGCCTAAGTCTTCCAGGAGAGTGGTGGGATGGGGGGAAGAAGGCCAAAGCCTTCTAGGATAGTGGTGGGGGATGGACAAGGCCCAAGCCTTCTGGGAGAGGGGTGGGGCAGGGAGAAGATTTCCACCTGTTTTTGTTGGTCCTGGAGTCTTTGCTTTCGACTTTGTAAAAATTGGCTCTCTCTGTGGTGTTTGTTTTTGGCTTAGTGCACTTTGTAAACAGCCAATCTGGTTTTGTAAATCATAGTTTATGGCTTTGGGGGAACTGAACTGTTCATTGTTATTTAATAAATCATGTTAAACAAACTATTGGCTAATGTAGGAATTGATCCCTTTTTCAAAGGGGAAGTGTCATTGTGATCTCTCTCTCTCTCTCTCTCTCTCTCTCTCTCTCTCTCTCTCTCTCTCTCTCTCTCTCACACACACACACACACACACACACACTCACTCACACACACACACACATTTTAAATTGGCTAAAATCTCATGAGTTTTCAAAGTAAGGTTATAGAAATTTGAAGAGAATTTTCAACTTTGGGAGATAGTGGCAGTTACAACAGAAAAAAAGTTTTTAGAAACTCCATAAATTCCATGGTATGAATCCAATCTCTGATAGCCCACAGAAAAGACAAAACATGAACTGTGGCACTTCCACTCCGTTCTTTCATTTATCATCCAAATCCACAGAGCTGCCTTCCATGGACTTGAATTAAAGCAATTATTTCAAAGAAAGAAAAAGCCTTTCAAGTGTGGGTGAAGTTGTGAAATTCATAGACAGCCTTCATAATGTGCAAAATGTGTACATTAAGAGGATCACAAATCCTTGAAAGGAAAAAAAAAACCCCACGACCTGCCATTTTGGTTTTTAAAAAGCAAAAATGATTACATTCGTTCTGTGGCAGAAGTCGCATCCAAGAGAAGAGAACCAAAATGCTAATAATAGCTTAACTTCAACTGACAGGTTCTGAAGTGGATAGCAGACTAGCTTTGTTGAAAGATCATGAATAAAAGGTTGCCTTAAGTAGACTTTTTGTTACTCTAAAACAATAATTAAACTTTCCCTGCCCTAAGGGCCTTCCTGCTGATGCTTTTGTCTCTCATCCTGCTAGAGGGAATCTGTTATTCTCCCACCCACACCAGTGGGTAGGAGTTGAAACTCACTTTGACTGTTATACATTTCACAAAGAGTTAGTATTTTCAGCTTCATAGACCATGGGAATAAAAGCTTCACTTAGGTTTTCATTTATTCTCAGTCTTGTTTCGGGTGTCATAAAAACTGTGTGCTCATCCTTTGGGCAATTCCACCACTGCATGCAAAACTGCACTCTTTCAAGCCAGCATGGGATGAGGCCAGAGTCATGTCTGACAAAGATAAAAGATTGGAGTAAAAAAAAATAAAATAGAAGGCCTTTTGATGAATCCTAAACAGATTCAGAAAAGGCACAGGAGTCTTCCATTGACAATATTTTTCTTGCAGAGTGTAAAAGACTCAGCATTAATTTATGTATTAGACAGCACCCGTTCACATGGCTATCATTATTTCAACTACTATTAAAATCAAGCTTATTTATAAATTCCCTTTCTGCAATTACAATGTTCCAAAATGCTTTGCAGCAGATAGGAAAATAAGGAAGAAGAGTCACCTTGGACAGAGAGATGAGTGGCATATAAATTAAATAAAATAAGCTATTACCAATTGCGCTGTTGCCAAATGAAGAATCAAAACTAACCTAAATTAGTTTAGTTAGTTTAAACGAACAGTTGAAGATCCCATAGAGGAAGATGAAGTCCTTAACATTTCATTATCTTAGAACAAGCAATAGCACTTCTGTGAATTCAAAAACAGCACTTTGCAATTTGTTTATCCAAATTAGCCAAAATCATGAGTATAAATATTATCCATGTGTTTGTTTCCATTCTTTCATTATGATTATGTGCCATCAAGTTGGGGACAACTCTTACCGATCACATAGATAGATTTTTCTCCATAACAATCTATTCCTAAGAACTGTGGTGGCACAATGATTAGAATGCAGTATTGCAGGCTAATTTTGGAGATTGCCAGCAGTTCGATTCTCACTGGATCAAGGCTGACTCAGTCTTCCATCCTTCTGAAGTTGGTAAAATGAGAATCCAGATTGTTGGGGGCAATATGTTGACCCTGTAAACTGCTTAGACAAGGCTGTAAAGCACTGTGAAGCGGTATATAAGTCTGCTATTGCTAATTTGGTCTTTCAGGTCTTCTAATGAGGCTACTGGTCATCCTCTTCTTCTCTTTGCTTTCACCAATCCTAGCATCAGAGCCTTATCCAGACAGCTAGAGTCTACTTGTCTTCTGCCTTTCTGGTGGCTATTACAGTTCCTGTAAGGAATGTGTCCCTGTAGGAATGTATCTATGAAGACGAACTAGCAGTCAGAAGACTTCACAAAAACACCTGACAATTCCTTAAACTGACAACACATGGACAAACTCAACCACAGTTTCAACTGAGAAACTCTTACTATTTTAAATCAAGACAAATCCAAAAATTCCTGGAAGCCTGGCATTTTAGCCAAATCAGCCATCAATGAACTGATAAAGATAAAAAAAGAGACAATGAAAAACCTATAAAGGAAACAAAAAGACTAAAATACTCCTCTCCAGGAATCAACACTCAGATAAGAAGGTGCAAACAATCAGGCAGAAAGCAATATCAAGGAACTACCAAAGAGGAAACCACACCCCCACTGAAACTGGTAGGACAGGTTACCATACTGTACATAAACAGACAGTAAACCCCACACTTATTCGCATTGATGATGTTACCTAGTTGGGTAATGAAATATCTGCTAGCAAACAACCAAGTTCAGAAAGCACCAAAGATTCCACAGTTCAACCCTGAGCTACATATGTATTTTTTCTATTGGATCCAAGACCTCTGGACAATTCATAAAGTTCTAAATCTACAATTCATAAGGTTCTAAATCCATTGCTAACCCTATCTAATACTCAATCTAAACTCCAAAAATGCTTGAGATAAAAAGATATATTTTCAGCTTCCTCTTACATTAAATTAAAGCCACCCAGAATCATTTGGCTAAGATGGGCAGCTTTAGAAATTGAATAAATAAATAAAAAGTAATAACACTTAGACTTATACACCGCTTCACAGTGCTTTTACAGCCCTCTCTAAGCGGTTTACAGAGTCAGCATATTTTACCCACCTCGGAAGGAAAGAAGGCTGAGTCAACCTTGAGCCTGTTGAGATTCGATCTGCTGAACTGCAGCTAGCAGTCAGCTGAAGTAGCCTGCAGTACTGCACTCTAACCACTGCACCACCTTGGCTCTGTAAAATAAATACATTGCAAATGCCTCATGGGTGCTGGGCAAGGGGTGAGATGCTCCCGGTTTGGACCGGATCACCCGATCCGGTAGCGATGGCGCCGGGTGGTTTGGAGAACCGGTAGCAAAAATCCCTGCCCCCCCCCCATGCCTAGCTGAGCTGCACAATCATCAGAGGCTTTTTTTTTTTACTTTTAAAAGCATTTTTTCTACAACCTCTTCTGACGAAAAAATGCTTTTAAAAGTAAAAAAAAAAAGCCTCTAATGATCACGCGGCTCAGCTGGGATCGTCAGAGGCTTTTCAAAGCATTTTTTTCTGCAACTTCTTGGCCGAAGAGGTGGTAAAAAAAAATGAAAAGTCTCTGATGGTCCCAGCTGAGTTGCCTGATCATCAGAGAGGCATTTTTTAAAAAGCCTCTCTGCCGATCAGACAACTCAGCTGGGATCATCAGAGAGGCTTTTTAAAAAATGCCTCTCTGACAATCAGGCAACTCAGCTGGGATCGTCAGAGAGGCGTTTTTTAAAAAGCCTCTCTGACGATCCCAGCTGAGTTGCCTGATCGGCAGAGGCTTTTCAAAGCATTAAAAAAATGCTTTGAAATGTTTCAAAAAAAAAAGTTGGCCACGCCCACCCAGTCACATTACACCCCCCCCACCAAGCCACACTCACAGAACTGGTAGTAACAAATTTTACATTTCACCCCTGGTGCCGGGGGGGGAGGTGTTAATTAGGTATAGAAAGACAAGTAAAGCACACTAGTTCCAAGTAGCTTCTGATTGTTCTGGGTTATAGCAGTTTGAGATCTCTTGCTGAGTCTGTCAAATGTCAGAAGAACACATTCAGGCATTTGTGTAACAGCAGCCTTTGTTACCTGAATTTCCCCAAAAGTATGTAGTTTAATACTACTCTCCCTTCCTTTTTGTGGTCAATCATTATGAAAATGACCTACAGCATAAGATGGCCATAGCTAGGAAATATTAAGAATTCAGTAGTATAAGAAGAGGGTAAAATGTTTCATTGGTTTAAAAAAAAAACCCCCAAAACTGTCACCCAATTATTGTTTGACACTTTGTGTGAAATACATATATCATAGAGATTTCCGTCAGCATCAAACCTGAACCATTGAGTACAGGGGTGGGTTTCAAAACCCATCGCTACCAGTTCACTTGTGGGCACTCGTGCACTCGCGTGTGCGCGTGACGCTTCTGCTCATGTGCAGAAGCGTCCGGGGTGGGTGGGTGGAGCCTCCCGCCACCACTACCGGTTCGCCCGACCCAGGGCAAACTGATAGCAACCCACCACTGATTGAGAAGGAAATGTAGTAGCAAGAGTTATGAAAATTGAAAACCAGTATAAAACTTTTTGTTTGTTTTATGCCCAATGCAGAGAAATAGCAATAGGCAGGAAGAGATATGGAATGGGAGCAAAGGCACAAGGTCTTAATTTTCGAAGGGAATATCCAATAAGTGGAGTGGGTTTTTTAAAAATCTCCTTTTTATACACAGAACTAGCAATATTTTACATATATTATTACACAATACCTGTGTAAATGCTATTGTAGGAGATAATCACATTGGTGGAGGGAGGAGGGTTAGCTTCCTTTTTCTGTGTTTTTCTGTATGAATGGCATTTCTTTCACAGATCATTGTGTATAGGACAGCTAGGCAAATTTTCAGCATTCCCCAAATACATAATACATACACGCTCCTCACTTAATTGGACATTTTCTCACTCAGCTTTGCTCATGAATATTATCTCTTCCATTTAGAAGTGCTTTGTCAAGGCCCGCAACCAGATAGGGAGAGCTGAAGTGGAAGTGTCTCAGATAATTTTTTTTATAACTACTGAGCCACTTGTCTAAACGGTAAATGTATATAATTAAAAGGATGGGAAATTGCAACAGAATAGCACATAAGCTTTCAGAAACCTACCTGGGGGGAACTCCAGTATGGGTCTGCCAAGAAAAGGTGTTATTAAGCTAGCTGGAATAATCTGGAGAACTTCCTTAACTGCCTTTGATAAGGACCAGAGGCTCCTTATACTGAATGTGGCCATATCTTGCTTTACCGTCTAACATTTCCTGGCTATTTTATGCTTTGCAATTAAAGTTATTCTTTTGGCTAGAATTTTCAGTTTTTACCTTGTTTGTATGTTTATTACTTTTGAACCTGCAAATCTTAACCCATATCATCTAAAAATTATCACTTGAAAGTAAAACTATATATTATAACTAGTAGATCAAAGTGTACACCCCCAAACGAAACCTGCTTTATTCTACTTTGTCGTATTTAGAGAATTGAAGGAAAATCTCCAACTTTTACAGATCCTATAGCTTAATTCATGTGCTCTATTAGATGATGTTATGCTTTAACCATGGTTCATTAAACAAACGGTAGTGACCTGGCTTATACAGACATAAAATTGTATTTATTTTGGTCACAAAGCTAAGAACAATGTAATGTATGAAGCCAGTACCTGTCTGCTTCTCAAACTGACCCTGTCCTGAATCAATTGAGTACCGTATAAGACACTCCGGACTATAAGATACACATTAGCTTTACAGGAGGAAAACAAGAAAACAAAAATCTGCCTCTGCCTCCCAGCATCCATCCGGTACTCATTTGGCTAGCGTCCTTGCAGCAAACAGCAAACAGCCTGGTCAGCTTCAGCATGTTATCGCAACCCCAGCACGTGGCTCATCAGGGCTATGCTCCGTTGACCCACTCACGGTCAATTGAGTTGAGCTGCTGCTCCAGCCGGAAAACGCTGGAGCCTTTGCTGCCAAGCAGCTGATTGGTGATTGTATTGAAGCCTCCTGGAATGCTGCTGATCAGCTGTTCTAGGTGGTGGGGATTGCCACCGCCACCCGTTCACTGCCACCCATTCACCGCTGCCCATTCACTGCTGCCCATTTAGCGCTGCCCATTTTCCACCACCACAGCCTGTTTGCTGTATCCTGTTTGCTGCTGCCCATTGGCCACTGTTGTTTGCCATGGCCCATTTGCCATGGCCTGTTTGCCATGGCCCGTTTGCTGGAGCCTGTTCTCTGTGGCTCGTTCACTGCAGCCCGTTCACCACAGCCCATTCACCAATGCACATTCACCACCACTGTCCGTTCACTGTGGCCCATTGGCCACCGCCGCAGCCTGTTCACTGTCACCTGTTTGCCCTTGCCCTTTTGCCACCGATCACTGGCAAATGGGTGGTGGCAAATGGGCGGAAGTGGCAGTGATAGACAGCGGCGGCAGTGGTGATCTCCACCACCTAAAACAGCTGATTGGCACTGCACCAACCCCCGTCCACCCCACCGCTATATTTGCTCTATAAAATTTCCCAGATGTGCCAATATGACATCTCTAATAAAATGGAACTGTGAGGAAACTCAACCTCAGAGTCTTCTTTTGTTAGGGGAACTCTAACCTTTAATTGGAACTCTGACATTTGCCTTGATTCATACCTCTTGGAATTTCTGTGAATTGGAATTCAAGTGTGACTCTACTTTTCTATTTTGCTCAGATGTCTGGATTCTCAGTTCTTTAATCTCAGGTTGCATTCTTAATTTTGTCACTATCCTGGTTCTATCTTCATACAACCATAACGTTCCCTGGGGTTGAATGTGAATTGTTTAGAGATTGCTTGTCTGACATTTCTAATTCTGGCAGAGATTCCTTCCTTTGGAAGGAGAATCCTCTTGAATCTTTGAGTCGTTAATGAAGTTTAGAGGAAATATATTTGGTTCACTTTGGAAGAGATGTAGCTCAACTTGGATTGATTTCTGGAGTCTTTCAAATTCAATTCTGGGTTTGAGATTTGACATTTTGGAAGCATTGAAAATAGGTAATTCAGTAAATGGATACTTCAGTAAAAATTGTTTATTTCAGACTTGTTATTATATTACGTGCTGTTCTTTTAAGACCCATTTTACATGGTCACTCAGAAAGGTGTTGTAGGTAGTAGTTTTTTGTCATGTTTTACAATAGCTGAAAGATCTGAGTCATTTATTAGGGCAGAGGGCACTACAATAATCCAAGCAGCAGTTTGTCAGCAGATAAATGGTACAACGGCTGGTCCATCCCTTTCCAGAAAAGGTTGCAATCATCACACCAGAATATGTGCAAACTGTTGCCATTTTCCCTAATGACAATATAACATTTGTGCTTTTAATCTTGTATGATGTTATGTTAGCAATCATGCTTTCTATAGTGATCTAGCAGTATGGTAAGGAACCTTGCCACAGCAGCATATACATAGATGTATGTTTTGGGCTCATAGAAAATCATCTCCTGTAGCATTGTCTTTTGCTTGCACCAAAATTGACATGATGTTAAGCAAGCTGTACTGTAGTAAAAAAAAAAGGTTGCAACACTGAGCTGAGTATCATCTAAAAGTAATTATATCAGGTGGTGCCTGGAGCTACATCTCTCTCGTGTCTGATTGTTGTTTCTTGTGTGTTGCTAAGGAGAAAGAAATGAAGAAATCTATAGGTGGGAAGCAAAGATAATATTAATTTTTTCCCCTTTAATAGTTCAGTGCAGCTTTGTTCCCCTTTGCCCCATGGCTCTCCTTGACCTTCTGAAACACAGCAGGCCCCAGCCTTGAGGATGGCAGCTCTCCAGTCTGATTTTATCTTCTGCATTCAGTTAGGATACTCTTCCTAACAAAGTAAACAAGAAATAATAAGGATGCATTGAACTGCCAAGAGAAAAGCCGCCGAGAATTTTAGCATGTAAAACTGCTTTATGGATAGAGATAAAATCAGATACATAAACAGGTGGCCACAGAGATCTGTCTTAGCAGCAAGACTTCAGGAGCATGCCTGTTTTTCTTAATTATGTCAAAATCAATTCTATAGCTTGCTGTGCAAGGCAAAAGATGGGTAGGGCAGATGCTAAAGCTCTTAGATTGAGGGCAAAGCAAGACACTGAATAACACTGTCACAGTCCAACTTCTTCCAAGTGTTATTGCCAGTGTTATTCAATGGCTTCTACCAAGTTGGACCGGGCAGGAGAGCTCTCAGAATATTTTAGCAGGTAAGTATGGCCAAGGAAGAGAGAAAGGAGCTCCATAGAGAATGGGAAAGCTTTTGAGCTGGAGGCCTTAACACTTGCTTTTTGATTTGTGTTAAGTATGTGTTAGGATCACCCTCTTAATCAAGGAGATTTTGTAAGCACTGAAAGGGAGTGATTAAATATTTTGATCTGAATTTAATACAGGTCTTAATACAAAGCTGTATTCTTATCAAATTATAGTTTTCAAGCCACCATTCTATAAAATGACAGAATATATAGGAGTTGTTGTATATAGACATATAAAGAACTTCACACTGAATGCTTATCTGCTCCAGAGAAGTTTGAAAAGCCTGCAGAAATTGTAAGGTTAGCGGTCTTCTTTTCAATTCCTGTATGAATCCTGCATAAAAGAGAGAAATTTCAGCGTCCAGTGGAAATCTGAATAATAATAATAATAATTATTATTATTTATTAAATTTATATCCCGCCCCTCTCCCCGAAGGGACTCAGGGCGATGAACAGCCGAGAATTAAAATAACATACAATATAAAAGTTAAAATAATTAAAAATAAATTAAATTAAACGGCCTCCCAATTTAAAACCCCTAGCTATACAATTAAAAACTAACCCATAAAACCTATTCAGGCCAGGCTGGTTTGCTGAAATAAAAACGTCTTCAGGGCCTTACGGAAAGTGCGGAGATCCGGAATCAGCCGTATTCTGGGAGGTAGCTCTTTCCAGAGGGCGGGTGGTCCCACAGAGAAGGCTCTCCCCCTGGGGGCCGCCAGCCGACATTGCTTGACCGACGGCACCCTGAGGAGGCCTTCTCTGTGAGAGCGTATTGGCCAGTGGGAGGTTATCGGTAGCAGAAGGCGGTCTCGTAAATACCCTGGCCCTAAGCCATGGAGCGCTTTAAAGGTGAGAACCAACACCTTGAAGCGTACCCGGAAGACCACCGGGAGCCAGTGCAGCTCGTGAAGAAGAGGTGTTATATGGGAGCACGATATCGCTCCCGTAATCACCCGTGCGGCCGCATTCTGGACCAGTTGGAGTCTCCGGGTGCTCCTCAAGGGGAGCCCCATGTAGAGAGCATTGGCGTAGTCCAGGCGAGACTGGATAATAATAGATCCCAAAATATTGTGGTTCTATGGATGTTAAACCTTTATATTTTCCAACATAGAAAATAGATTTAGAGGTGCAATAATTGGTTGAGTTCTGCAGACTGGACCTACCTTTTCTACTAGAAGAAGAGATAACAGTTTGCAAGGGCTTTCAGACAATCTCAGCCAGTGTCTCTAATAAGTTTAAAAACCTTTTCCAAAGCCATTATCCCTATTCCTGTTCAGGCTGTTATATATAGCAGTACGTACACAATGTAGAAACATATGAAATGTCTATTGTGTGCCAGTACTGCTTCAAATGGATGGCCACTCTGTGTTCAGCACAAGGCTTTTAAAAGAAATTGATTTTAGGTGAGGGACATGTTATAAAAGCAAGCAGATTTTTCTCTTGGTCTCATGGAGCTTCACAACGGAGAATTGCCAAAGCTCAACCTCTTTGGCTTTGTTCTTCTTTGCAGGTAGATGGGGAAGATCTTTGGTCTTAAAAATAGTCTTCCCCAACGAAGGGCAAAGTGTATGACGCTTATTGTACTGTATATGGTTTTGCAAGCTTATTCACAGAAACAGCAGTCGAGGTTTCTTGCAGATGAAAGTGTGCACAACTGAGATTTTCCTCCCTCCCCCTGGTAACTGGTCACCCTGTACGTAGAAAATGAGATATAATATTAGAATGAAGAACTTTCTCCCAGATATCCTGATGTTATGTGTGCGTAACATAACATTATATAGCTGTGATGGCGAACCTATGGCACGCGGAGCCATATCTGTGGGCACGTGAGCGTTGTCCTAGGTCAGCTTCAGTGCACATGTGTGTGCTGGCCAGCTGATTTTCGGGCCTTCCAGGCCCACCAGAAGTCAGGAAATGGGCTGTTTCCGGCCTCTGGGAGTGGTGGTGGGGAAGGCCATTTTTGCCCTCCCCAGGTGCCAAGAAAGCCTCTGGAGCCTGGGGAGGATGAAAAACGGGCCTACTGGGCCCACCGTGCCATCATGTGCTAAAAGCGGGAGGAGCAGGGTGAGGCGCATTGAATTATGGGTGTGGGCATGCATGTGTGCAACCCCCCCGTGCTCCCCTCCACTTTTGGCACAATGGCAAAAAGGTTAACCATCACTATTATATATGCCTGCTGTGCCTTGGTGGCACAGCAGACTAAAGTGCTGTTAAGTAGCACCAGCTGCCTGCAATTACTGCAAGTTCAAATCTCACCAGGCTCAAGGTTGACTCAGCCTTCCATCCTTTCGAGGTAGGTAAAATGAGGACACAGATTGTGGGGGCAATAAGCTGACTTTGTATAAAAAAGAACACCGCTTAGGAGGGGCCGAAAGCCCTACTAAGCAGGTATATACAAAAGTATGAAGGCTATTGCTTAACGCATTGTAAGCCGCCCTGAGTCTCCGGAGAAGGGCAGCATATAAATCGAATCAATCAATCAATCAATCAATCAATCAATCAATCAATCAATCAATCAATCAATCAAGGAAAGAGACTCAGGCACTTAAGGCACCAGGCTAGAAACCAGGAGTCTGAGAGGAGTCTGAAGCATAGAAGCCAACTGGGTAACTTTGGGCGGTTACTGTCTCTCAGCCCAACGCACCTCACTGGGTTATTGTGAAGAAAATAGGAGGAAGAGGGAGCACTAAATATGTTCACCGCTTGAGTTATTTATAAAAATAATAAAAGTGGGGTTTTAAAAAATTTAAATAAAAAAATAAAATAAAAAGACCACCCAGTAGATCAATGCCACTAGCAATGGTTGTCATCCTGTTTGCTATATTATATTGTATATTTTTGGAATCTGGAATGTTGAAGTGACTATTTCCTCTGAGAAAATAAATCTAAGGAAAAAAGGAGGTCACTGAAAGCTGAATCAGTTCATCCTCCTCACCCTTTTATTCTGTTGAAGGTCCATCGATGTCAGAAAAGTGTGATTTTTCAAGCATAGCCACTTAAAAAGCTAGAATGATCCAAAGCTGAAATTCTCATATTTACATAATGAAACATCTCACAATGGGCTAATAATGCAATCTTCCAGTATCACCAATATAACAAAAGCTGTGCTATGAATATCAAGTGGATTTGTGAACCGAAGGAAATAGCCACAGAAGGACAGATTCTTAGCTAGTGTTCATACATTGTGTGACTTCTGTATGTGACTTCAAACTTTATTAACTGATGGAGATCAGTTTGAGCTGTTCCCACATAGCAATTTCTAAAAGGATGTTTCTGTTGGAAGCGCTTTACGTTTGCACTTTTATTGGGTTTATTGCTCTGTCTCTAAGGCATCGTTTGTTTTAAATTCATGGGCTGCTGCCTGGTACCTTGACCCCAGTTTCAGTCTGGGAGAGATGAAAATCGGAGACCAGCTGGGCCCTGTAATTAGGAATATGCTGGTGCATAATTGGGCAGATGAGAATCTGAATGAGCTCAGCATGACCATAACTGAGAAGATGGACCATAAGAAGGTTGAGATCATAAATGTTCCCAATGACAATGATATTTGTAAGGCCACTTATTAGCACTCAACATCTTCTCCCCTCCCTTCAAAGCCTGGATGGCACGCTTACTAGGACCAATCAAAACAAATAAAAAGATCTCCAGAGATGTTATCAGAAAAACAATTCTTAAAAACTGGAGTTAATGAAGAAACAAGAAAGCTCAGGAGTTAGACCAATGTATAAGCCATGAGATCTGCAATTCAAGTCCCAAGATTTCCCCCATTAATTCACCTGGCAGTGGATGCTTTCTCTGTCTCTAAAGATTCATTTAGAAAAATAAATAAAATGGGAAGTTGGCGTGGTGCTAATAATCAATATCTAGTATGATCCTTATTTTCAAGAAACACACTGGGGGCACATAGGTTCCAGATGCAGATTTAAACATAGAAATGGTGGGTAGGTGAAGGTAAGGAAGGAAGGAAGGAAGGAAGGAAGGAAGGAAGGAAAGAAAGAAAGAAAGAAAGAAAGAAAGAAAGAAAGAAAGAAAGAAAGAAGACAATAGTCAGCTGGAGTGGTAGAGAACCATATTGTGAGACTCAAGAGATGGCAGAGAATATATTTCCCAGTTTGTCTTACGGCTCTGAGACAAAGAAATAAACTTTAAATGGTGGCTTGTAGGCTGCCTCTTTTAACCATGCTTCATCATTCACACATACCCATCAACTGTAGGTATAAATATCCTGATGAAGATCAGACTAGAGGAATCTTTCCAAAAGGGTAGCTATGCACCTGTTTCAACAATTGTATAAAACGATTCTTCAAGTGGGATGTATTAGTGTGTGAACCATAATTCAGAGTACATATTGCAAATTTATTTTATTACCAATCCAAAACCAGACTTTGAATAAGGTGTTGTTGGCAATACACAGAAGAGTAGGCTACATAGCACTGCAAGCGACTTCTGAATCAGAAATAGTTTTCCTGATAGCGAATCAAGCAAATTAATGGGTAGGAGATTTTAAAGGAACAGTCTTAAGTTTGGGAAAGTAGCCAAGGAAAGGGATTCTGCAGGATAGAATACCAATGATGCAAGGGCAAAACTTCGCAAATCATTTTTCTGCCAGGTGCCTTAATTGAGCTTTGCTGATTTATTCTGGAAAGGCTGGCAGTGTATTAAAAGCAGAAAAGAGAAAATGCATCGAAAGCATTGGGAGATATTATAAGGTTTACCTTGTTTTTATATTTATTTTGAATAATTCCAGCAGGTTAATAATAGAAGCAGTTAATAGAGAAGGATGTCTTCCTACTTTGCATGTAAGATCAGAGGTGGGTTCTACTTACCTTTACTACTGGTTTGCAACAGGGCCGCGCGCGTGAGTGAAGCAAGCATGCACGCTCTTCTACACATATGCAGAAGCATTTTGATGACGTCGGGGTCGGTGGGCGGAGCCTCCTGCCGGTTTTAGTACCTCTTCTATAGAACCAGTGCGAACCGGGGGCAACCAACCACTGTGTAAGATGAATTTCCTGGTGATTGAACTATGGTCAGAGAAGCCTGTAATTTTGCAAAATTTTAATGTAGCTCCATTGGGACTGTGGCTGGGAAGCTTTCAAAGCACTGGCTCTCTTCAAACTGACGCAGCAAAGAAACAGATAAACAAAAATCCAAAGAAACGGATGAACAAAAATCCAGAATCAACTCAAGAAAAGCTCGGCCACTACCTTGTCCTTTCTGAAGAGAAGAGAAACGTTTTATTTTCACTTGGAAAAAACAGGGAGTGCCAGCTAGTCTATTACTAATTAACTCCAATCAATTCCCTTTGTGTGGGTGAATAGCGAACTCATAAATAAAAATTGCAAGAAAGGCAAGAGACAGTTTTGGAAAGAACCAAAACAGCCCAGATCAATCTTTGACTCGATATGGGGATCCGAAGACAAAAAGGCTGAACATCTGGAAGTACCCAGAGAGGCAACTGCAACTGCCTTTCAATGGCTATAGATCACAAAGTATTTTGCTAACATTAACGGAAAAAACTGGGCTCCATCAGATAACCAGCGTTAATGAATTGCTACTGCAATTCTCAAGTCAATATTTGTCAGGTTACTATGGTTAATTCTGTCATGAAGCATGATTTAATACCCGATTAACATGAAATGCTCACTGCTGCATGCATTTGGTAAACATACACCATTTAAATTAGAATTATATTCTGTCTGTTTTCCAAAGTCTCCATGCCCTGCTGATCTTGATGTCCAAGATCAGAGTTTCAGCTGGGTGGTTACTCCTTCCTATGTTAAACTGAATTGTATTTTCCAAATGGGCTAGAGCAAAGATGGATCTTGCAAATGGACAGATGTTGAGTCAGGCGGGAGGAAATAATAAGACAGTGGCCAACTTGAAACAGAGAACAAGCCAATTTTATTGGGAATAATTAGATTAGTATGCAAACTGAATCGATAGGAAATGAATACACATTTTGTAGGTTTGTATGTTTTTGTTTTATTTTCAAATACACTGCATTTCAAATAAGGGTGGGATATATGTGTAGGGCAGGCATGTCAAACTCTATTTCATTGAGGGCTGCATCAGGGTTGTGTTTGACCTCGAAGTGTTGGGGTGGGCATCGCCAGGGTGGGCGTGGCCAGCTTGACACTTGTGTCGGGGGGGCGCCTGTGGTGGCCCAAGCGCTCTGCCAGCGAAACGAACTGCCGAGCTTCATTTTCGGCTGCAACGGCCTCCTGCAACCCTCTGCCAGCGAAAATGGAGGTCTGTTTTTGCTGGTGGAGGCACTACGGACCGGTCCTTTGCTGTTTCCAGGGTGGCCCCATGGGTCAGATATAAGTACTCTGCGGGCCGGATCTGGCCCATGGGCTTTGAGCTTGACACTACTGGTGTAGGGGATATATATATATTTTAAAAGTGTAGGTTATTGAAGAATCCTATAGTATAGAAAATCTCTGCAGTATACATATAAGTGCTTTTATCTACTTATATATTAAATTTATAGAGACTGCAGTGTACAAGATACTTTGCAGGGTCCCTTAGGACTTTGCACCCATTCCACTCATATCTAACATTTATATGAAGCTGCTGGATGAGGTCATCAGTTGCCATGAAATTAAGTATCATCAGTATACTGATGAAACTCAGACATACATTTCCACCCCTGCTGACAAAGTCCTTAGGGTGACTTTTCCAGTATTTGAAGCAGTGGTGAAATCCAATTTTTAAAAAATTACCGGTTCTATGGGCGTGGCTTGGTGGGCGTGGCAGGGGAAAGATACTGCAAAATCTCCATTCCCACCCCACTCCAGGGGAAGGATACTGCAAAAACCCCACTCCCTCCCGACTCCTGGGGAAAGGATATTGCAAAATCTCCATTCCCACCCCACTCTGGGGCCAGCCAGAGGTGGTATTTGCTGATTCTCTGAACTACTCAAAATTTCCGCTACTGGTTATCCCGAACCTGTCAGAACCTGCTGGATTTCACCCCTGATTTGAAGGCTCTAAGGGTCTGAATGGCAAAGAACAGACTTCAACTTAATTCTAATAAGACCCAGTAGCTCTGAGTGTTACAGTCCCTGCATCCGGGGATTTTCCACCTTTAGCTCTGGGTTGGGTAGTGCTCCCCCCAAGCAGAACGTATGTGCAATTTGGATTCCTGTTAGATTCTTGATCCTGCTGGAAGAGCAGATGTCAGCTGCAGCCAAAAGGGCTTTGACAAGTTCACCTTGTTTCTAAGTCAGGATGCCCTACTCATAGTCATCACATGGTTCTTTTCCCCCCAGCAAACTTTTTGATCCATATTTTTAATTAAGTAAATAAAAAAGGAAGATTTCCCCAGTTAATTCATGTCCAACTCTACAGTAAATGCTTATTTTCATTTCCTAGCCGGGGTAGCCAGCAATGTCTGAAGACGCTTCTGTGGTCATGTGGCAGGGGTAAAATGCTCCCGGTTCGGACTGTCTCGGACGAGTAGGTAGCAATGGCGGCGGGCAGTTTGGAGAACCGGTAGCAAAAATCCCTGCCCCCACCCCCCATGCCCAGCTGAGCCGCGCGATCATCAGAGGCTTTTTTTCTTTTAAATGCCTCTGACGATCCAAGCTCTGACGATCCCAGCTGAGTTGCCTGCCGATCAGGCAACTCAGCTTGGATCGTCAGAGCCTTTTGAAAGCATTTTTTTACATGGTTTTACATGTAAAAAATGGTTTTAAAAGTAAAAAAAAAATTGGCCACGCCCACCCAGTCACATTACACCCCCCCACCAAGCCACGCCCACAGAACCGGTAGTAACAAATTTTAGATTTCACTACTGTCATGTGGTCATATGGCTGGCATGACTATATGCTGAGGTGTACGGAATGTTGTTACTTTCCCATCAAAATGTTACCTATTCGCACTTGCATGCTTTCAAACTGCTAGGTTGGTAGGCATTGGGGCAGAAACGGGAGCTCACCGTGTCATGTGGAGGCATGGGTCTTGAAATGCCAACCTTCTGGTCAAGCAGCCCAGCATCTTAACCACTAGGCCTCAGCGCTCTCTGTTTAAAAAAAAAAAAAAGGAAAAAAAGAGAATTATAAAATTATAAAGGAAAAAAAATTAAGCTGGAGAAAAGGAACAAAAATATACAACAATACAAAACACACATTTACAGACATAAGTATACCAATAAAGGCATGATTCCTTATTGTCATCTGTGGTTTATCTACATTATACTCACAACTTGATTGCTTCCCAATTGAACTATTACAATGGGATATCTACATGGGGCTGTGGTGGGTTCCTCCCAGTTCGGCCCGGTTCGGCCGAGCAGGTAGCGGTGACAATATGACATCACCAAACCAGTTCTCTTTGTTCGGGAGCTGGGCCCTCTCGCCCCTGCCCCCCACATTATTCTTACCTTTTATTTGGCCCCGCCCCCAATATATTTGCTGCCTCCCGAGTCCCAGCTGATTGGCTAGAAGGAAAAAAACTGTTTAAACTCAAAGTTTAAACTTCAAAGGGCCGCCCTACAGCTGATCAGTGTTAAAAGGCAGTGTGGTGGTAGACCGGTGCCTCCAAAAACAAATGAGTAGACCGGTGCCTCCAAAAACAAATGGGTAGACCGGTGCCTCCAAAAACAAATGAGTAGACCGGTGCCTCCAAAAACAAATGAGTAGACCGGTGCCTCCAAAAACAAATGGGTAGACCGGAACGCTCCAAGAACAAATGGGTAGACAGGTACAGCTCTGCAAGCAGTTAAAAGCCTGGTAGACTAGTACCTCTGCTAAATCCCAAAGAATTGACCATCAAACCACGCCCATAAAATAAGCCACACCCACAGAACCAGTAGTAAAAAAATTGAGAACCCACTCCTGCTTGGGGCTCTCTTTAAGACAGACTGGAAGCTGCAATTGGTCCAGAATGCAATCTTACAGGTGGTTATGGACACATCATGAAGTACTAATAGAATATCACTGCTCCAGAAACTGCACTGTCTCCTAATAAGTTTCTGGGTACAATTCAAGGTGATGATTATCTTATGTAAAGCTCTTTGTGGCACAAATGCAGGTTACCTATGAGACTGCCTATCTCCAATTGGCTGCCTATCCCATGATATTCAACAGGTTGAGCATGTTCTGGGTCTCCTCTATAAAACAGTATAATCTTTATTATATTGCCTCTGAAAGGGCATACCCTGGTTATTTGGATGGTATTGACCTTATTCATATTCTGTAAGGCCTTGAAGATTTGGCTTTTCCTCTGGGCATTGGACCAGAATGCCAGATAATCCTGCCAGTAATAATTGGAAATTTAATTATTGTTGGTTGACCTCAGTTACCTTATATTTTGCAAGCTGAGTATACCATATAAATTGATTAGGTAGGTAGGTAGGTAAGTAGGTAGATAGATAAATAGATAGATGAATGGATGGATGGATGGATAGATGGATAGATGGATAGATGGATAGATGCAGGGGTGAAATCCAGCAGGTTCTGACAGGTTCTATCAGAACTGTTAGTGGAAATTTTGAGTAGTTCGGAGAACTGGCAAATACCACCTCTGGCTAGCCCCAGAGTGGGGTGGGAATGGAGATTTTGCAATATCCTTCCCCCAGGAGTGGGGAGGGAATGGGGATTTTGCGGTATCCTTCCCCTGCCATGCCCACCAAGCCATGCCCACCAAGCCACACCACACCCACCAACCCACGCCCACAGAACCGGTAGTATAAAAATTTGGATTTCACCATTGGTTAGATGGATGGATGGATAGAGGGAGAGAGGGAGAGGTAGGGAGAGAGAGAGGGGCAAAAGGAGAGGGGGAGAGAAGGAGAGGGGGAGGGAGGGAGGGAGGGAGGGAGGGAGAGATGGCAAGTAACTCTAGGACAATGTCAAATTGCAACTGAGCCTTAAGAAGCTCCTTAAGTTTCACAAATAGTTCTAGATTCATTCTGGACAGTTGTTATTGGTTTAGTATTTGATGGTAGATAAAGAAAGGCATAAACTTAAATTGTCCAAGCCAGTTTCAGATGAGTCTAGGTCTAATGCCATAGCAAATGTTGACAGCGTCTATTCAGAAAACATTATTGGGATGACTTGTCTTCCTGCCAGAAAAGTCATGATGTGGTGTAGTTATAGCTGCCAGCCAAATGAGACTGGGGTTCCATTCTTCTTTCTACAAAAATTCATGCAGTGATATATGAAGAACAAAGCTAGTATTATGGTTATGAGCCTAGAAACATAGCAGAAATCTTTTCAGTTCAGTGAGACTTGATGAATATTATGTTTTTGTGTTTTGTTTTACTTCTGTCTAGGACAATGTACATATTATAATTAGTAGAAGGGTTCAATATTGAAAGGAACTTTATGGGGGTGGAACAAAACATTCTTTTACAGTTCTTTGTTTTTTGTTTAGAAATGAATGATCTTTGAAGAAGTTGATGCACATGGCATGTGATGTGCAAAAACATTTACTTTTTGAGGTTCTCTGCCGAAGCTTTCGACAGCAGTTTTACATTAATACAGGAATTCTAAAATGGTTTGCATTATTCAGTGGGGGAAAGCAGCTCAGAGGGTGTAGGGCCGTGATGGCGAATCTATGGCACGGATGCCACAGGTGGCACGTGGAGCCATATCGGTGGGCACGCGAGCTCAGCTCCAGCATGCATGTGTACGCCAGCCAGCTGATTTTTGGGCCTTCTGGGCCCACCAGAAGTCAGGAAACACACTGTTTCCGGCTCCGGAGGGCCTCTGGGGGGGTGGGAAAGGTCGTTTTTGCCCTCCCCAGGCTCTTAGAAAGGCTCTGGAGCCTGGGGAGAGCAAAAAAACGGGCCTACTGGGCCCACCATGCCAAAAGCGGGGGGAGCACGGGGGGGTGGGGCGCATAGAATTATGAATGTGGGCACGCTTGCTTGTGACCCCACCGCGCTCCCCCCGCTTTTGGCATGCGATGGCAAAAAGGTTAGCCATCACTGGTGTAGGGTATAGCACTGTAGCAAATGTTGGGATATAATATTTGCAAACCCCTTTGGAATTCAAAATCTTGAGGAACTAACTTGTTTTCACTTAGCCAACTAATCCGTTGTCAAACAATTCAACTACAAAGTAGGTAGATTTGCTAAGATCTCTAAAGGGCACAGGGTACAATTTCAGGGCTGCCTTTTCAGCAAATATGTGTTGGTGCAGAAGATCGAAGACACCTCTATTCAGGGGTGGGTTCTACTTACCTTTACTACCGGTTCACAACTGGATCATGCATGAGCATCGCTTCGCTCATGTGCGCGCCAAGCTTCTGCGCATGCGCAGATCGCCTATGACAACATCCGGGGCAGTGGGCGGAGCCTCCCATGGGTTTTATTACCAGTTCTTGAAAACTGGTCCAAACCGGGGGCAACCCACCACTGCCTCTATTGTAGGGGTGGGTTCTAAAATTTTTTACTACCAGTTCTGTGGGTGTGGCTTATTTTGTGGGCATGGCTTGATGGTCATGTGACAATTATTTAGGATTTAGCAGAGGTACTGGTCTACCAGGCTTTTAACTGCTTGCAGAGCTGTACCAATCTACCCATTTATTTTTGCAGGCACTGATCTACTCATGTATTTTTGCAGGCACTGGTCTACCCATTTATTTTTGCAGGCACTGATTTACTCATGTATTTTTGGAGGCACTGGTCTACTCATTTGTTTTCTTTTAACACTGATCAACTGAAGCCCCGCGGCAAGAGTTTAAACAGTTTTTTCCCTTTAGCCATCAGCTGGGACTCAGGAGACAGCAATAGATTGGGGGTGAGGCCAAATAAAAGGTAAGAATAATGTGGGGGGTGGAGGGGTGGGGGGGCGGGGGCGGGGGGGGGCGGGGGAGAGAACCAGTTCGGTGATGTCATATCGTCACCGCTACCGGCTCGGGAGTACCGGGCCGAACTGGGAGGAACCCACTACTGCTCTATTGGCCCTGCATTCTCAGAAGCTGAGGAAATGGCTTTGCAGTGACCACTGCAAACCTTCAGAGATATACACCAACCTCAATACTCTTGAATTTAAAGGGGCTGCACAAATAGTATAACTATTTGTTAACCGGATTGTAAGTTACAATAATAATTTCAATTAATTAACTTCAACCAGGTAGAGCTATATCAAGAATAGAATAGAATAGAATAGAATAGAATAGAATAGAATAGAATAGAAAAGAAAAGAAAAGAAAAGAAAAGAAAAGAAAAGAAAAGAAAAGAAAAGAAAAGAATAACAGAGTTAGAAGAGACCTTGGAGGTCTTCTATTCCAACTCTCTGCTTAGGCAGGCCTTATACCACTTCAGACAAATGGTTATCCAATCTCTTCTTAAAAACTTCCAGTGTTGAGGCATTTACAACTTCTGGAGGCAAGTTGTTCCACTGATTAATTGTTCTAACCGTCAGGAAATTTCTCCTTAGTTCTAGGCTGCTTCTCTCCTTGATCAAGTTACAGTATACTTAATTTTGCCTTTACTGTTCCCAAAAAAGCTCTGAACTGAGCAGAGGTTTGGAAGGAGACTTAGGTTCAGGTGGCCCCTAGTGCAGAGGAGCTGCATGGCAGAGAGCAGAAAAGGGCACAGATTAGGAATGTGGTTTACAACAACAAAGCTCCATTCTTTCCTGAGACTTCTGGTGGGTGGGGGTGGGGAAGAAATGCATAGTGATGAAGGGATTCAGTTATGCCACACTTTGCAGAAATTAGAGCAAATACTCTTGGTCTATTCACTTCCCAATATCAAATATTAAAAGTGGTTTTTGTTATGGCATAAAATGTGAGGAATTTTGTTGTAATAATATTTCCTTCAGCAGCAAGCAGTGTTGCCAGGTTTCAGACCAGTAGTGGGTTTCAATTTTTTTCGCTACCAGTTCGCTATTGGGAGTGCGTGGCGCTTTTGCACAGAGCATTTTTGAGCCTCCCGCCACCACTGCTACCAGTTTGCCTGAACCGCGGTGAACCGGTAGCAACCCACCACTGGTTCAGACCAACTAGCTGAAAGAATTTTCTGCAAATGATTGTAATGGTTGTATCCTTTCACATTTCTTATTATGCTTTTCCTGAATGTGGTGGAGCCGATTGCTATAGATTAAGATGAATTCATAGCTCTTTTTTCAATTTTTTAAAAATATTGCTAGGTCAGATCAATTAACCAAAATAGTGGCAAAACCTCCTCAGACAACTGTTTAGTACAGAGTGACCATACGGTGTAGTGAATGCTCAAAGAAATGACCCTTTCAGTCTGAAAATGTTCCACATTTTAACACTCTAGGATTAGGGCAACCAATGGAGGGCACCTAATTCCATTTGGAAGGATCTTTTTCATTTCATGGCAGTCCTCTCAAGGAGCTGTGGTGGCGCAATAGTTAGAATGCAGTATTGCAGGCTGACTGCCCACAGCCAGGAGTTTGATCCTGACCAGCTCAAAGTTGACTCAGCCTTCGGTCCTTCTGAGGTCGGTAAAATGGGGATCCAGATTATTGGGGACATTATGTTGAAAGAGAGTCCTATAAAGCACTATGAAGCAGTATACAAGTGCTATTGCTACTGATCCCATACTTCCATCTGTCATCTCCATTCTAATATGTTCTGTCTTAAAAATGTTGGCTCTTCCTTTAGTTGCTAGATTACTGCTTTTAGCACATACTGGAACTTTGGCAATTGAAACTGAGTAAAAGCTCAGAGGTGGAACAAAATATGCCCTCTACTACAGGGAAATAAAAATCTACCCGGAATGATCCTGCTCAACTTAATGATCTGGGCTCTGGGCTTCTAAGGCACTGAGGTTGATAAGGAAAAAAAAAAGCAATAATGTAATCAAAATACAAATAACAACTTTAAGCTAAAAAGAACGAAAACACCTAGGATTTCCCTATCTTCAGCAGCCACAACGTGTTCTCTCATGTTCAGTAGAAATGTGACAGTGGAAGAAAGAATGGGACATGTGACAGAAAGACGAGTTTTTGCCAGGCTGTCCCGTTCTTCTGGGAGCAAATGGAAACTATCCCATTTAAGAGAAGAGAGTAAAATAGTAGAGTGCACTAATGGAAAGAGGTTATGAGCCTAAATCTGCTTCTTTGCTCTCTGTTTTGAGATGCTAGGAAACCCTCTGCATAGTTTTTATCTTGGGTTCTGTTTCTTCCTTACTTTAGGTTAGGGAGAGTATGGCCTGGTGTTAAAACTGTCAGTGCTGACTCTTGGTGGCTGGCTGATATATTGTAAAGTGACAGATAGTCTTTATTTAAAAAAATATAGACCATTAAGGATAAGGATCAATATGAGAACATGCTTGTGGATTTTTTTTTTTTTGCATGTGAAAAAAGAAGTAATCAAAACTCAAGAGATGAGAAAATGTCTTACCTACCACTGAGAAAGACTTCTGGTTGAAAAGATAAGGGGATCTGCAGCTGCTCTATTTTATAATAATATGACCTAGGCAGATCTTCAGTTTTTCTAGGACTTTAGGACAATTGCTATAGCAAAGCCAGTTTACAGATGGGTTTCACAAATTCTTGGATGATCTTAATACAGGATACCATAACATAAGAACAGAATAACAGAGTTGGGAGGGACCTTGGAGGTCTTCTAGTCCAACCATCTGCTCAGGCAGAAAACCCTGTACCATTTCAGACAAATAGTTGTCCAATCTCTTCTTAAAAATCTCCAGTGTTATAGCACCAGGGGTGGGTTCTAAATTTTTTTACTACCAGTTCTGTGGGCGTGGCTTGGAGGTCATGTGACTGGGTGGGCGTGGCTAGCTGGTCATGTGACCGGGTGGCCATGGCTATGTGTATAGGGACTACTCAGAGGGCTGAAAAAAGTCATTTCTCACAGGTCCTCGCACTTTTGACTGGTCCTCACACTTATGACCATCCTCACATTTATGCCCGTGCAGCATTCTTAACAACCATGTCCTCATTTCACAACTGCTTCTCTTCACCATGGTGACAAGATAGGGCAAAAAACGTAAAATGTGAGGATAGTCTTAAGTTTGAGGACTGGTCAAAAGTGTGAGGACCAGTCAAAAATAACTTTTTCAGCCCTCTGAGTAGTCCATATGCACAAAAGAACTACCCAGAGGGCTGAAAAAAGTGATTTCTGACAGGTCCTCACACTTTTGACCGGTCTTCGCACTTATGACTGGTCATCATTTATGCCCATTGTAGCATTCTTAACAATTGTGTCACTCATTTCACAACTGCTTCTCTTCACCATGGTGACAAGATAGGGCAAAAAACGTAAAATGTGAGGACAGTCGTAAGTTCGAGGACTGGTCAAAAGTGCGAGGACCAATCAAAAATAACTTTTTCAGGCTCTGAGTAGTCCATATGCACAAAAGGATTCAATTATTTCTTCAGAGTGCTGATCATTGCACCCTGGCTGGAAGAACTCCAACAGGGGAGTATTTCCTCTCAATAGTGGTGTAAAAAGCTTAAAACAACCCTTCCCCTTTAAGAAAGTCAAACCGGAAGTGACGGTAAGTCTAGGCATACTGCTGGAGAGGCAGTTTCTGTAAAATGGAAAAAAACAAAAGGAGATTTCTTTTAACAACTGGTTCTCTGAACTGCTTAACTACTTAATTACTTAACAACCGGTTCTACCGAAGTAGAATCCCACCACTGGGTCTACCCATTGATTTTTGCAGGCACCGGTCTACTCATTTGTTTCCTTTTAACACTGATCAGCTGTAGGGCAGCCCTTTGAAGTCCCCCGCAAGAGTTTAAACAGTTTTTTTCCCTCTAGCTGATCAGCTGGGACTCAGGAGGCAGCAATAGATTGGGGGTGGGGACAAATAAAAGGTAAGAATAATGCGGGGTGGGGGGGCGGGCGGGGGGGTAGAACCGGTTCGGTAACGTCATATCATCACTGCTACCGGCTCGCGGGAACCGGGCTGAACCGGAAGGAACCCACCACTGTATAGCACCCACAACTTGGGTCACAATTGATGCTTTCCTCTTTGACTTTAGATTCAATTTGAAGGATTGCCCCCCCTTTTTTTCAATTATCACATATAAAGATGCTTTACCAGTCCCAGAGAATGCTTGTGAAGAGAGAATATCCCACCTGAAGAGGCTTTAATCATTCCTCCCAGCAGGGGGCAGTCAAGTATTTAAAATCAACTGATAAGCACTCCTTAGTTCAACTGAATCTGACTTCTGCCCCCACCCCTCAGAAATCATAGCGGTTAGGTGGTCTCTCATACCTGGATATCACAAATCCGGATGAACACGACATACTACCAAGTGGATCAGAAAGAGTTATTCTTTGCTGCCATCCCATTACTGTCCAAAATTTTGCAGCTCAGATATGGTAGCATTAGTAGTAGTACATAGAATAGAGAATCATAGAGCTGTAAGGGGCTTAGGAAATCTTCTAGTTCTAGTTCAAGCCTCCTGCTCAAGACAGGAACCTTACACCATAACAATCAAATGGTTGTCCAGTCTATTTTGGAAAACCCACAACTCCTGGAGGCAAGCTATTCCATTAATTAATTGTTCTTCCTGTCAGAAAATTAATTATTGCTAGGTTGGTTGGTTGGTTGGTTGGTTGGTTGGTTGGTTGGTTGGTTTATTTATTTATTTATTTATTTATTTATTTATTTATTTATTTATTTATTTATTGGTTCGATTTATATGCCGCCCTTCTCCGGAGACTCAGGGCGACTTACAATGCGTTAAGCAATAGCCTTCATACTTTGATATATACCTGCTTAGTAGGGCTTTCAGCCCCCCCAAGCGGTGTTCTTTTTATACAAAGTCAGTTTATTGAGTTTATTGCCCCCACAATCCGGGTCCTCATTTTACCTACCTCGAAAGGATGGAAGGCTGAGTTAACCTTGAGCCTGGTGAGATTTGAACTTGCAGTAATTGCAGGAAGCTGGTGCTACTTAACAGCACTTTAGTCTGCTGTGCCACCAAGACTTTCTTTTGAATCTTTTTTTAACAAACTTCCACCCATTAGTTCTTGTCCTGCCCTCTGACTTATTTGGAGAATAAGTCAATCCCCTCTTCTCTGTGACAGCGCCTCAAGTACCAGAAGACAGTTATCATATGGATGATGCTCATTGGAACTTAATGTCGTCTAGGACAGGGGTCTCCAACCTTGGCAACTTTAAGCCTGGAGGACTTCAACTCAAAGAATTCCCCAGCTGGCTGGAGAATTCTGGGAGTTGAAGTCCTCCAGGCTTAAAGTTGCCAAGGTTGGAGACCTCTGATCTAGGATACTGATTTAGAGCCTTTTTGTTACAAAGTGAAGCCCATTTAACATCTAGACAATGGATAGCTCATATAATCAACCTGGACAATTTATCCTATTTTGTGTCAGGCATCACAATAACATTATCTTCCATTTGTAACCCTCACATCTTTGCCACTGATCTTTTTCCTTTCTACAACATCAGCACAAAACAAAAATTAAGTTTGGCTCCCCATGATGAGATAGTTGCACAAAGGCTGATGATTAGTCTTACATCTCGTCCACCAGGAAGTACCTGGAGAATGTTTGGATTCCTCTCACTGGGAGAATTTTCCTTGGGTCCAACAGATCTATGTAGTCTAGACAGGATTGCTCATGAAATTGATCACATTTACAAGATCAGGTTATTAGTATATTTACTGACTGCTTAGTGAAGTAATTAATTAATTAAAAAGAGGCTCCAGTTAATAGAGCAAAATGTTTTGTTTTAAATAAAATCCCCACTTTAATGCAACAAAACATGAAATAGCAACAAATGTAAGAGGTATTCCTTCTTCTTTCTTACATACAACGGATAAAATGCTTCTTTTACAGTAGTGGCCAAAATTGTGGAAACCTTTTGGGAAAAGTGTATTTTTGAAGTTTGATAGCTAATAACACCACTTTTTTGGGGGGAGTTTCAAGATAATCATATTTCACTGCTGGAATGGCCTGGGAATAGCCCAGCCCTTAACCCAATTGAAAATCTATGGAGCCAACTAAAGAAACTTGTTAGTCAGAAGCGACCCAGCAATAAAACCCAGTTAATATAAGCAATCATTCAATCTTGGTTTCATATTATAGCAGCTGCAGAACTAAAAGACTTGGTTCACTCCATGGGAAGATGTTGTAAGGCCGTAATTCATGCTAAAGGTTACTCAACTAAGTATTAACTGACATGGTGATAATTTTTGTATATCTCGTTTTTTTCTACATGTTTCACTTTTTTTCTTTATACTGTAACTGCTATTCTAATAGCAAATCCTTCATAAAAGTTATTGCATTACATTCTTGATTAAATTATCTCTCCATTGATATATATATATTTATGGTACTACTCCCAAACAAAAGGTGGTGTTATTAGCTAGTTTTAGAAAATACACTTTTCCCAAAAGGTTTCCACAATTTTGGCCACTACTGTAAGGTGCTGCCTGTACTGTAAGGTGCTGCTTCTAAGGAAGAGAAGATCAACTTATTTCCATCTCAATATTGCATCTGTTACATCCCTTTTCTACATTAATTTACTGATTATGAAAACATGCATTAGTTTATGACAACATGTATTTGATTCTATCATATGACTTTTTATACTTTTTGCTAGTCAAGAATTGAATTGCATAGGGTTTATTTTTAAAAAAATCATCCGGAACACTGAAGGATAATTGTTTGGGTTCCACTTTGTCAAGGAGATTCAGGTTCAGCTTAATTCAATCTGATATATAGATTCAGTACAATCCTCATGAATTACCAGCTTGACATTTCTGGAGGGAATTACCTTTCTGTAATAATATCCACTGCAATTTCGAAAGTAATTTGATTCTCATTTTAACACAAGCTTATCCAAATCTTAATTTTTGGATTTTCTATAATTAAGGTCAATTTTTTTTATTCTATATACAGTTACAAATTAACATCTGCATTGTTCCAAATGTTGTAATGCAGTTCAGAATTTTAAAAGTTACAAAAATATTTTTATTTAAAAATATTATTTAAAAACATTTTTGTAACTTTAAAAATATCATTCTGGCATTATGAGAAATAGGTATGAAGATTGCCAAATGTGGAAGCATTTGGAGAACAATATTAGAAGAAGAAGGAGGAGGAGGAGGATTGTATGCAAAAATAAGATTAAAAAAAATGCCTATGCTGAAATCTGAAGACATAGAGAATCCCAGACTTGACAGATTCAACTATTCTTAGCCTCAAGCACATCAGCATCATCTCCAAACACACCCCTTTTGCTTCTAAACGATGTGTTTGCCCATATGCAATTACAAGATATGCAAATTTAATTCAAAGAAATATTTATTAATCAAATAAAACCAAAAGGATGTTGAATGCAAGTGTGTTTTTAACATATCTGGTCTTTTAACAGTTCCAGGATTAGCTCCATGGCACATAGGAAGGGGGATTTAAATCTCTGCTACTGGTCCTGTCCTGCAGCCTTATCTTAAACCTCTTTCTTTTAGGAAAAACACCTTTGTATTCAGGAAAAACCACTCTTGTGTATTTGCATTCCCAACAGACACTTGCATAATTGTCAATTGTTGAACTGCACCCAAATAGCGTGCTTCTACCCAAACACACACACATACTGTATACAAAACATCTCGCCTTTGAAGTATTATTGGTTTCAATGGATTCCTAACTTGGAAGAACTTGAGAGAACTCATTGCTGGCCTTTTGCCTTGGCTGAGCTCCTGAGGAAATGGATATGGATAAGGAAGGAGCTAGGTTTCCAGTGGTGAAAAATTGCAAAGTTACTGAAAGATCTGTCAGCAATAAATCAGGGTGCCTCACAGCACAGAATAATTTCATGTTTTCAAACTTTTCTTCTAGTAAGGTACCAAACTTTTTAGAATAAAAGAATTGGAGGACACCCTAGAGGTTTTCTAGTCCAACCCTCTGCTTGAGCAGGAGATCCTATACCATTTCAGACAAATGGCTGTCCAGTCATTCTTAAAAGCCTCTAGCGATGGGGCACCCACAATTTCTGAAGGCAAGCTGTTCTGTTGGTTGATTGTTCTCACTTTTAGGAAATTTCTCCTTAGTTCTAGGTTGCTTCTCTCCTTGATTAGTTTCTATCCATTGCTTCTTGTGGCTGAACCTCTCTTCTTTGTGGCAGTCCTTCAAATACTGGTGTTGTGGAATGATGAAACCAAACAACATTCCTGGGTCAGCCAGAGACAGTTTTATTGCACAAGGTTCAGAGCCAGTTTTGTACCTGAAACTTTGAACAAAGAGAGAACTCTGATACAACGGTTTTTATATATTTCTAAGACAAAGGATTCAGTGAGATCATACATTTTCCATATATGGTTAACATGAGATCATACATTCTCCATATATGGCTAACACACACCTGTCATATGATAATTGACACACTTCCTAATTAATAAACCATTAGTAAACCATTATTTTTAGTTTATAAAATTATCTTAGCTACACAACTTTTCTTAAGTGCTTGTAGTTGTTAATGGGAGAGTTACTGCTGTCCTTGGGTAAATTTATTGGATTAAGTAACTCTTTGTAACATATAGGTCTTTGTGTCATTCACAGTGAGGTCACTCAGATGTTTTCCATATGGCTGTCCTTCCGTGACATCTAGGTCTCATCAGAAGATATATTACCACTTAATGAGGTTTAACTGTTTGTTAATGTAATTTCCAACAAGCACTTTTCTATCTTATAATAATGTGAATAGAGAGGTTCTCTCAGAGTTCATGTATCTAAGCATGTCTTCCCCTTATAATAATGTGAATAGAGAGAGTCCTTTAGAGCTCATATATCTGACTCTGTATGATTCCTTTCTTTTATCCACATTACTGGAACACAGCTATCATGTCACCCCTAATCCTTCTTTTTACTAACCCAATTCCTGCAACTGTCCTTCATATGTTTTAGCCTCCAGCCCCTTAATCATCTTTGTTGTTTTTCTCTGCACTCTTTCCAGAGCCTCTACATCTTTTTTTATATTGTGGCAACCAAAATTGGATGCAGCATTTCACGTGTGGTCTTACTAAGGCTTTGTAAAGTGGTGCTAATACTATAATTAATACTAAAGCAGTACTAATACTAATACTTAAGGACTAGAAACTTGAAAGAGGTGCTGTAGAACAGGGGTCTCCAACCTTGGCTTTGCTGGCTGGGAAATTCTGGGAGTTCAAGTCCTCCAGGCTTAAAGTTGCCAAGGTTGGAGACCCCTGCTGTAGAGTGCACTTGCAGAGAAGCAGGGGAAAGAAGCATAAACCAGCTGCAGATGCCTGTGACACAGTGCTCTCTAATAAATATATAATATTCTAAATCAAATCCTGAGCTGCAGAAAATAATAGATTACATACAATTCTTAAAATAGCCAGGCCCTGCAGGCTCTTGGTTCTCTCATTCTGTTCTCCTGGCTTGAACTTTTAATTCTGTCCAAATTGTTCTGTTGTTCTTCTGCAAGACTTGCTTTTGTGGATATGACATACACATACCCACCCCTCCCCCCTTCTCAGCATTCCCATTTTAATTTATTCATGTTTTCTTTCCATTCTGGGGGAGGTTCCAAGAGGTGGCATTTTCCAGGACAAGAGTGCTTCCCTGGTGAGCGTGTTATGCATGGAAGCCAATGGCTGGAGGGTTTCCATTCCTACAGAACCCAGAGAGGCAAAGAACAACAGTTGGCATAAGGTTGGATGCTAATGGAGGTCCTGACAGCAAATCTACCACCTGTTGACATCTGTAATGGATGCTGGACAACTGCTTGCAAGCATGCACTTGGGCAAGGGACCTCACACACCAAGAAAGGAAAGCCATGGAAAGAGGAAACTACTATAGGATACCAAGGGGCTGAAAGAAGGTTAAGCATCCTATTGTCTTCTCTGGCCTGGCCACTTTCTTTCTCAATTGCCTGCCCTCAAAAGGGCTTTCTCCCATCCTGGCCTTTGAGAGGGCTGTCAGAACCTCCTGCCTTCCCCTTTGAGCAAATTGGGGCGTATACCTTCCTAACTCCTTGGTTTATTTCATCAGTCATTATTATCTTTATCATCTTCTTCTCATCTTCTTGCTTTGTTTCCTGGTTTGTCTGTTCTATCTTTTCCTCCATTCTTTCGAATATCTCCTCTCTTACCTGGACTCTTTGATCTTCATTCATTATCAGTTGTAGCATATTTTCTATTTTCCCATTTATGCCTTGTATTAGGTTCTTTATCTCTTGGTTCTTTGTCATAGTACCCCTAGTGCTTTGAAACATCAGTGCGATTTCTCTTGAAATCTCACTCATTTCCCCCTGAGGGAACATCTTGTCTTAGTTTAATAAGTCCCGCTCTTACTCAAGTCCAAAAACAATATATTCAAGTCCAATGTTGCTCCTCAGAAAGTTCAATAATCATAGTTTTTTACATCTCAGGATTATCAATCAGTTCCATTTAAGTAGTCCAGGCAGCTTCCACAGTCAAAAGTCACTTACTTTACTTAAGAGTCTTCCTTATTCTCACAATAGAGTCTCCAGTAATCATAGATAGTTACACAACAGTATCACCACAAACCTCCAGATGAATGTTATTTATTTCTCATATCAGGTATTCCTAGACTTGTAGAGGTATGGTATATTTTCCATTCACCAGTAGATGGCACCTTCATCTTAGGTTTCAGTTTTGTTTCAAGTCGGATAAATTGATTAATCCAAATTAAGTTCAATTTATGGAAGCAAAGTTGGTTATTCAAGTAAATTCAAGTAGATAGTTCCAGCATTTTATAATGCCTTTCCAAAACAACACCCACCCAGTTTAAAAATCCAATTTTCTATGTTTTAAAAGGTCTTTAGCTTTTCTCTCCTTGGTTTCTTTCTTTTGGGTCTAGGATTTTTCTCTCTATGGTTGTTTGCTGCTTTAAGAAATAGTTCTAAGAGTCTCTTTTCCTGGATTTTCCTCTTTCTTTTTTTCTTTTTAAAGTTAGGGTGTAAATAAAAAAGGAATCTTCTCACCCAGCTCCAGTCACTGTTCATTTACACAACTCCTGCACATTTGTTTGTTGCCTCGGCTGTCCCAGCTTCATGGCAGCCATGATGGCTGCCTCTTCTCCTCATTGTGGATAAGAGGGAAGAAGCCCTGGGTCAAGCAGGAGAGTTGCTGCTCTCTGCAACCTGCAGGGCACCCCTCTTTCCTTCACCACCCCTACAGGGTGGCTTTAGCTCCTTTCAGAGCTCTCCAACAGGAAGAACTCAGCATGGGAGTGCAGAGACCCACTCCTCACCTCTGATCTTGCTGTGATGTCAGACAGAAGTCTATATCCTGCCGCTTTCTTGTCCAGCTCAAAGTGACATCCATAATGCTCCTGCCCCCTATTTTCCCTCATCAACATCCCTGTAAATTGGGTAGGGCTGAGAGAGAGAGAGTGACTGACCCCGATTCACCCAGCCAGTTTTTGGTCTTAAGGGTATTCGTGATTTTCCAGTTTCTGGCCCAACACCTTAATCCCTGCACCAAATTATGTAACACAAATGTTGAGTGAGTATTTAAAACAATTGTGTGCTGTAATCCTTGAAGCACTTCTCTTGGGATAAGAATAGCCAACTTTTTGAAGTACCCCGCACTGGCAAATAGAGAACTGAGGTTTCACTCCCCATATGTCAACAGTTACAGACTAATGATCTCATATGGAAATAAAAGAACGAGGAAGTGTCTTCTGGCTTTTGTAATAAATAAACACTTTTCATTAGCGATTGTTAAAAGGAAAGCCAACAAGTTTACTCTGTGGTTTGGCAGAATGTAAGACATGAGTGTAGGAGGAGGACAGACATCTCAGATTCCAGCTCTCTTTGAGGAAGGAACAAGTTTATACTTCTGTGATGTATGTAGAGGTGAGCAGCACTTTGGATTCAAAGGCAACCAGTTGCTTCAGAGCGCAGGGACAGCTCTCCATAACTCCTTAAAGCAGCTGCTGCTTGAACCAAGGCACGTTTCGGTTGAGGAGTGACACACAGGAGCTATTTCTACTGGGCCTGCATGCTCTGAAGCAGAGCTGCCCAAGTGTAGAAAAAGTCGAGACGGTGCGCACACTTACCACCCTTGAAGTCCTTCCCCCTTTTTATGTGTGATGCAACTTGCATTAAAGGGTGAGGTTTTGATCATAAGGCTGTAGCTACCATCTTGACTTTTTGACTCCTCACCCCATCTTGGCACCCCATAAGTGCCCCTATTCTGTAGCACTTGTTTGCCTTTGGTAGCAAAAAAAAAAAAAAAAAAAAAAAAAATTAGAAGGAGTCTGTTAGCACCTTTTGTGACTACTAGATTTTGTTAAAAGGCACAAGCTTTCCAAAGAGCATATGCTGCAGCTCACAAAAATGCAGGTCTCTTACTGAAATCTGGTACAGTAATAGAGAAGGTGCTTCTGATTTTCGACTATTGTAGCTAACAGAGTTCTCCTCTTATAAAACCAGCTTTTGAGTTTTTAATCTTAAATGCTGCACACTGCCTCTGTGCATGTGCAAGGTGATTGTGTATATAGATAAATAGAGGGTGATTCATTTGTTTAGTACTGGGCATTTTGCTGAGGAAAAAAAAATACTAATCTCTAAGGAGAATCTAAAATGTGCTGGCAGAGGAATACTGGGAGTTGAAGTCCATGTGTCTCAAAGTTGCCACAGTTGAGAAACCACTGGTTGAAGTTCTAGTAACAGAAAAGATGAAACAAGACAAGAGAGCCAGTTTGGTGTAGTGATTAAGGTGCTGGTCTAAAAACCAGGAGACTGTAAGTTCTAGTCCCATTTTACGCATGAATACTAGATGGGTTACTCTGGGCCAGTTACTTTTTCTCACCCCAATTCATCTCAAAGGGTTGATATTCTGGAGAAAAAAAAGAGAAGGAATGAGTAATATGAATGTTCATTGCCTTAAGACTGGATTTAAAAAATCTAATAAATAAAATAAGACAATGTGCAATTAGTTTTTTCATGTGTGGTTATAATTTGGGTTAGGAGCATAAGTGATTGTCTTGTCCTGACTCACATTTTACTATGTTTATCTTCTCTCTCTTCTGCTTAGCCCCAGGTGGTACACTTGCACATCACTGTAACCTCTTCCTAGCAGTGCTAGATATAGGCAAAAGCTAAGCAGGCTGTGCATTAGATGTGCCTGTGATAATTAGCAGCAATAATCATCACTGTAATATCTTTGCCTTCACTACTTTTTCACATAAAATCTGCTGCTGAAATTCTGAAGCCTGATTTTTCCATGCTGCTTCACAGGAAATCCCAGAGCTTCCCTTTCGGCAACTGCTGTATTAGTCACATCATCCCTAGGTAGAAGAAGGGGACTGTGCTTGTTCCTTCAGCACCAAGTTATCTCTGCCAATCTCCTCCTTGCTATTTTTTCCAGCCATCCATAAAACTCTGAAAATTCTACCTTACCCAGCCATGGAAGGTCACACAAAATGGAACGGTAGAGAAGCCTGTACATTGAGTGTCACTCACTGACTGGTCCTACCAGTTACTGTTTCTCTGTTGTGGTAACAAAATGATGCATTATCAAGTTCTCTGAGGACAAAAGTCATTGCAAGAAAAGTTACTGTACTAAATACTAAATGAACAGTATATAAAAAAATGCATCTGGCAATTTGACATAATCAATTATGTTCCTTTAAAATAATGAAATGATACTTAAAGGTAGAACAGTTATATGGTTAATGTAACTACTAAATTTATTTATTTATTGTAATTTGTCAAACAAAAACAAAACCAGGAATAATTATAAAAATACAATGACAGGGACGATAGGCATGTTAGTGCCTATGGACCTCTTAAGTATGACGTGAGGTCCACAGAAGTCAATTTGTGACTAAAACTATGAAAATTTGTAGCTGAGACAACTCTTATCAGGCAGAGCATCCCAAACTTTGACAACTCTATTACATTATCTACTTATCTAGATCATATTCTCATTTTTCTTTACATTGAAAGACTAGTGTTTCTTATTTTCTAAATAAGAAGACATCAGTTATTTTCTTTTAAGACTATACAAAGTTCACTTATTTATTTTATTGAGTTTTCACATTTCTAACCTACCCATCTCCTTCAAAAAGGGACATGAAGCAGTGTACGATTATAGCAAAATAAATGTTCTGAGCAATAGGATTAATTTTATTGCAAGCTACTTTGGTACTTCTATTAGCTAAGTTTTGATTTTTGTAACTGTTCTTGTGATTTTTTAAAAAAATGAAGTCTTTGAAATACGTTAAACCTTAACGTAAACATAATAAAAATGTGTCTTTTCTTTAGGTGATCTTCACTGAGTTTGTCTATTAGACTCTATATAAATATAGATTAAAAGGTGTATTTTTTTTTCATTACTGCCATACATTTTTCTTTTTATCTTCTGTAGTCGGGGATCTTGGAATTTCAGCATATCTTCATCCTGCCCAGCCATGCAAGAATCTTCATTCAGATTCCTAGGTTTCATTTCAGATTGTCAGTTTAATAATCAATTTCTTAGGACCTATTTGCCTGTTACAAGCTGGGCTGCTACAAATCAACTTTTAATGCTTGTCCCGGATCTCTGGCAGTTAGAGGTAAACTCTTAGCTCATAATTATAGATATAAAAGAAACCTTGGAAAATATCTCATTCAGACCCATGTTCTGGTACCCAGTTTTGGGTTGCATCAATCCAGTGAATCCTTAAAGAGGGGGCAAAATTAGTATTTTTCTGGTCCTCTTTGCTGACTTTTGGATTTACAGGTGCAGGGTGAGTGGAAATTTTCCATAATTTTTATTAGCTTATTAATAAGTAAATAGAGGCTCTTGTAAGCTATGAATGTACTTTAGCCAGAGTTATTAGTTGTGCTTTTGCATGCCAGAAATAATACCTTTTTAACACCTGCCAGCAAGAGCTAGACAAGTTGACTATAAACACTCCATAGGTTGACCACAAATATCTCTTCTATGGACTAACAGATTGTGGCTTTGACACTCAGCTAAGACACCTTGCAAATGAGCCCCTTAATGGAATCAAGGAAGATGACATGAACTTCAGCTTAAGCAATGGGTAGAGGCTGCAGGAAGCAGGAGTTAAGTACAGTTTGTTTGTTTATTTCCCACCTTTATTATTTTTACAAATAACTCAAGGCAGCAAACATATCTAACATATATCTCTCTTCCTATTTTCCCCACAACAACAATCCTGTGATGTGGGTTGGTCTGAGAGAAAGCGACTGGCCCAAAATCACCCATATGTCTTTCAGGGCTAAAGCATGATCTCCTGCTTTCTAGTCTGGCTCTAGTTCATTATTAACATAATAAAAAAACCACACCCAGAAGTAGTCAACCTATATGAAAATGAAATAGAATTAGTTAATTAATGGAGCATTATGAGATGGATTTGCCTTTTGCATATGTATGACTATCATGTAATTTTGTTTGTTTCCTATAGTAAATTGTACAGAAAAACTTAACTCTACATAATTTCTGGCGTGCTCTTTGGGTGCAAAACCCAGGGGCGTCCTCTTCTGCTTCTTTACAGAAATAGAAGTTTTGTCTTTCTCTGATCCTGTGTGGACATTGGCTTCCCCTATCTAGCCAGCCTTTTGGACAATACAGTAGCCTAAGTTATGCAAAACGAGGCTAAGATCTCTCTGAGAGATGTCCGCCTGTCCAGTGGGGAAATCTGAATATAGAGATTTCATTTAGCTATCGTTCGTAGTTAATGATTACCAGCTGACCTTCCATCAACAAGTCACCATGGATTGTTTTATTTTTTTTAAAAAAAAAATGCAATTGAACAAACAAATAGGCTTCAGAGAGCCAGCAACAATTTCTGTAGGGTTAAAGAAGGCAATCCATCAGAAGTCAAAGTTGTTTGAGGCCTAGTCAAATGAATGCAGCCCAAATATGTCACGCTCACAAATTCTACATAATAAACCATGCTTACATAACATCCACATCCATTGACAGGATCAGTGTTTAACAGAACCAGTGTTTACTCAATTAATCCAATTGCTTAGGTGCTCAAATGTCACTGAGCCATTAACAAAGCATAAGGCTCTGGGCTACAAATGACAAGAACACCTTTTAGTCTAGGGAGGCATTGGACTCTAGCCACAGATTCCTTCTGTGTACGTACGGTGGTAGAGTATGACTTTTCCTTCCATCCCTAGGTTTCAAGGCAGAAATTCTGAGACCATACCCTGTTCTTTAAGGCCCAAGACAAAGTCCTTAATTCCACACTTTTATTGGGATGGAACTTGGCGTGAAGAATAAGAAAGCTGGTAAAACATGCTAGTAATGAGCAAATCTGTCCTAGTTCTTTTATCATATAATGAAGATTTTGAGATAGAGAAACTGGCAGAGCAAGTATTTTATGGCATAGAGCTAAAGATGATTGCTTGCTGATTACTCCAAAGGAAGCTGCTGTGAGAGGGTCCATCTGAGAAGTTGATAATTCTTTAAAAAATAAAGGAAGAATTGGTTCCCTTGCATTGTATTGGGAGATCCAATATCCTGGTTATTTAGCAATGTATGAAATGGAAGAAACTTGGGTTCTGTTGTTCATATATTATGCTGTCTCATATCTCATTCGCTTAATCATGGCTTACTCAATTAATCTAAATACCTGGAGTATCAGAAGACTCTGAAAAATAAACTAACACATTGGTTGGGCTAGCATAGGGTCTCCATTCTGCACTGCAAAATCAGGATAAACGCATGAGAGCAGTGAAGCTATAGGAAGCCCTCATGTGTATTTTCCCAGGGCAGATTGGATCGCTTTACCTGTGGCCAAAAAGGAGGTCAAATTTCAGTTTAGGTCAGCCTATGCCAACAAAAAGGAAGAGGTTGGACTTGGCTTCTTAATTCCTGCTGCCATCTGGTAGCCATCTTGGATTTTGCAGCATTAATGTGGTAGCTCAAGGTTTGCACATAAACGTGTTTGTGTGCCTTCAGGTCCATATGACCCCTGACAACTGCCTGGATTAATCCCTGCAGCTTTCCTGGCAAGAGTTTGCAAAAGTAGTTTGCCACTGTTTTTTTTTCCTAAGGCTGAGAAAGAATGAGTGGCCCCAAATCACCCAGCTGACCTCATGCCTAGGCAGGACTAAAACTCCTGGTCTCCCAGTTTCCAGCCTGGAGCCTTAGCCTCTGTAACAAACGGATTCTCACTGCACATAAACTAATTCCCCACATTTCAAATTAGGGCCCTTGTGCAGATCAGCTATGGCCTTATTGTCTACCCCTACATTTGGGCCTGCTGCATTGGAGAACGGATGACAAAAGTTCAGCTTTTGGTTGTCGGAGGTATAAAAAAGGATGTCCAGTGAAAAAGGGATGAAGAGGAAGAACTACTCAGGCCGAAGAAAAATTATGCTTTATTGAATGAACATAAAGATCAATCAAAACCAAAGAAAATGCATTTAAAAAGCTGCACAATCAAACAGTATTCCTTGCTAAATCTGCACAGGTTGTATTAATTAGAGTTGGCTGATTATTTGGCTATCAGTCAAGTGTGAAAGAGCAAATCTCCATTTTCCTTTGTGAACATTGGTCAAAATCACCTGGAAGCTTTATAAGTCCACAAAATTTGAAGCAATGCTGAATGAAACACTTCTTGCATTTAGTAGAGTTACCTATTGTGATCTGGAAAAATCAAATAAGAGGTTTCTAAATCTCTTCGAGGAAATCTAATACTCCTTTGGATTTTAGAGGTCAGTTGTGGTAGCCCTAATCCAGAGGTGTGCATCACATATTGTAACAACTGGTTCACCCGGAACCGAAAATGTGAGCTTGCAGGCGGCATGGAAAACCAGCGATTATATAAGACGTGATAGCGCCAGAGTGGGTGGGCGGGCCCAGCCACTGGTCGGTTTGCCTGAACCGGTCTGAATCGGGCAGCAGCCCACCACTGCCTTAGTCTAAACTGAATGTTTGGTTCAGAGCAACAGTTGATTAGGATCACCAGCTTATGATTTTTAAACCATTTTGTGTTGCTTTGTGCCACCAAAGAGAATTAATTACCAAGTCAACTTTTTAAAATAATAGTAGTAGTAATTGCAGTATACTACTTTTCACTGCATGGTCACAAAGAAGTCAATATCTGTGCAAAAAATCTAAAAATCAAACTGTCATTAAAGGCAGAGGAAAAGAGTTTAAAACAAGAGGGCAACAAGCCCAATTAATGGACGCTGACCCCATGTTCTTAGTAGCCAGCTGAAAGAAGCAGCAGAAAGAAGAATTATGCTGCTCTGAACGGAGACTGTTTCATCTACTTTATTTCTGCATATCAGGCTTTTGGGAAAGGCAGAGGGGCATTCTATGGTTCTTGAAGCAGGAGCTGTGTAGCACCTACGGCTGAGTTCCTATCTTGTCTTTTGAATAGTTCCTCTCCATATCAGCTAGGCTCCTCATCAAAGCAATTTTATCTGGCCTCAGATAATCTTTAAAAGAGTGGATCTCCACGTTCTGCTTTCTCATCAGTCCCTCACCAATTTGCAGAGTCTTTTGCGTCCTGCATGCTCCGTTCTTGCAACATTTCATCATCCCACATAACAAGTGAGGCAACTGAAGAATGTTTCCAGGCCAGCCTGCTGCTGCTACTACAATTAATTGCCCTAGCTCTTTGGACTTCCTAGGAGAGTTTTAATGTCCTGCTTTTAAATAATTAACCGAGAAAGGTCATAAAATGTAAAATATTCATCTTCCAGTACTCTGGGTTTCATGGATAACAGAGAATAGCGCTGATGCCAGTCCAAGCATTTGTCATAAAGAGGCTGGTTTGCATCATGTCCTGCGGTCTTAGGATACCACCTGGAAATTTGAACTGAAAAGGTATGAGTGGCAGCAGGAAGACCCGTGTGTCTGGTGGGTGGTAGGTGCATATATGTGAGCCAGTGGTGGGTTGCCCCTGGTTCGGACTGATTCGGACTATAGAACCGGTAATAAAACTGGCAGGATGCTCCGCCCACCGACCCCGACGTCATCAGGAAGCTTCTGCGTATGTGCAGAAGCGCGCATGCATGGCCCCATTGTGAACCAGTAGTAAAGGTAAGTAGAACCCACCCCTAATGTGGGCATCTTTAAGGTATGATGGAGAGGCAAGATCTTCAGCCTACTACCAATCAAAACTACAGCTCAGCTATTCCAACATTTTCTCCTTTCTAATAAGAGGAAAATAATCATGATTAAATTAAAGGTCGGCTTTAACAAGATATTGTTTGAGTTGCTAACCCCCCCCCCACACACACATAAAATTCCTTGTTGCATAACGGTAGTACAATTAAAGTCTTGTTTGGAAGCATTCTTCTCCATGACGGTTAAAGGTGTTTCTATACAGATTATATTTCAGCTTTGTTTTAAAGGGCAAGATTTAATTATGGAAAGAACTTGTTTTAATTAGGCCTGCATAATTTGAGAGTAGTCAAACTATATGCAGCATTCAAACAATATAGCAGTCCATCTGGGACGCGAGTATTCATTTTTGTTCTTTTGCTCAATCAAGACAACAAAAAAGTAATGATTATCAAAAACCAGCAGGAAACAGTATATGGTTGCTTTTGTGATTCTTTTTTTTAACCGTCTTTTGTTATCAGCTTCCGTGATCTCTGATGTTAGCTGCATTTCTCAATGGATGTTTCTTAGTTCACATTTTCACAAACTTGACAAGATGTGATCAAGTCACAGACAGGAAATGGTGATGTAATTCCAAATACATGAAAAATTAAAATCCAATTTTCATGCAAATAGCAAATCATAAAGATGAGAAATGTTTGAAAGAGCGACAGAAGTACTTTGGAAGTTAATGTTTATCTTTTTTTTTTTTTCAATTAGCCCAACAATATAGTCAGGGTAGGAGGGACGAGAAATGGCATCCATCTGTCTTACCCTTTCTTTTGGAAGATCATTGGAAATACATATTAAACATGATTTTAGTTTTTAAAATAATTTTCAGTTTCTGGATTATCTATTTGAAAAGTATTTTACCACAAAATGCTTTTACCCATAGCATGTTTTTGTGGATGGAGCACTTTATAAAACGATTGATCTATAGATAGCCCTTGATTTATGACCACAATTGTGGCCAGGATCTTGTGGAGCGAAGTGGTAGTTAAGCAAGATGAGCCGCGGTGGCACAGTGGTTAGAGTGCAGTACTGCAGGCTACTTCTGCTGATCACTGGCTGCCAGCAGTTTGGCAGATCGAATCTCACCGGGCTCAAGGCTGACTCAGCCACCCATCCTTCCAAGGTCGGTAAAATGCGGACCCAGATTGTTGGGGGCAATATGCTGACTCTCTAAACTGCTTAGAGAGGGCTGTAAAGCACTATGAAGTGTATATAAGTCTAAATGCTATTGCTATATATTTTTTTAAAATTTGATTTATATGCCGCCCTTCTCCGGAGACTCAGGGCGGCTTACAATGCGTTAAGCAATAGCCTTCATACTTTTGTATATTTATACAAAGTCAGCTTATTGCCCCCACAAACTGGGTCCTCATTTCACCTACCTTAGAAAGGATGGAAGGCTGAGTCAACCTTGAGCCTTGGAGAGATTCGAACCAGCAGTAAATTGCAGGCAGCTGTGTTAATAACAGGGTGTGTAGACCACTGTACTATCAAGGCTCTTGCTAAGCAAGATGTTATGTGGCTGCTTTACTCAACAACTATAATCCCAGCACTCCCATTTGCAGTCATTAAGTGATCTTGTGGGTTGGTAGGCGGGTAGAGTCCTAGGTAAGAAGGGTGAGGTGCCTTGCAGGGATGGGGGAGACCTTAGTAAAATGGGCACATCCCTGTCAAAATCCAAGCAGGATTTTCAGTCCATGAACAGAGAGAGATTCATTTGTGGCCTGTACTGGGCCTCCCATGTCCTCCCTCTCCTGAGGTACTCCAAACTGTTTTCCTTACCAAGGTGCCTTTCTGATTGGATTTCAGCTCTCTCTTGTCTGGAAGCTGGATAAAAGAGTTGTCTGTTGAAGGACTTCTGCTCCTCTCCTTCTATTCTATTCTGTTCTGTTCTGTTCTGTTCTGTTCTGTTCTGTTCTGTTCTGTTCTGTTCATGGAAGGGAACTCCTTTGGCTGGGTGCATGGACATAACTCATTATTGCATACTGCCAAAGGGGTTGAGGTCCCCTCAGCAGACAGCTCTTTCAGCCAGCCCCTGAGATAAGTGAGAGTCTTCTCAGCAGGTAACAACAGCTTGCAAGCTTCCCTGACAGCTTTCCATTAACTTTCTGGGAAAACTGACAGAAATTATTGCAAATAGTGATCATATGATTGTGAGATGCTTGACAACTGGTCATAAGTACTAACTGATTGCCAAGCAGCCAGATCACAATTTGAGGCCATCAAATTACTAATACTAATTAATTATTTGTTTAATAATCATTAAACAAATGATTATAAGGCTGTAGTCTCCAAATAACTGGGTGTTTTGTAGGTGCAAACTGTAGTATTCCTTGTGACACTCTTTGGAAGTGGAAGTTGGACTTTTAAGAAGCAGGATAGAAAGAATATTGATACTTTTGAACTTTGGTGTTGGAGAAGTCTCCTAAGAATATCATGGGTAGCAAAGAATGCAAAGACAACAATCAACCCAGAATTTTCACTCAAGGCTCAAATGACCAGGCTCAAATGGAAGTCTCTAATGCTGGGAAAGGTGGAAGGAAAGAGAAAGAGAGGACAACCAAGCAGCAAGGCGGCTTGACTCAATTACAGTGGTGATGAGCTGAAATAGCTGAAGGGGCAGGTTCAGGACAGATCGTCATGGAGGAAATCTATGTAATCACTAAGAGTTGATGCCAACCTGGTGGCACATAATCATGACTATGGAAGAGAAGTATTTAAGGGGTTGGGAACAGAATAAGAATCTGGTTGTGGTGCCATTATTTTTAGAAGTATAAGCATATCACAGCATCTCTTTATTTTTTCCAGAGTCTTCATAGTTGTTCTATGAAGTGCTAATCAACAGCCTATTTCTTGACTGCTTGTTTCTTTAGCGTTGATGGTTGATCCTAAAAGATAGAAACTATTTAGTGTTTTGATATCTTCATTATCATTTCTAAGGCTGGTTGTTGTATTTATTATCATCAGTTGATTTTCTTTATATTTAATTTTATTCCCATTTTTTTAGTCCTTGACTTCTATTATTAGAGCTTGCACTTCCTTTGCATTTTTGTGCAAATTGTGTCATCAGCATGGTGAAGGTTGATGTTTCTTCCTTCAGTTTTAAAACCATAAAGGAACCATCCAGCTTTCTTTAAAATATATTTAGTATATACTGCAGGTTGGATGAATAAGGGGAGAGTACACAGCCTCTTCTCCCTCCTTTGCCAATCTGTTTTATCATGTTCTGATTTTGTACTGTGGATTCCTGACCTGTATATAGGTTTGTTATGAGGACAATGAGATGTTCTGGGGTTTCCATTTTTCTTAGCAACTGAGGTAGCTTGACATGGACAATACAATCAAAGGCATTTCTATAGTCATGAAACACAAACTGACCTTTGAGGCTATTCTTTGACTTTCTCAGTTATCTAGCAATCAGGTATTCTCAGCCTTTTCTAAAGCCACCTTGAATATCTGGCATCTTTTTTTCCATAAAGAGCTTTAATTTGCATTGGCCGATCCTAAGATGTGCTTTGCTAGCATGTGAAATTAAATATATTGTTCAATAGTTTGCACACTCCATGACGTTTCCTTTTTTTCATATTGGTATGTAGATTATCCTCTTTCACTCTTTTGGCCAATGTGTCTTTCTCCAGATTTTCTGGCCCAGCCTGCTTATAATTTTCACAGATTCTTCCTCTGTTGCTTGCTGTGTTTCTCTGGGTATTCCCCACTATAGCATATTGACTTGGTAACGACAGGGTGCTGATCTAACTTCAAATTCCAGTACTATTGTAGAAGTTATTGTAAATAGGGGATATCTTGTCAGGTATCTTAAGAGATTGGCATTTCTACTATATTTCAGTAAACTGCTTTCTTTTTTGTTTGATCTTCTTTCAATTGGTCACTAGCTTCTATTAGCATCCTTTAGCCTACAAATTTGAGGTTGGAACCTCATTTGGAGTTCAGAGAACATTTGGAAAACTTTGATAGTTTTTCCATGTCTGTTTCCAATTTCAGTATCTTTTCAAATGTTATTGTAATACTATTTCTTGTCTCTTCTAAGAGTTCTCTGAAACGCAAAGTTCTTTTCTGAAATTTTTGTCTTTCATCAAAAGACAAGGACGATATTCCAGATGATGCCAGACAATATTCCAGGATCTGCAAAAATTTGGGTTTAGAAGTTTCAAAATTGTAGTGTATATGCATAATTATATGCATATAATTGTTTACTTTTGTAAGGGGTGCAAGAATATATCAGAAGTGTTCTAGGGATGCGTAGTATAGAAAAGGTTGGGAACCCCTGCCCTAATTGGTCAAACAGTTAAAAGTGGAGGTGGGAAGATTGTGCCTTCAGACTTGCAAGATTCTGTTATTATAGCCTTACAATAAAATAGAATTAGCTCATCTTGTTTAGTTTAGTTAGTTTATTTGATTTGTATACCTCCCTACTCCCGAAGGACTCAGGGCGGTGAACAGCCAAACAATAAAATACATAGATACAAAAAATTTAAAAACCCAGAAAAAATCAAATTAAATCATTTTGGCCCAGACAGATTAAAACACCCCAATAATTTAAAAACAGATTAAAATTTACATATTTAAAAAAGGGAAGAGATTAGGCCAAGCCCACCTGATGGAATAAAAAGGTCTTCACAGCGCGGCGGAAGGTGCGCAGATCCGGGATCCTCCGTATCTCTGGGGGGAGCTCATTCCAGACGGTAGGTGCCCCCACAGAGAAGGCTCCTCCCTAGGGGTCACCAGCCGACACTGTTTGGCTGACGGCACCTGGAGGAGTCCCTCTCTATGAGAGCGTACTGGCCGGTGGGAGGCTATTGGTGGTAGTAGGCGGTCCCGTAGATAACCAGGTCCTAAGCCATGGAGCGCTTTAAAGGTGGTAACCAAAACCTTGAAGCGCACCCGGAAGACCACCGGGAGCCAGTGCAGCTTGTGCAGGAGAGGTGTTACATGGGAGCGCCATGTCGCTCCCATTACCACCCGCGCGGCCGCACTCTGCGCCAGTTGGAGCCTCCGGGTGCTCCTCAAGGGGAGCCCCATGTAGAGAGCATTGCAATAGTCCAGGCGGGAGGTGACGAGGGCATGAGTGACCGTGCGTAACGAGTCCCGATCCAGAAAGGGACGCAACTGGCGAATCAGGCGAACCTGATGAAAAATCCTCCTGGTCACGGCCGTCAAGTGCTCTTCTAAAGACAGCCGTGAATCCAGGAGGACGCCCAAGTTGCGAGCCCTCTCCGTGGGGGCCAATGATTCGCCCCCAATAGTCAGTGATGGCGTCAACTGACTATATCGGGACGTCGGAAACCACAGCCACTCGGTCTTGGATGGGTTGAGCCTGAGCCTGTTCCTCCCCATCCAGATCCGTACGGCCTCTAGGCACCGGGACATCACTTCAAGGGCATCGTTGGGGTGATCCGGGGTGGAGATGTACAGCTGGGTGTCGTCAGCGTACTGATGGTACTCCACCCCGAAACCACGGATGATCTCGCCCAGCGGCTTCACATAAATGTTGAACAGGAGAGGCGAGAGGACCGACCCTTGCGGCACCCCACATATGAGGGGCCCCGGGGTTGACCTCTGTCCCCCTGTCAACACAGACTGCGACCGGTCAGAGAGAAAGGAGGAGAACCACCGCAACACAGTGCCTCCCACCCCTAACTCTTCCAACCGGTGCAGCATGATACCATGGTCGATGGTATCAAAAGCCGCTGAGAGATCTAACAGGACCAGGACAGAGGAGCACCCCCTGTCCCGAGCCCTCCAGAGATCATCAACCAACCAACCAAACATCTTGTGATGTTTCCTGCCTTGTTTACCTGGGACGACTGACACCTTGCTTGCATATTCTGTCAATTTCAAATCAAACTTGACCATAAATCTCACCAGCCTCCTTCTTCTGCATCAGTGGTTGGAGAATAAACTTTGATGATAATCATGTTAGAGAGTTATTCATAAAGTAGTTTAATTGAAATTATTTGGTCATTGACTGCATTATATCCAACTATAGTGCTCGATGTAGCGTTCCTAAGTGTGAAATAATGCTATTCCTTTTTGTTGTTCCAAGTCTTTCAATAATGACTCTTTGATAAAGCAAATGACTCTTAAAGTTCGAGTCTTCTATGACATGTGATTTATATATAGTTTTAGAATAATATATTTTGTAAACCAAGAAGACAGATTCCTCTCAGAAAAAAAGTGTTTTATGCTAGAAATCTATATAATTCTTTGCAATGAATTCACTGATACGGAAGGAATGGAGTATAAATGAATTAGTTCTAACTTAACTGAATTTGAAAGGATCACTTGATTGTAAAGTTTGGTAGATTAGAACTGATGAAGAATAAATTATAATGACTTGACTTCGCTGCCTATATTGATTAGCAATTCCTTAGTAAAATTGCTTTATGATCTGCATTAACAGGCCAGCTACACTGTCAAATAACTTTCGTTTAATTTTTAAGTTAATTTTTTGCAGCAATCATTCTTAAATGCATTTTTCTCATCCAATTTGTTTTACTTCATTTTTCAACCAAGCATTGTAATATTAGAGTAATAGGGTGTCTGTTGATTGGGCATTTAATAACACTATACTATTTATGCAGCAACAGGAGACAATATGAAATATTCCTTATCACGAGATCATTTTGCCAGGTATAGAAATGGTTTTGATAACTGTGGTTAAGCTTATGGGTAGTCTTGAAATGTATAGTTGGTACTACTAAGAACTACCATCTACAAAACTCCTATAAGACACAGGATATTAATAAATAACTAGATTTTTCTATGTTTCTTTGCAGTCTTCTAATGTCTGCCTGGATTGAAGTATCAGATAGGCTGGCATTGGTACTTCTGATGTAAGTATTTTATAATATTAAACTTGGCATATTGTCTTTCAGCAACACAGAAGCAGATTATTAAGTTTTATGCTATTAATACATTATAGTTGCAATGTAAAAATAATGTTCTTTTAATAAATTCAGTGATAACGAAGCATACATAAAATACAAAATAAAATAAAATTTTAGTTGCTCTTTGTTTCCTTTAGCTAGGTGTACCATTATTCTCCCTTACATGCGTACATACATATATGTTATTTATATGATCACCTTTCAAGATAAGTAATATTATGAATAGCAGTAGAAGTAGTAAGCAAAAGAATTTAAAATGTGCGATAAGAAAAAAAGGAAAGGAAAAAGAGCTAAATCTATTTTACCCCAATATAATTCCCTATAATTCCCCCTATCTTTCTATTCTTGCAAACCACCCTTGTTTCTATCACGCCAATATACTAATCATACCTTTTAAAAATCATGTATCAGTTACATATGAAATCTTTCCAGAATAAATATAGTTGTTGTGATGAAACATGGCTGTGTGTTATCTTTGTAAGCCACAAGAGAATAGGAAACATGTCACAATAAATACTATATATTTAATGGCTGTCCTTGGAATGTGCTTTTTTGGTGGGTGTTTTCTGTAATAATAAGTGACATAATTTGTTGAGTCAGTTATGTAAAATTCTACACTTGTTTCCCTATGATATTTTAGCTTTGTAATTGCCAAAATGTCTTTGATGTTTTGGTATGCAGTTCGGCAAAATGTTTAGAATAAGCCGAACTGATGTTGAATAAAGGTACGTGTTACAACTTTTGAAATAATATAATTCCCCCAACACAAATAGATTAACTATATCATGAGTTTACCACCTATGAAGATGCTGTTTCACTGCAACCTCTCCATCAAAGCAACAAAACTTTTGGATTATTGTCATTAAATTTAATAGGCGTATAGTGCCATCTGTACATTGTTTGAGAGATACTTCTTTTAAGCATGAGGATGATATTTTTAGTGGCTGTTTTTTCACACAATATTCCAACTATCTTCAAATATACTGTATCTGTCCAAAATCTGTTTTCGGTACCTGTATTAATAGCAGATTATAGTCTTGAAATAATGCCTTTATATAGGAAATAAACTTCAGTTAAAGGCATTTGAAGCTGGATTATTGATTCATGGTTTATAATGTTTGAATGTGAATTTATTTTTTTTCGATGGCAGTGATGTGAGCTGGTGATTCTATTTCCATCTAAGTCTCTGGAGCAGCTTATTTATTTCTGTGCTTGTCCCCTTTTCAGATAAATCTATAATATGCAGTAAGATTCTTCTGCCCTGTTTTTATTTTGTCAATATTTGTCTGAATGATTGAAGCTGGGTGATTAATGACATGGTTTATTCTATTTTGTCCCAGAGTTAAACATCATTGTTTTAAAACTTCTTTTTGATTTCAGGCCTCATAATTTTTGGATAGTGAAAGATCAACAGAGCATAACCATCAAATATATTTATAGCCTTTACATAATGTAATAGCTTAAATTTGGAGGTTAGTTCTATTATTGCTCGGGTTTTGATTATTACAGCTAATAGCCTGAGGATATGAACATCTTTGGTGCCACTGTCTAATTTAAAATTAACTGATTCTATCCCATTTGTTCTAACTAAGGAATTAGACTGGGAATATTGTTGAGAAACTAAATGAAAACGAAAGTAAACGTTTAATGCAAGGGACATTCCCTGAATCAGAAGGGTTTTTTTTAAATATCAAGGGTAACTGAGCTACTGTGGCTTTTAAAAAATCAGATTGATAAATAATTCAGCCTTGTTTATATCTTTAGGAAATGGCTCCAGTCTAGTTTGGTAGAAAAGAGGACAAGAGATAAAGATAAAATGTTGGTTTCTCCTAATCAGTTGGATAAATCCTAACTTGTGGGGTTCTGTGCATGTCACTCTCTAGTGGTAAGCTAAATAGGTTGAAGGGGTATGAGCATAGCATTCAGAGGTGGGTTTCAGCAGGATTTGACCAGTTCTAGAGAACCAGTAGTGGAAATTTTGAGTAGTTCGGAGAACTGGGAGTAAAAATTCTGGCTGGCCCCGCCCCCATCTATCTCTGCCTCCCAAGTCCCAGCTGATCGAGAGGAAATGGGGATTTTGCAGTAACCTTCCCCTGGAGTGGGGAGGGAATGGAGATTTTACAGTATCCTTCCCCTGCCACGCCTACCAAGCCACGCCCACCAAGCTATGCCATGCCCACCAAGCCACACCCACAGAACCGGTAGTAAAAAAATTTGAAATCCACCACTGATAGCGTTCCTTGTAGTGGTTTATGAAATCCACAGCTCAGACCATCATGACTTGTTGTCCTGTAATTCTTCAATTATTTACACATTTCAGTTCGTTTTCTACTTAGATTTGTTCGTTAAGGACATTGTGAACATGCTATGTACAAGGGTTTACATTTATAACACCCAAACAAAATAAAATTCTCAAATAAAATAAAGTCAAGTTCAATTCTGATGATTTACATGCTCTTGGCCATGTCGTTGGAGTGATATAGAGCTAATATATTATTCTGTTCTCCCAGCATTGTTTTTTTTTTATTTTATTTCCTGGGATTCTCAAATACTTTCTCCATCCAAATTGTAACAGGAGTCGATCCTATTTAATTTTTTAGCTCAGCTATGGATGGCTAAGTACAGCCACTCAAGTACTACAATTGTCTAATGTGTAGAATTATTTTGAAAATATACAAAAATTGTACTAATATATCTAAATTTGACCCATTGTATGTTATCTTTGTGTGGATGCTTAATTTCTTACTTCATTCAAAGTGCCCATTCAGCAGTTCTGAAAACTGATTTTCAAGCTGAGATCTCTGGTCATACATTTTAAACAGCTGATTTCCAATGCTTTAGGTAACTTTTTAAGGAGCCTATAGCTCCCACCCCCTTTAACGAGACTCTTCAAATAAAACATTTTTGCAATAATGCATTTTGGATGTATTGTATTTGTATATTATGCATTGTATTAATGCATAACTTCTTAGGAATACTCTCATGATGTCCCAAACAGTGCTGATTGCTAAGCCAAGTTAAACCCATAATAGCAAGAGCAATAGCACTTAGCACTTATATACTGCTTTACAGTCCTCTCTAAGCGACTTACAGAGTCAGCATATTGCCCCCAACAATTTGGGTCCTCATTTTACCCACCTCGGAAGGATGGAAGGCTGAGTCAACCTTGAGCCGGTGAGATTTGAATTGCCAAATTGCAGGCAATCAGCAGAAGTAGCCTGCAATACTGCACTCTAACCACTGTGGCACTGTGGCTTTCAATAATATTTATTTATTTATTTATTAGTCATATTTCTATGCCGCCCACTCTCTGAGGACTCTGGTCGGCTTACACCAAAGACAGTATACTAAATAGCATATTGCCCCCAACAATCTGGGTCCTCATTTTACCCACCTCGGAAGGATGGAAGGCTGAGTCAACCTTGAGCCGGTGAGATTTGATTCGCTGATCTAGCAGTCAGCTGAAGTAGCTGCAGTACTGCACTCTAACCACTGCGCCACCTCGGCTCATTTTAATATTGAAAGTATTTCTAAGGGCTGATCTTAAATGTCTTTAGAGTTACTGGGGAAATATCAAAAATTATACGTGACTCTAGTTTGTTATTTTTAAGTTAGCATTACACGGATCCTGAAACTAAAAATTAATTTTTAAAATAGATTCTGTGTCTTTGACAGTAAAAAAGGCACAATTTCTGACATATGAGTTACAACTTGTACAACACATCTTTTGGTCTTCAAAAATGTTGCATCTAATAATTCAAGAATCAGGGCCATTCTTTATAGACGAAATTTCAGAGAAGCCATGAAATGCGTGTGGGTGTTCAGGCTTGTAAAGGATGTTATATAGTAAAAGTAATGTGCAAACCTCTATTAATGTGAAGACATTACAGAATGAATAGAAATGAAATAGAACATTGTTACCCATGAATCCACTTAATAAAATGTAGGGGGTCTAGGCAGTGGTGAAATCTGAACTGGTTTGCCACCAGTTTGCTGGCCGTGCATGCACACTGTATGCCAAATGCGTGCTGCATGCACATGCATGCGCGCCGCATGCCAAATGTGCACTACATGCACACACATGCATGCTTTGTGCCAAATGCGCACTGTGTGCACATGCACAGTACACACCAAATGCACGCTGCAGACACGCACATACACAGTACACGCCAAAAGGAGGCTTTGAAAGGTAAGTAGAGCAGTGAGGGGGGATCAGCTGTGCTGCGCCATTTAGATTCACTAGAAAGCAGAATTTTAAATCGTGCGGCACAGCTGATCGTCGGAAATACTGGTTCGGTAGCTTTTTTTTTTACTACCGGTTCGCCTGAACTGGTGTGAACCGGTAGCATTTCACCACTGGGTCTAGGAGTCTTAGAAATTGTTAGATAAGTGGTCTGCAGTCTTTTATCATCCTCTGAATCCCTAGAATCTAAATTTCCTGTAATTATCACACCCCCGTCTATTGATTTGCTGAGATACATACTTCATGCAACACAAGCCAGCATATAAAGTGAGCCATAGTAATTTACATCCACCCACATGAGAATATAGTTCAAATATACTTTAAATATATCTCCTTCTATACATATGTATTTATCTATATTCATGTTTTGATTTTTCATTAAAATATCAAGAACAAGGAATCAATAGTACAAGTAATAATTATTCTATCAAGTGGAAAATCTCTTTAAAAGCTATGCTTAGCTTTTGATATCTTTTCTCAGCCTTTAATTCCATGACTTCCTTTGTGTTCCCACTAATAACTTTTCATTATCATTAATCCCTAATTTCTCTTTCTCACTGTGTTTCTTTCTGTCCCAGATCAATTGCTTTCTAAACAAATACCTGCTAATTGACTTTCTCAATTTATATTTTATGACCTTCTTTCCATAATCTCCCCAGCTGCCCAACTGCCAATTATTTTTCCACCTAGAAAATCTACCTTGGATTTCTAGATTGGATTGGATTAAGAGCTGCGGTGGTGCAGTGGTTAGAAAGCAGTACTGCAGGCTAACTCTGCTAACTACCAGCTGCCGGCAATTTGGCAGTTTGAATCTCACCAGACTCAAGGTTGACTCAGCCTTCCATCCTTCTGAGGTTGGTAAAATGAGAACCCGGATTGTTGGGGGCAATATGCTGACTCTGTAAACTGCTTAGAGAGGGCTGTAAAACACTGTGAAGTGGTATATAAATCTAAGTGCTATTGCTATTCACAAATTGCATAAGACCATGGTTTGTTTGACTACTGCCGTCAATTTCTGACAACAAGGCATACTCCTATTTCTTCACTGAATGATGGTCGGACATTGCAATGGTTGCTGAATACCCAGGTTATGAGCACATGATTGTGGAGCAGTGGTGGGTTGTCCCCGGTTCGGACCGATTCACAAGAACCGGTAGTAAAACTGGCGGGAGGCCCCACCTACCATCCCGGATGTCGTCATCGGCGATCTGCGTATGCACAGTAGCTTTTGTGCATGCGCAGAAGCAAGGCGTGCACGCATGTAAAGAGAATGCACATGCACGATCCCGTTGTGAACTGGTAGTAAAGATAAGTAGAACCCACTCCTGCTGTGGAGGTTTTGCAACAGACAGAACTTTGAGGACTGGTCTTACATACCACGCATTCAGCCCCATCACAAGTCTGAACAGCCACTAAACGTGCAGTCTTTAAATGAGGGCCACCGGTATAATGTCTGATTTGTGATTTCTTTTAATGTATTTCATAGTCTCAATATGAACAGACAGTTCCCATGAACAGACAAGTCACATCAGCCGCCTGTGCACAGCCTACTGATACGTATAATGGATAGGATTCTTTGAAAGAAAGAGCAAATTGTTCAAATATAAATTTCCCTCGAATTGGGGATTTGCAAGTTTGACAGTAATTCTGCAACAAGTAGGTAGGGCGCGTACAGTATGTGGTGTCTGCATTATTTGGCTAATGGAGCAAGACCAGTGCCAGTGGCTTAATATTTGAGAATTAGAAATATGCTCAAGGCTTTAAAAAACTATAAAACACAACTTGTTCTCAATGTTAACCTCCTAAATCCTTAATTAGGCTCCTGGTGCATGGACAAATCACATCGTTTATACTTAATGAGCTCACAATGTAGGTCTAAATGCCTAATTACCTAGATTTAACTTTTTTTTCCGCCTCCAAATGTATTTTCACTGAGTCTGTTCATTGATTAGAGAAGACCAAAAGCCCAGAGGCACAACCATTACTGATGGCAGTCAGGAAAGTTGAATGCTGGTGTTGGAAAAATGTTTTTGAGATATGGCCAAAATCATGGGAGGAATAAAGAGGATGTCAAGCTTTTCACATGACCTCTCAGGGAACTGGTGGTTTCACTGAAGAAAGCATAAAAACAGTTCGCTTGGGATAGTGAAGCATTGAAAACCTTATGAGGTTCAGCTTGGAGAGAAAACATTCCTCTCTGTTAAACTGGCAGCTGTTTCCCTCTTCCTCATCCATCTTGTTGGCCCCTGTTTGGGGGCCTTTCTAGTTCTCTCCCTTTTTCCTAGTCACAAGTCGTTGTCTGTTGCAATCCTGCTCTGTCCAAGTGATATATTCCTGGATGGTGGCCATAATCCTTCCCTGGAGAAAGGGAAGATTTTATTTCTCAGCACTTACCTACTTACCTACTTATTCACTGAGAGGAGAAACAGATTTAAAAGTCACCACTTCTTTTGTAACTGAGATCAATCTTTGGTGGCCACTTTAGAAAAAAAAGGTTGACTCCATCTTCCTTCCTTCCTTCCTTCCTTCCTTCCTTCCTTCCTTCCTTCCTTCCTTCCTTCCTTCCTTCCTTCCATACATTCATATGGTACATACATACACACATCACAATATTACTCACTTAAGTCATTCCTCATCTTAATCAGAATGTTGGTTTGATTTTCTTTTATTATAAATTATTTGAGCCTGAAGTTATTTGTTTTGGACCTTTCCACCTCCAGCCCCACCGAGCCATTAAATTAATAATTATTTATTATTATGGATTGAGCTATCATGTGGCTTGTCCTTTTCTTTCTAGAAGCAGACAGGTTCCGGTTCAAAATGTATTGGAAAAGTGGAATACTTTTTTTTATTATTAGGCTACAATTTCCACAATTTTGATGGTGCATTTAGTTACCTACTAAAGCAAAAATTCACCTTCGTTAAACTGGGCGTGGCCAGCGCATGACGCATCTGGTCCTTGGGCTGAGAGTTTAACAGCCCTGATCTAGACTCCATTTTATTTACTTCTACAACAAGGAGAAGTGTGGTATATGAAAACTAATGGTCCCATATATTCATTAGTTGCTAAGATTGCATGTACACACACACACACAAATCTTTTTCTCCCCACTATCAGTTAATGTGACTGAATGTAATTTGAATGGAATTTAATAATTTCTTTTTTGAAAGGAAATTGTAAATAGATTTAGCATTGAGTCTGGAGCATTAGATTTCCTTATTTATTTTCAGATTTTTTAATTCTACATTTTTATCCTATACTGTAGGCATACAAGTATGCTAATACTACATATAAATACAGATATCATAATATTCCATGAATCCAAATTCCTACCTGTACTGCAAAAGAACATAGGAATAATGGCACTATAGCCTTCTTAGAACAGAGTGCCATAATATCCCCACCTAAGGTGTGTTTGACTTAAGTTCCAGTGTAGGATGTAGAAGGTCTTAGAAGTGGACAATCTGGACTTTGTCCAGGGTACACATTGAAAGGTTACTAAACTACCATAGTGGCCATTTCTTGATGAATGCACTTTCTTTGCCGAAATAAAAATAATACTTTCTTTTCTCAGATATTCTAGATATTGGTTATTTGGGGGGCGGAGGGTTAAATTAAATTAAAGTAATTAAATGGATGGAAATTTACCAGAGAGACAGCCAATGTAGATCTAAGAAGAAATTTCCTGATAGTAGTTTCCAATTAATCAGTGGAGTGACTTGCTTCCAGAAATTGTGACTGCTCCATCACTGGAGATTTTAAAGAAGATATTGGACAGCCATCTGTCCAAAATGGTATAGGCCGTGATGGTTGACCTTTTTGGCACTGAGTGCCAAAACTGGAGTATGCACATGTGGCCCCGAGTGCCAGAACCTGGAAGAGAGCAGCTGGCAATGGAGTGCGTGCTCACAGAGAGGGCTCTGTGTGGCACCTCTGGCACATGTGCCATAGGTTTGCCATCATGGTTATAGGGTCTCCTGCTTGGCAGGAGTTTGGACTAGAAGACCTCCAAGGTCCCTTCCAACTTTTTATTCTGTTATTCCATTATTCTGTTATAAGTATAAATATGAATCTCTATCTATCTTTTCAATTTTCTAGTTTCTTTCATTCTAGTTAGAAGTGAAGAACATTGAGGTAAGGCAGAAAGCATGAATGATATACATCTACTTTCTCTAACTTACTACTCCGCAGATGTTTTGGAAATTCTAGGAGTTGGTTGTAATCTCAGTACATTTGGAAAGGTAGCATAAGCCATCATTGACATCATCAGTAATTTCATCATCATTCTAATGTTAGAAATTTATAAGGTGGTGGTTGGGTATTGAAGTTCTCAGCTGGAATACTGTTTATTTTAGGACTATGTCTTGACAGAGACCCAGCTTGGTGTAGTACTTAAGGTAGCAGGCTAGAAACTGGGAGATTGTAAATTCTAGTCCTATCTTAGACACAAAGACACCTTGGGCCAGTCACTCTCTTTCAGCCCTAGAAGGAGGCAATGGCAAACCACTTCTGAAAATCTTGCCAAGAAAACTGCAGGGACTAGTCCAAGCAGTTACCAGGAGTTAAACCAAGTATGTGCGTACATACCATCTGGACAGGGAGCAAAGAACAGACTATATGGGTGGAATAACTTTAGTTTTCTTGGACACAGTTTTCTATTAATCTCTGCATAGTCAGAGAATGCTGTGGATGGGTTGCTTAACAGTTTTTTCCATGAACAAACATGAACAACTGCCCTTTTCTCATGACATTCTTACATAAGGCAGTAGTTTTACAAAAATTGTGATAATATTAACCTAGTGCTTTTGATAAATCGATGGGATAAAATAAATGAGTCTTTTAACCCTGAGTCTTCGGAGAGGGGCGTCATAGAAATTGAATTAAATAAATAAATAAATTAAATTAAATACACATTTGACCACTTATGTTTTAAGAATGGATTAATTTTCCAGACAACACAATACTGGCCGCCCAACCCTTAATTTTCTGTACAGAGGAGCAGTAATAATTTTCTCAACAATTGCTTGTCTCTAACAAAGGAATCTCCTCATTCATGATCCAAACTCCCCTCCCTCCTTTCGGAATTCAGACGGATTCCAGATCAGATCAACCATCTGAGTATACTTATGTACACAGGCGCATGTACATAAATCCCTTGCATGAAATGCAACTCCCAGTGCAACTCCCATTCATGAAGGCTTTTCCAATTAGGTCCTCACAAGAATTTGGGAGAAATTAGGGCCAAGCCTTTTCCCCTCTCACTTGATTAAGATCACAGATCACGATAGGCGGAGCTACACAAAACCAATCTTGATTGATTTTCAAAAAGCTAAACAGGGTTGAACTTGGATGAGAGAGCACCAAGGAATCCAGTCCTGTAGACTAGACTACAAAGACAAAGAGCAACGTGGAAAAAGACAATGGTTTCTGCACTGAGGCCAAGAATACAAATTTGCAGCAGATGTCATGATGTGATGTAATTGTGGCCCTTGCATAATGATGATATGATGCATATGGCACCATCATGGCTTCTCCTAGAAACCTGTGCAGAGTATTCAGGAGAGGTGGTCTCCCCTGTAGTTACCAACAGCAGGGTTCAACTTGAGAGAGGTGAATCACAGTTGAAAACTGAAGATATTCCATGTATAGAAGGTACATGTTGCTTCATAAATGTATCTGTGCCAAATGCCCCCCCCACCTTTAAATGCTTTGCACAGTCTTACTGACAAAAGAAATTCTAGTGTTCAATACATATCATATACAGATAACAAAAGGAAATGGTTGGGACCCTTTTTTGTAGCCACATATAGCAATAAGTTTCAATCTCCCTATATTTTCACTTTATCTCTCTCTCTCTCTCTCTCCATTTTCTCCTTGTTAACTTGGACCAATCCAATCCTATTCCTTTTAGGGATGGTAGTTCTTTCTGACAATCAGTTTGGGCAAGGTCAAGTCAGTAACAGCTGGTGAAATTTCAAGTACTCACTATTCCTGTTCAGAAGCTGTTATTTAAACAAACAAGAACATACACAAACATCCACGCTCAACAATCTGCTGGCTGTTATGTCCAGCATTACACATCTCCCACTTTTATCTTCTCCCACAGCATATGCTGTTCTGTTTTAAGCTGCAGAGAATCTGTAAATACACACATTCCTCACAGCTGTGTATATGGGGAAATAAGGATGGGATATTGTTATATTTTTATTTTTACTTGGATGCATTTCCACAGGTTGGCATAGATGGAAGTTTGCCTTTTAAAAAAAAATCCCTACCTGTGCTATAGGTGAATTTCCATATGTCTTAAACATTATCTATCCGTAGCTTTTCCTCTAATGGGTATGAGCCATTCTTTCATATTGTAGTTCACAAATGATGTAGAAGGATTCTGGGACAACCAGGGGTGGAGCGAGCATACGTGATAAGAACATGAGGTGATATGTACCAATATAAAGGATGCGACCAAAGGCCTTTTAAAAAGCAAGTAGGGCGGGATGGTTCCGGGCCATTAAGATGACCCTGAGAGTGTAACCAGCGGTCTTAGAAAAAACATCAAGGGAGGAGTTACAATATATGGACATGAGAAGTGGGACTGGTTTTTTGTTTTTTTTTTAAATTTGATTTATATGCCGCCCTTCTCCGGAGACTCAGGGCGGCTTACAATGCATTAAGCAATAGCCTTCATACTTTTGTATATTTATACAAAGTCAGCTTATTGCCCCCACAAACTGGATCCTCATTTCACCTACCTTAGAAAGGATGGAAGGCTGAGTCAACCTTGAGCCTTGGAGAGATTCGAACCAGCAGTAAATTGCAGGCAGCTGTGTTAATAACAGGGTGCGTAGACCACTGTACTATCAAGGCTCTTTTCCCCACTGTGTGCTTTCAGTGGAAGGAAAGAGGGTTTCACGGGCTGGATTACATCATGGGACACCATTAGGAACGGGATAGTCATGGTTACTAATAATGGATAGCCAAAGATAACATGGAATGTTTGGGAAATGCGGGAGTAAACCACCGCTCTAGAGACAGTTGAGTTGCAGTGTTATTTAAGTTCTGGTGAATCCTCCCTTGAGTGTTCCAATTTCCTAATCGTTGTTGGTTCCATTTCTCTCAGCAAAATCCTCACTACCTCCCCCAGGCTACATATGGGAGAGTCATTACTTCTTCATACTCCTCTAATTGGTTGCACATTTGGAGAAGGCAAGTGAACCAGTAGCAAAAGCAAACATGGGATGAAGACCTTCAGAGGCAAAGTTGGTACAGCAAATTAAAGATAGCCTCAATTTATGATCACAATTGACTCAGGCATTCTGTTGTTAAGTGAAACAATTATGAAGTGAGTTTTGCCCTCTTTTATGATTTTTCTTGTCACAGTTGTTGGCAAGTTGTTGTGAATCACTGCAGTTGTTAAGTTAGTAACATGGCTGTTAAGTGAATCTGGCTTCCCCATTGACTTTGTTTGTCAGAAGGTCGCAGAAGGTGATCGCGTGACCCCAGGACACTGCAACCGTCATAAATATGAGTCAGTTGCCAAGCATCTGGATTTTGATCATATGATCGTGGGGATGTTGCAACGGTCATAAGTATGAAAAACAGTCGTAAGTCACTTTTTCCAATCCTGTTGTCACTTCAAACAGTCACTAAATGAATTGTTGTAAATGGAGGACTACCTGTACAAGCAGAAAAGATAACTTGAACCGTCTACCTATGACTGCAAAAGCAGGTACAGTATTGCCCATAAACAGCCGGCCATCATAGGTCATAGGTGATTCCTAGCTCAGATAACCTCAACAACTTTTGAGGAAAGAAAGCAAAGTTCTAGGCAAAAATGTTCGATATAATCTTAAATAATTTACTAAATATTTTTCTTAGAATTTGTAATCCTGCCCTTATTATTGTTTTTTATAAATAATTCAAGGCAGCAAACATACCTAATATTCCTTCTTCCTCCTATTTTCCCCACACCTCTCTGAGGTGAATTGTGCTGTGTGTGTGAGACCGATTGATCCAAAGTCATCCATCTGGTTTTTTGTGCCTAAGACAGTCTCCTGATTTCTAACCTGGTGCCTTAACCACTGAAACCAAACTGGCATACTTGGTGCTTGTTTCTGGGGCGGGTTTCAAAACCCGTCGCTACCGGTTTGCTTGTGGGTACGTGCGCACTCACACTGTGTGTGATGCTTCTCCGGGCTGGTGGGCGAACCCTCCCGCTGCTGCCGCTACCAGTTTGCCCAAACCGGGGTGAACCGGTAGCAACCCACCACTAGCTTCTTTGCTTTGGGATAAATGGTGACAGCCATGTCTGTATTTGGAACTTGTTTGACACTTGGAAAGAACAACTCATGGATGATCCACCAAGTCACAAGGGAATTGAGTGTTATTCATTATCAAAGCCAAAACAAGAATAGTACAAGCATGAAAGACTTTGCTGCTGTTGTAAAACACAGCCTACATACAGGGGAATAATGTGGCACAATGTCATTTGAGAGCCAGTATGAGCAGCTTTCCTGTCCTCCTCCTGATGGCTTGACCTAATGGGATTTGGCACAGGTGTTAAGAATTATGTGATATCCTTGGAAAATGTCCATCTCTTGATAACTGGCTTTTCTTTGTGTGGTGGGTTGGAGTGGCTTCCTGGGAATACAATCCCGCGTAAATACGCTCGGCATTTTACCTGTTGAAAAAAAAATTGGCTCAACGTTCTGCTTCATCATTGTAGACTACAAGCATTTTGTTAATTCTTTAGGGAAGGGAAAAGAAAAATCAGAGGGCCTGCTGGGTTGTTATTTCAACTGGGCATGGCATGCGAGCACTGTGGGAATTGTTGACAGATATGAAAGTTAGATAATTAAATGATTATATTACTCTTTGTGGCGCAATAAAAGACATCTGCTTTGCCCATTCATAATACTCTCCGTATGTCTAATAGTCTCCACATGCAGTTTCCAGCATTCCAGGCTGGTGTGAAATGATGGGAGTTGTTGTTCTAAACTTTAAGAGGGCATCAGGTTGGACAAGGCTGCATAATACTGATGCCAGGAGTTTTTGGTTTCAGCATAATCTGCAGTCCTTCAATGCATTTTATAACTGCCGATTTCATAATTTTTGAAAGGTCTCTCATCATCCCTTGTGAATGCTAATGATATAAGGCTTTGTTCTCAAGGTTCACACATAGGATACAATACATGCATATATTGGAACAAGTATGAAGGGCAGAACGTACTTAGATCTCAACCCTTTCTTTTAAAATATGCACAAACGGTGATCAAGAAAATGACATGCATTTCAAAGAACAACTAATCACACAAATTATTCATGACTATGTCTGATGTGGTCTGAATGTGTTCCTGAACAAAACAGTAACTGTTGCATGAGAAAAGCAGACAACTAGCAATTTTTTAAAAAGCGCATTAGTTACTATGATATGGAGTCTCCAGCGCAGTGTTTCTCAACCTTGGCAACTTTAAGATAAATGGAATTCGACTTCCAGAATTTCTCAGCTCAGCTCAGCATGATTCTGCCTCCGACCTCCATGTGAAGTCTGAGTGATGAAGGCTGGAAGGCAGGGCATTTTTTTTGAAGGAGCCTCTATATCAGCGTTTCTCAACTTTGGTAGCTTGAAGATATGTGGACTTCCACTCCCAGAATTCCCCAGATTGAGAAACATTGTTGTAGTGAGAATATTATATATTTGCAGGTGCACATGTGCTCAGTAATACAACTGCTCTCCAATAATTGTGCTAAAGAGACAAATAATCTCTCCCAGTGATATTTGTAATTTTGAGTACAACCGTCCAAGCTTTGAGAAGAGGAGATCCTATTTGAATGCAACTCAGCTAATTTCCTGATATTTTCATGATGTCAATTCAGAACGTAGGCAAGAAGCATTGCCTTTACTCTGGACTAGCTTCATAATATTTTCACCTGTTTTGTTACCATGAACTGAAATCAGGGGTGGGTTCTACTTACCCTTACTACCGGTTCGCAGCGGGAGCACGTGCCTGAGCTCGCTTCACTCGCTTGCGCTTCTGCACATGCACAGATCACCCATGAAGACATCATGTTGGATGGGTGGAGCCTCCCGCTGGTTTTACTACCGGTTCTATAGAACCGGACCGAACCAGGAGCAACCCACCACTGGCTGAAATGAAAAATACTTTAAGGCTGTAGATTCACAACAAAAATGTTGACATTTGGCACAGCATTCCTTCAGCCTCTTACAAACTAATAGTCACCTGAAACTGGTCCGTTTGTCACTTTGAATATTCCTAAATTGTTGACCATGGTCTTCTATCAAAAGAATGGCAGACGATATGCATAATAGGATAATTTGATGCTGTCACATCAGACTGACAGGAAGAAAACAATCAGAGAGCATTTTCAGTAAATGTGCACACCTCTGCCACTCTCTGTGTTATTTTTCTAAATGTGTCATCTTCCGTGCTATCTGATTTATAGAACAAGAAACATAAATCATGCAAAACATGTTTATTAAAATTATGTTACCATTCAAAATACTACTAATTATATTCTTGATAAAATTTATATTCTTCATCAAGGTGAGATTTTAAAGGGAAAAATGATATATAGCAGTAAAGATCCATTAGAAGGGGAAATCATAATTGCTGTTATAATTTATTTTTTGTTGCATTTTACTACCGGATTAGAAAGAAAAAGTCGAGTGCTAATTAGCAATTATAGCTGCTCAGAGCTAGATATGAATTAGCCCTCCCCAAAACAGTGACATAGTTCAAGGGCAAAAATCTGCAAATCTAGATGATATCGGCTAATTAAACACCTCCTATTGTGAAACATCTACTCAGCACTGCTGAACCCCTTCCTTGGTTGCTTCTGACCAGGCAAATGATAGGTAAAACGTAACGAAACAGAATTTCAGATTAGCACTGTAGGCAGATCTGCTTTGTATTTTCTGGGCTGCTGGCACATTGCCACCTACCATCCTCAAACATTTCAATCACAAAGAAGGAATTAAATCCTGAGGCTGCAATCCATGGAGAATACTTTTTACTCATGCAAGATCCATTTAAATTAACGGGGGCCATGTGGCAGTCTTCTTGAATGACCCCCGTGCATTTTGATAGATATATACAGGAGAACCGTTCCCTGCATTCTGGCCTAAAGTCTCTATTCCTGGGATATTTAGAGTGCTACTCGGTCTTTAGAGCTTGTAAATGATTCAAGATAAAATGATTCACAAGGAGAAGAACCTTGACTGTGTTCACATTTTGCTGTTAGCATAAATGGAGTTTGTTGGAGTTTAGCTTAACATGATATATGAACTGACCACTGTAAGTTATTCAATAAAACATGCTTAGCACCAAGTGGGTAGTAATTTGCAAATTTACTAACTCAGAGCTTCCACATCTCTGCTGCAATAAATAAACAATCACTGGGTGGCAGCAAAGAGCTACATAAGAACACTTATTTTGTCTGGAATGGTATAGGGTCTCCTTGTTAGGCAATGGGTTGGACTAAAAGATGCCCAAGGTCCCTTTCAAGTCCTTCCAAGGTTATTCTGTATTCATAGATAGCTAAATTATGGTCTACTAAGCCAATTCAATTGGTTGGCTCAGCATTTCCTTTACATAGCCAATTCATTGTCTTCTATAGCAGTAATAGGTTGGGTTACCAAGCAACAATTTATTTGGCTGTTATGCGAAAGTTAGCTATTGTATCAACACTTGCTAATCATAGCATCATGTCTTACTGAAGAACTTCCCTTGCAAAACTCATTTTTGTCTCTACAGATGTAGAATGTAGAATAGAATAGAGCTGGAAGGGACCTTGGAGGTCTTCTAGTCTAGCCCCCTGCTCAAGCAGGAGAACCTATACTATTTCAGATAAGTGACTATCTAGTCTCTTCTTAAAGACCTCCAGTGATGGTGTGCCTATGATTTCTGAAGGCAAGCTGTTCCATTGGTTAATTGTCTTTACTGTTAGGAAGTTTCTCCTTAATTCCAGGTTGCTTCTCTCTTGGTTCTCTCCAACCATTGTTTCTTGTCCTGCCCTCTGGTGCATTGTAGAATAAGACAGTTGGCCTATCATTATTATTTCAACATACATCTACTTGTAAAACCACCCTAGGTCACTAGCTTTACCAGAATACTTAAATGAACAAAGCAAACAGATAATTTGCAAGGCAAACTAATTTAGTCCCAATGAAAGCATAGGGTTGTTACCAGTGACCTAGACTTGAAGGGGAAGCAGAGACGAGTTTCAAGCAAAGCAGGAGTTCTAAGAGACAAACACTGTAAACTACTAGAGTCTAAAGGGCAGAACAGAGACATGGTCAAGGGTTGCAAAGTAGTTAAACTCTACATAAACTGCTGCATATGAGAATCCGTTTATTCAAAAAAGTACAACAATCTAGGTAGTCATTAGCTGGGATCAGATATACTGAAAACTCTCACTCTTTGTTGCCAGCTATGATGTTCTTGATATTTCCACTGCCAATGTAGTGGAGTATTGATAGTCCTCAACAAAGTTTCTATTGCTAAGCAAGGCAGTTGTTAAGTGAGTCATGCTCAATTTTACAACCATTTTTTTTTGCCACAGTTGTTAAATAAATCACTGCAGTGGTTAAATGAATTGTGCAGTTGTTAATCAACTCTATCTGCCCCCGTTGACTTTGCTTGTCAAAAGATATCTGGAATTGTTGCATATGATGATCACATGACCCTGGGACACTGCAACCGTCATAAATATATACCAGTTGCCAAGCACCTGAATTTTGATCACATGACCATGGGGAATGCTCTGATGGTTGTAAGTGCTTGGACCAGTCATAAGTCATTTTTTTTAGTGTTGTTGTAACTTTGAACAGTTGCTAAATGAATGGTTTTAAGTTGAGGACTACCTGGAATTTATATCCACATACTTGAATGGATTCAAGATCACCACAGATGGGGACTGCAGCCAAGAAATTAAAAGATGCTTGCTCCTGGGGAGGAAAGCTATGGCAAATCTAGATAGCATACTAAAAAGCAGAGACATCACCCTGCCAATAAAAGTGTGTATAGTCAAGACTATGATTTTCCCAGTTGCAATGTATGGCTGTGAAAGTTGGACCATATGAGAGGCTGAGTGCCAAAGAATTGAGGCCTTTGAATTATGGTGCTGGAGAAGACTTCTGCGAGTCCCTTGGACTGTAAGGCGATCAAATCGGTCAGTCCTAGAGGAGATCAACCCTGACCGCTCTTTAGAAGGCCAGATCCTGAAGATGAAACTCAAATACTTTGGCCACCTAATGAGAAGGAAGGACTCACTGGAGAAGAGCCTAATGCTGGGAAAGATAGAGGGCAAAAGAAGAATGGGATGATAGAGAATGAGTTGGCTGGATGGGGTCACTGAAGCATTTAGTGTGAGCTTAAAGGGACTCCAGAGGATGGTAGAGGACAGGAAGGCCTGGAGGAACATTATCCATGGGGTCGCGATGGGTCGATGACTTTGCAACTAACAACAACAACTTGAATGGCAGAGTGTGATGCTTCAAGGGCGCATGCAGTCCACTCAAGCCATGAGCTTCTCCCTGTAAATTGTTATCCACTCTTCTTTCTTGGGTGGAGACAGGGCCACCCACAGGGCCAAAGTGTTCTTTGAAGAAAGAATTTAGAAACTGTTTTTTTCCTGGTCCTTCTATAATAGCACTAGCAATAGCACATAGACTCTTTACAGTGCTTAACCTCTCTAAGTGGTTTATAGAGTCAGCATATTGCCCCAAATAATTTGGGTCCTCATTTTACCCACCTCGGAAGGGTGGAAGGCTGAGTCAACCTTGAGCCTGGTGAGATTTTGACTGCCAAACTGCAGGCAGCCAGCAGTCAGCCGAAGTAGCCTGCAGTACTGCACTCTAACCACTGCGCCACTGCGGCTCATAATCATTTCTATCTACTCTTTACTGGAAGAAGAATGTTGCTATCATATCTTGGCTGGAAAAATGGGACAGCAAAAAGTTATGTATGCATTTTGATGCATGTTTCTGCTGTGTATTTAGAAAAATCAAGTCATTAATTAAGAAAGAACATTCTTCTTTTAGAAGAATTCATAAAGGGCATGATTTTAGAAAATACCAATATTAGTTCCAAAGAGTTTGTTGAGACTGATTGGGGCTTTCCAGAGAGGTACTGTGTTGTTAAACATCAGCCTTGGTGGGTATGTACTTCACACAGTATACTTTTCCCAAAATGCTTCTCAGGGAAGCTCAACATGTGGCAACCACATACATAAAACTGTGCAATTGCTTAGCAGTAACAGTGTAGAAGTATTGAAATGGTTTTCTATTATTATCTTCTGTGAATTTCCCCCTTCCCCATGTAGTCAATCGTGAGATTTCCTAATGGCCTCTTATCCAAAATATTAATCATGTCTAATTTAGCTTTTTGGAGATAAGCCAAGGTTGGCTGAGTGCTGCAACAATGAAATACTATTGCAACGGTGAAATACTGAGTTTTGAAATCAATTGTTTCTTTATGATCTAACTAATAAGCCTTCATATAGAGTAAGCCAATTTTTAAGCAGCTGGACATTTTGCCGATGGATGACATATTATGCTGAACTGTGGTTACTTAACCTTCTTTTCTTTTGGACAAATCGTAATGGATTGGTTTCATGCAACATACTAAGCATATACCAAGGCTACCCAATAGGAGCTATATGGCCACATGCAGAGCCCTTGATCTTTGGATCTGACTCCCAACTCAAGTTATTGTCAAATTATAATGTTGACAGTAATGTGCGAAAAGACAAAATTACTCATTACATCAATAAAATATAGTTATATTAATTATACTGCAATTTATTTAATTGTCAATTGAAATGAAATGAAATGTTTGTCCCGGCTCCAACAACTAATTTGGGACTTTAGCCTCCAACACAGTGATCAGAAATGTGCTGTGGCCCTGGAAAAAAGTAGGCATCTAATCTTTGCCATAAACATGATTTGTAATCTCAGACCCAAACATCTTGGGGTATATTGCAGCGTGCATATCCAGGATCTTACCCAGGAGCAGGGGGCAAGAAGAGCAATGCCCACCTAAGGCAGGAAGGATGTAAACTAAAATCACCAAATTGTCTCAGTATACTGAAGAATGGCATCAGTTGCCATTTTGTCTGTGTGTGATTTCTAAATAACCTCCCTTTGATTTCATTCTGCCTGGATTTCCAAAACAGTTGTTGAATAATATGAAGAAATTCAAGTTGTGTGCAGATCTTAATTACAGAAATAAGAGATGACCCATTTGTGTCAGCCATAACCTCCTATTCTCATCAGCATAAAAAGTGGAAGTGGAGGAAGAATGGAAACTAATGATGTTTTTTCTCTCTTATCTCCTGATTGAGAGCACTGGTCAGAACAATGACACCTTCACTCATTTAACTCCCTGCCATGCTTAAATCTTTGCAACCGGCTCAAGGACATGATAGTAATAATGCCATTCAAAGCTGCAATCTGCTTTTGTTGAACATTACCTTTTGGTTTCTATATTGGGAATGGAATTCCTTGGACTCTTATTAAACTTTTTGGGATGCTTTGCATGTAATTGGTTAGTTATTGTCAAAAGGAGGGGCAAAATGTCATGAAATAAAAAGATCTGGGTATCTCACTAGGGCATTACTGACTAGAGTTGCACAACATGCAATGTCATAAATTTTGGTATATAAATAATAATAGCTGGGTTCAAAGAACACACAAGCCAATACCAAGCACATCTCATTACTATAATATGTGACATAGGCTGTATTCATGCTGGTGTCTCTAAGCAGTTTGAGATACTTAACTAGGTCACCTGGCTTCAACTCAACCCAAAAAACTCATTTCACAATAAAGGCAAATTTTGCATAATTGGTGGCATAAAACGTCAAACAGCAAACAGTGCAACTGTATACAAGTATATCCATGCAGGTAAATTGAATCTGCTATCTGAAATGTACACTTGCTTGAATATTCTATATATATGAAGAGGATTAAGGAAACCAGATAAATTAAGCACACTGAAAGTGAAAGACTCCTGAGTGGTACTAACAAGTTGGTGCTAGATGCAGCTCCTTCTTTACTATGGCACATTGCTAAAGTGACTGCAACATCTAAACACATCTGTTTACTTACAAACTAACGTAAATCATCTGGAAACAGAAGGAAAGCATCTTGACAATTGCAGGTAAAAGACATTTTTCATTTAGTGTATCCATAATGTTCTTTTCCAACAAATTACTTGTCAATCTTTCTTCCACTTAATTAAGCTAAGCTGGTCAGACAAAGTTACTGCTATTTTTCAAAGACTTCTTGCTGGTTGCCAGCTCCTTGACTTAATTTTTAAGATGGTTAATCAACTCCTATCTCCTACAAGAGTTTAATCCTGCTTGTCAAAACCTCTGATTTGTTCAGAGGTGATCCCCCCACCCTGCAAGTCAAGTGCTTACCTTGCCTAATAAACTTTTCCCTTCATATCTACCTCTATTTCCCTTTTTTGAACAGGGAGAGACATGTAAAACACCTTGATCTATAGTTCAAAGGAGTGTGTCTTGAATTTGTAGCATAGAAGCTTTCCACTGGTGTCACTCTTTTAAAAAAGGATCTTTCATTTCTCATGGAGAAAGCTTAAGACAAAAGCCTTTGTTCATGCAGTGATTTAATTTGCCCATGCTCTTTTGGCTCCCTACAGTTTCAACAACACAGTGCATTTCTCCGTAGCTGCCAATCTGTGTAGGTGGGCTGAATGTAATTATCCAGAATGGAATTTGGCCAGGATACTGGTTTGAACATTCTCTTTTTCACAAAATTTAAAGGGAGTTTGAATAAGATCAGTTTATGGCTCATGTCCGTAGTTAATCAAAATACTAACACCGTGTTGCAGGATTGTTTGGGACAATGTCTCTTCCTACCTACCCCCTGCAAAACCAACTATATCTTGAATTGCCAAAGCAATTTTCAACTTAAAAGGTTCAAGGCTCTTAACTCACCATCCATTTTATTCTACTTAGAAAGCTTGAGGTATTCATACCTAAAAGCTAGGTTTTCAGAAAATAGGGCATTTTTTTCCTGAAGAACCATTCATTACATTTCTGGCATATCGGGTAACCACAATTGGTGAACCATTTGTTACAGTTCTTGAACAAAATACAGCAATTGAATCAATAAATCTTACATAAGCATTTTTAACTCTCTCTGGATTTGGAAAGAAATTTCTGTGGCTTTTGCTGAATCTCATACAGTAGTCAAAGGAGATGTATTGTGTGTGTGGGGGGGTGAATCTGAAGTTTATGTAGGTTCAATTTCTTTAAAATTTAGGGTTCTAAGATTCCTAGTTAAAATTAATTTATACTTGCTTCCTGAGTTCTTTGAACAAGTTGAAAAGAATTTTGAAATGTCTGCTATTTTTCCAAATTTACACTGGTATGAACATGGAGAGAGGCAGGAATTGCCCCCACAGTAGATATATCTATAAATGTCATAAGGACAGACAGAAAGTAGAGAAAGGCCTTTGTCTGAGGTGGAGAGCAGCTGCTCATCACTACAACAAAAAGTATGATGTGGTGTAAGGCGCCTTCTTATACTCCTTTCTTTTGGATGTCTTTATTTATATTCTCATGGTACAAGCACTGTGTCTGTTTCTACATTTGTGAAAGGAGAAGGCAAAAGCATTGCTTCTAGTTTTCCCTCATGTTGCCTGCTGATGATGTCAGGAGGACTAAGAACCAAGATAGTCTAATTGTCACTTAAGCACACAGTCAATCTTCAATATGTCACACCCAAAGAGGTGACAGTTTAGAGTTTAATGTCCAAATGTCTTCCTTGTTTCAAAGAGAGTGTGGTGTGGCAGTGCTATGTGTTCTTGTAGTTAAAATCAGGCCTCCCATCTCCATACACTGCTCTAGTGAGGAGTTTAGGCCCAAACTGAGAATTTGATTCTGTGAGGTGTGTGTGAGTTGAGTTGTCATACAGTACTTGTCAGACCTCCTGAGTGTCTATTGGAAGAAGATGCGGACCATCATTTCTATCCATTTCTTTGTTATGCTTTTGGTTTTAATTATGGAATTAATTGGACTCTGTTTCTTAATTTGTTCAGTTCCAGTTGTCTCACAGCAACTAACCTCCCAGTATGTTGTAGAAATTAAATATGCCAATGCCCCCAGGACACAGCACTTTCTCACTGTGGCTAATTGAAGAACAGAATGAAGCCTGGGGAAAAGAAGGTCACTCAGGATTAGCTTGATTCAAACAGTGTCCCCATTATAAAAATTAGCATCACCAGGATGGAGAAAGGGCTCTTGTCCCTTTGTCCAGGGTTTTGTCTTATAAAATATTCAAAATTTCATGGCTGAATAGAAGTAGCACCGCCAAGTTTAGTTTAGGAAACAAATGCTTTTCCTCCTCCATTTTTGAAGAGAAAAAAAAAATCTGAATGTTTTGAAAACATTTTTGCAACATAAAGAAAACACATCACATTTCATCATAAACCTTCATCAATTTTCTTCACCTGCATGAAGCAAAAATTAGTAAGTACATATTAATAAGTACCCTTCGGTTGAGTTCTATAAATAATGACTGAATGGACACAATCATACAGTTTGTTTCACAACAGTATGGAAATAATTTGTTACAGCTTCCAGTCTACTCTATAGACCTGGCATTTGCTGGTGGTCTCCTATCCAAACAGTGAACTCAATTTTGCTTAGCTTCAGAATTCATTTCAGGTTAGCTAAATGCTGCCATGTATCACATCTACTTGCACCATCAACTGATGCAAGAACATCTCTGTCTCTCCCCCTGCTCCCTCCCTCTATCCTCTCTCTTTCTGTCTCACTCTCTCTTTGCTGCTATTCGTTGATGCTGGAATGTTAAACAAAATAGGTGAGAATTCATGCCCTGAAGCAACATAGATTGACCTGCTCAGGGATCCCATTTCTCCTTATTGAGAATTCCTCGTTCTCATTCAACCAAATCCTTGTGATGCAAGCTAAATCTAACCTGTCTCCACAATTAAGAGAAGCATGATGGGTCAGACATTAGCTTGACAACAGTAGCTTGAAGCCAGGGCTCTCAATTATCTGATGTATAGTATCCTGGGAAGATGCAAATAACAAAATTTGATTGGCATCAAATTTCCATCTCCTCTTCTTCTTTAATGGCCCATCTAGCACTTTCTCTCATAGAATGATCTTCCTGGTGTGATCTCAAATCTTCCCTAATTCCGATGGCCAAATGCCTTACACACCAAGCAATCCCTTGTTAACATCCTCAGCGTCTATTCTGAATCCCCTGAATCCGAATTTGCCCCAATTTCCTTTAAGCAGGTTTCTACCCTAACTTGCTCCCACTCTCACTAGGACTCTCACTTCCAGGGAAGAAAACCTTATTATTTTCTGCACATAGATTAATTCTCCTACACTCAGTTGGCTCTCACTTAAGGGGAAATATATTCATTTAAAGCCAAGATTATTGCCTGTGACAAGCTGGAGCTATTTCTGTGACCATTCTGGTACGGAGTTAACTCCATACACCATCATTGTTACCTTTCTGGTTAGTACCATTTCATCATGATTCATTTCATTAATTGTCTTCAACAGGGTCTGTTAAAGACAATTGGAGGATTGGAGCAGATTGGAGGATATGGGGGGAGGGGCTGCAGGCTGCAGGGGAGGAGGATGAGAGAAGCAATTTTACAATATCCTACCACCCTACATTCAGTTTTATTAATTCTCTCCCATAGAAAATTTCCTAGTTGAACTTTTCCATAATCTCTCATAAAGGACATTTTATAGGGTGCTGACTGTAGGTGGAGCTTCTACACCTGCAGTATTTACTACCTTCACATTTTGAAAATGTAAAGGGTTCCAGAAAGAAATCTGCAGAAAGATCTAATGTTTAACTTAGTACCATGTAGAGAGTTTGTCAGCTTCTTTTCACTGAGGGATCCATTGAAACATAAATTTGACTAGATGCAACTGAACTTTTGGATAGAACTATATATGTGAATCAAGCTCCAAGACAAACACATTGACATTTAAGCAAGCAATTAGAAGAACATCTGCCTAGCTTCAGTAGGAAGGAGTCTCCACAGAGAAGTTTGTTCTGCTATTATCTTTGCAGGAAAAACAGAACACAACCTTCTGTCTACATGGATCCAAGGATTGGTTCTATGGAGTCTCTTATATAAATTTAAGAATAGGAACTGAGAAATGTTTAACAACTTGGAGAGATATGCATTAATATGGGCAGTAATTCTTTGACATGATCCCTATTGCAACTGTGGCAAGTTTGAGATTTGGGTTGAGAGAGTTAACTGTGTGTTTCCGGGACCAAATGGTTTACATCCCGGGATACTAAAGGAGCAGGCAGGTGTGACCTTGGACCCATTGAATCAGGAGTAAAATTCAGCAGGTTCTGACAGGTTCTGGAGAACTGGTAGTGGAAATTTTGAGTAGTTCGGAGAACCGGCAAATACCACCTCTGGCTGGCCCCAGAGTTGGGTGGGAATGGAGATTTTGCAATATCCTTCCCCCAGGAGTGGGGAGGGAAGGGGGATTTTACAGTATCCTTCCCCTGCCATGCCCACCAAACAATGCCCAGCAAGCCACACCACGCCTACTGAGCCACACCCGCAGAACCGGTAGTAAAAAAAATTGAATTCCACCACTGCACTGAATGGTACCTTTCAAAGCTTCTGGACCAAAGAGACATTGCCAGAGGAATGGGAAAGAGCCGATGTGGTTCCAATATTCAAAAGGCAAAAAGATCCAGGAAATACAGAACAATCATCTTGGCCTGGGAAAATCCTGGAAAAGATAATCAAGCAGAGCATTTGTGGGCATCTAGAAATCAACAAGGTGATTACTGGAAACCAGCATGTTTTTTTAAAAACAGATTATGCCAGACAAGCGTTATTGCCTTCTTTGAGAAAGTAACTAAATTAGCGGATTAGGAAATGATGAGGATGTACAGTAGTCTATTTGGACATTTGACAAAGTAGATCAGAGCCTACTTCTTAGTTAAATAGAACAATGTGGAGTAGACAGCACCAGTGGTGGGTTGCTACCAGTTCGCCCCAGATCGGGGAAACTGGTGGCGGCGGCGGGAGGCTCTGCCCACCCACCCGGATGCTTCTGCGCATGTGCAGAAGCGTCGCGTGCACGCGCCCACAAGCGACTGGTAGTGATGGGTTTTGAAACCTGCCCCTTGACAGTACCACCACTAGATGAATTCACAGTTGGCTGATCAACCGTGCTCAGCATGTAGACCTCTACAGAGCTATGTTTACATGGAGGGAAGCATGTAGTGTGGTACCTCAAGGTTCTGTCTTGGGCCTGGTGCTCTTCAATATCTTAAATGATTTAGATGAGGGGATAGAAGGGGGAACTCATCAAATTTGCAGACAAGAACAAGCTGTCAATGCTTTGGAAGATAGACTCAAGATTCAGGAGGATCTTGGGAGATTTGAGCATTGGGCCCTATCCAACGAGATGCAGTTCTGTGATGAGAAAAGTAAGGTCCTGCACTTAGGCAGGAAAAAAAATGCATAGAAATAGAATAGGATGTCCCTGGCTTAACAGTAGTAAGTGTGAGGGGGTTCTAGGTATCCTTGTGTATCACTGCTTAAATATGAGTCAGCTGCCAAAAATACCACCTTGGTAAGACCAACCTTGGTATACTACATCCAGTTCCGGTATCACAATACAAGTAAAGTTGCTGAGATCCTAGAAAGAACAACTAATGATAAACAACTAAGGAAACTAGGTATGTTTAGTTTAATGAAGAAAAGGCTTAGGGGAGACACGATAGCAGTCTTCTAATGCTTGAAGGATTGGCACATGGAAAAGGGTATTGTTTTATTCTCCATAGCACCTAAAGGTAGGACAAGAAGCCATGGGTGGAAGCTCATCAACCTGGAAATAAGGATTTTTTTTTCTGACAGTAAGATCAATTAATCAATGGAATAGCTTGCCTTCCAGAATTGTGGGTGCTCTATCACTGGAAGTTGGTCTAGGTTAGAAGACCTTCAAGGTCCCTTCCAGCCTTGTGATTCTATGATTCTATGTGAGAATGACCTTAGGAGTCAGGGGTAAAGGAGAGAGAAAGAGAGACTGCCTAGGAAACAAACAGATAAGAGAGGACATAGCCTAAGCTGCATAATGGGCAGGGAAATAAACTCGAAAAGGACCTTCCCTAACTTATCAGGGAAATGGCAGGAGTTTTATACTATCAGACTTGCAAGATTCTGTTAATGTAGCCTTACAATAAGGTAAAATTAGCTCATCTGTTTGCATTTCCTGTCTGATCTACCTGGGAAAGCTGACAGAAGATGACTTCATCTTGGCTTATTCCCAGTATGAAAGAGCTCTTCAACCGCACTATCTGATTCATCAGCAATACTGTGGCTCATCCATGACCAAGTGCCTATCACGTTTGCCAGATTCAAGAGCCTCTTAAGAAGATGGGCACATTAATATAGGTACATACATCTATATCTGAGTCATCTATACCTGTATGATTTTTATTTAAACTTTAAAAATAGAAGATTAAAAACAAATACAAACTAAGATAAAGTAAGGAAGAAAAAAAAAAGAAAAAGAGCAAAGACGAAGCAAAAAGGGTAAAAAAAGAAAAAAATTGAAGAAAAACAGAAAAAAAAAAAAATAGATCCAGAGAATGACTTCTGATATTCTCCGCAATAGTTATAAATGCATTTTATCGATAGTTTGTTCTTTTAAAGAAAACTATAGTATCCTACATGAACAATGGGCGTTTGTAGATGTTCACTCGGATTACTCAGCAGGGGTGAAATTGAAAATTTTTCCCTACTGGTTCTGCGGGCGTGGCTTGGTGGGCATGGCAGGAGAAGGATACTGCAAAATCTCCATTCCCTCCCCACTCCTGGGGGAAGGATATTGCAAAATCTCCATTCCCACCCCACTCTGGGGCGAGCCAGAGGTGGTATTTGCCGGTTCTCTGAACTACTCAAAATTTCCGCTACCAGTTCTCCAGAACCTGTTAGAACCTGCTGAATTTCACTCTTTCTACTCAGCCATCACTAATATATCATGATATGTTTTCCTGATACGCACTCCTATTAGAGGTAAAGTAGAATTTCCAGCAGTGGTGTCTCTATTAACTACCATTATGGGAAGCAGAAATGACCTAGGCTAAACTACATGTGATCCCTAATTGTAGCATTTCAAGCCACATTATTCTCGACCCCCACTCCCCCAGCTCTTTTAAGTGTGAGCTCTGTTTTTATCAACCCTGCTATGTGAATCAAAACCTCTGTCTTCAGAGTAGTTTTGGGGGGGGGGAGTCAAGGATACAAATTCAGATTAGTAGAAGTAGTGTCCAGTGTAGAGTATAATAAGAAAAATATTGCTTCTGAAATGGCTAGATTCCAACTGAGCCACTTTATAGGCAATTTTCCGCCTCACCTATTCTTGGCTTTTCATTAGAAGTGGTATTAGTAAGTAATCATAATCATAATCATAGTAATAATAGGGTCGTGATCCAAATCATGTTTCTCTTCATGATTAAGATTTAGAGATAACCATTATGCTGCCACCTGCTCAATGTGTCTCCTGCTTTGAACATATACTCTTAAACCTGGATTAGACTTCTTCATCACTGCATGTGTCTGTCGTTTGGCAATGGTTGCATACCTAAATAAGATTCTGCTTATGAGGAGGCATGTGTCCTAAGTGCCTGATAACTGGTAGCTAAAGTCCAGGTATGGTCTTGTCCAGATATGGTCTTGTGAGCCTGGGAAAATGTGACTTCAAAGTTTTACATAAAGTGCTATATTTATGTTTGTTTACTTATTTAATCAAATTTATAGAACTGCGCAACTCAAATAACTCTATGCGGCTTACAGCAAATCAAACAGTGCTCCCCACAATTCCCTAGGAAGAAACCAAAAAGAAGATTTCATCATAGAGAACATCCAAGAAAAACAAGACCAGACCCCAGGGCCAGAGAGCAGGTGCCATGATAGAAGAGATACTTTTTTTAGCACTCATTAGATGACATTGTTTGAAGGATGAGAACTGAATTCTACTGGATCTAATAGGGTGGGCAGAAACAATGGGAGAAAGGCAGTCCCTCAGGTAACCAACCTATATGCTATGAAGGGCTTTATAGTTTTCTATCTACACACTGATTTATATCCAGGAGCTCAACAGTGCAACTTGCACAGCAGAGATATCACACGGGCATGCAACAGTCGAAACATGAGGCGATTAAGACAACAGTGTCTGTGAGAAGAAAGTCCTGGGCCAGGAAAAAAGTGGAATTCATGCCACAGACATAATTCAAGACTGTCTTGGCTAAAGCTGCTAAGTGATTTTCAAGCTGGACTGAGAAACAGAAGGACCCTAAAATCGTGCACCAGTCCTGTCTGAACTAGCCCGTCCAGAACAAAAGGTGGCATGTCCCTGATACCAGGGAAGTTGAAAACTGTCAATGTAATTGACAAATTCAGTAATGAATTTAAGCCTGCTCCTACCCATCCTTTGCAGTTTCCAGCCATTGGGACATGACCTTAATAGCATTGTTTGATTGGCCCATGGATGAGATGCACTGAGTACCATTAGTATGCAAATGCTATTAGACCACGTGGCAGCAGATTACCTCACTCAGCAATGTCATGTAGATGACATCAGGAGAGGTAAGACAGTTGGACTCCAAGCTACCTCCCACAAGTAAGGATCTGAGGGCTGGTTTGACCTCTCTCCCCCCCGCCAATACCAACCATGGTGACCCAAAGGAGAACTACCATAACCACCATAATACTCTGCCTTCCTATCCATGTAGTTATCACTGAAGGAAGTGCTTTGAAATAAAATCCCAAGTGCTAAATATCATAGTGAGTAGATAATTTTTCATCATTCTGGTAAAATATTTCCATGTGGGATGTATTTAATTTGTACTTCACTGTTATAAACTGCCATGAGCACCATTCAGTGACAAGGTAGGACTCAAAGGAATTGATTGCTTTTGAGGGGAGATGAGGGAACATAACTGATGGGTCTAGGATTGATGGTTTGATTTTCAGATGGAGCTTCAACATCAGAAGGATGTCCAATCAACACAACTTATGTTCCAATGCATATATTACCTTTTTTCAGCATTCATGCAGCAGCACATGAAGAGGTTCTTTGGTATTTTGCTCACAACCTGATAAGCTTATTTGCATTTATACTGCCTAGACATTAAATGTGAACACTAAATGAACCCAATCATACTAATTTTTATTTTTTAAAAAAATCTGGCTTCATGACAACATTTCTAGTTTTTTTTTAAAATCCTAGTGTAGAGCTCATGATGTGGAGAATTAACACAAATTTTTGAATGCTTTCCCCTTAATGCCAATCAGTTATGACATAATTTCTAGTATCTGAAGTCTTTTTTAGAAAATTCATGAAGTTACAGTACTGAACTCTTTAAGTATGTAATACATTGGCCCAGTACAAAGTGGGCCACTCAATATCCCACTGAGTACCACACTATTGAAATGCATAGAAATAATACCCTTGCCTGGGGAGAATATTCTGTAATTGGGCCCTATAGTTGAGAAGGCTTTGGAAACCTCTTGCTCCATTTTAGCTGGCTGCGGTACCCAGAGGAAATCCTTGGAGAATGAGCCCTGGCAGATGGATGAAAGTAATCTTGAGATATTTTGACCCTAAGCTACCCAGGGCTTTGGAAGACAACACTATGAAGTTTATTGCTTCCTCAAATATGAAAGAAGCCTGAAGCATTCAAGTCTTCTCAAGATAAATTTTTATGATCAAGGCCTGAAGGACAAGAATGAAGGGGAATAGCTAAGAAGCAAACTTTTTGATAAAAAGCCAAGAAGTTAATTTATATTTGTGCATTTGCTAAATCACAATCACTATACTTACAACTACCTCAAAGAAACAATACATTACAGCATTTGGGACTTGAAAATAGACAAGCAACTAGTGTAGATGACAAAGTACTGGCCTCGTATGGACCAGTCATTACCTTGCAGCTCCTTTTTGACAGTCTGAAATTTCCATACTGCCTTTAAAAGTAACCCACATACACGATGATACACGATCCTTGCCATACACAGCTGCACCTTACAATATATATCAGGTTGAAGACAAAAAAAGCTGGGATAGGCTCATATTTTCTACTACTTTCTCCTATTGATATTTTATGATTATGTTACTTTGTTGTTGTACATACACTGGGAGCTTATGCACTGGAGACAAATTCCTTATGTGTCCAATCACACTTGGCCAATAAAGCTGTTCTGTTCTGTTCCGTTCTGTTCCGTTCCGTTCCGCTCCGCTCCGCTCCGTTCCGCTCCGCTCCGCTCCGCTCCGCTCTGCTCCGCTCTGCTCCATACTATACTCGATTCTTGATTCTCAATTCTTTATTTTCTTTCTCTATTCCCTATTCCCTATTCCCTATTCCTTATTCCCTATTCCTTATTCCCTATTCCCTATTCTCTATTCTCTTATTCTATTCGCCATAAAAACTCTTTGTATCTAAGGAAAGATCATAGTAGGTGACCAAAGCAACTTCTGTTTCAAAGCCAGTCCAGAAGTCAGACTAAAATAGAGCTAGAAAATGACATCACTGATCAAACACCCCAATCCCCTTACCCATCTGTGGTATTCTGATTCGCTTGATAATTTTAAGGATTTTCCCCCTCCCCATTTAATTCCTTTTGCATTATTAATCCAAACTAAATGAGATTATGACATTTTCTCCAAGCCACAGTGTAAATTAAGCTAAAAAGACCACAGTTAAAGGCCATATGTGTAAATTAATGCTTGTCTAGAAGTTTGAACCCTGTTCTCTCTAGTAAAAGTTCATTACTTTCTTCATTATTAAGCCTTCCCTAACCTGGACTCTTTCTAAATTGTGATATTACTATCCCCATAATCCTCAATCAAGTTTTAAATAAAAGGATTAAATTACACTTAAGCTGATTTCAGTCCTGAGTTTTAAATGTTCATATGCCTGTATAGTTCATCTATAATGTTCATTGATTCCTCAATTTTCTCTTCGCTAGGCAGAATTTTGCAGTAAATGATCTGAAGAACCTTCAGATAATTTGGTCAAGCAATTTCCCTATAACATTAGAAAACAATTACAACAGCATGGTAGCCTGCTTCAATTTCATTAAAACATTTTCACTTTTGGCTAATACCCACATTAATTAACCTCCAAGAATTAAAAAAAAAATCTTTTACACATTTCAAGAGTCTACAAATGAACAAACTGTGTTGTAATGTTCTCTTCTTGACTTTTTGTTGACAAAGACAAGAAGAAAGTCACATATCAAAATTGAAATAGAGTCAATTAAGTTCACATTAGATTTAAACAAGCTACTGCAAATGGAAATAAATTCTATTACCATTTTGGAGAACAGTCTTTCAAAGCTTATTATGCTTCAAAATAGCCAAACAACTAATGAAGTAAACATTTACACTGTGCATATTAACAATTCTACCAGTATTGAGAAGAGTTCAACATTTTAATATTTTATTATTTTGGACAGGTACATGTATGCCAGAATTACCTAAGTGAATAAGATGCTTTTTAAATATTATTTCTTTCCTCTATTGTTAATCTCCTTTAGCCTGTTTTGTTGGTAACATCTGCCTGTGAGTGTTCCAAAGAATAAGACTATAATTCATCCCATGATCTCCCTGGATTTTGATTATTTCTTTCCAAGAAAGAAATGCAAGAGTACTGGGTATCTTTTAAGATCTGGGCCTTTTAAATTTTATTTAAAAATTAATGTTGGGGTCCAATGTGTGCTATCCAGTAATATTGTGGGTGGGTGTCAAGTTGCTGAATCCTGGTTTATTTAGCATGAAAACATTGATTTTCATATATAATGACACTCCTAGTGTTCCTGTCCATGGTATGACCTTATGTGCAAAGAGAAATTCATGATTTGTTCTTCCCTAAAAAAAAATGTTTGCTTGATAATTTAGAGACATCTAGTTAGACTCCCAAATTAGCATACAATTCCAAATATGCAATAGATCATACCTTGACTGCTTGGAGAGGTCAAGCAAAATCAATAGCAAAAGAATATACCAGGATACTTGGCGCAAACCAGCACTAAAAAACATCTGGTTCATTTTACCTTCAAACTGAGATTGAGTTGCAGATAATTTTTTATTCTGTTATAAAACCTTTCTTTTCTTGAGAATTATAATATTAGATAAAACAGAGATTAATAGTATATGAATACAATAAAAAAAATCTAAATTGTGGTTTTATGTTATTATTGATTGAAAAATCCAACTTCCATGGTATTTTATGGGGCTAGTATTGAAGTAAAATTATGTTTTTAGTTTTGTTTTTAAAGAAATACTGGTAGTTCTTTACATAGTTTAGATGATCTTTTCCCCAAACATGTTATGGAGCTTTGAAATGAGTAATTTCCTTACTGGTAAGCAATGACATATTCTCTGTAAGAAGTTTTAAACTGAGAGCAAAATCATTCATGTACAGGTAGTTCTCGACTTACAAGAGTTTGTTTAGTGACCATTCGAAGTTACAATATCACTAAAAAAGTGTCTTATAATTGTTTTTCACACTTATGATTGTTGAGGCATCCCTATGGTCATGTGATCAAAATTCAGATGCTTGGCAACTGACTCAAATTTATGACAGCTGCAGTATCCCAGGGTCATGTGATCACTTTTTGCAAACTTCTAATAAGCAAAGTCAACGGGGAAGCCAGATTCACTTAACAATCATTACTAATTTAACAAGTGCAGTGATTCACTTAACAACTGTAGCAAGAAGGGTCATAAAATGGGGGAAAACTCACTTAACAAATGTCTCACTTAGCAACAGAAATGTTGGGCTCAATTGTGGTCATAAGTCGATGACTACCTGTATTTATCTTTTTAAGATCAGGAAAGAGAGCCTCCTTATGGAGATTGTTACTTTGTCAAATACTTCACAAACCTGTTTTTGATGCCCTGCTGTACAGTATTACTTACTAGCTACTATGTATTCAGAAACAATACATGCCCTTGAGATTTGAATATGAATTGGTAAACAAATGCTACCACCTGATGTTTTCAATTTTCCATTTCCTTCAGGAAATACAGCCAAACTGTATCAGTGCAGCACCTAAGCTCCGTTTGTGACAGCATATAAGCTTTTCATACTCAGGGACTGATACATGGCATTTTCAGATGTCACTGAGAAGAAGTCATGAATAGTAAAATGTAAAAACACCCCCTTCTCACGAAAATGATAATTTTAAGAAAATTGATCCAATTTTCTGAGTTTAAGTCACTATGAAAAGCATGAGAAGACTAAGTATTTTTGAACAGCTTAGTAAGTTTAAAGGCGATTTTAACACTACCTCACTGCTCAACGTCATCTTTTTCTTTTTAGAGCTGAATTGGGGTTTCCCCTCCCACTCCAACATTTGGGCTAATTCATTTCAAAACTAGACAATGTTTGATTTTCTCTCTCTCTCTCTGTCTCTCTGTCTCTCTGTCTCTCTGTCTCTCTCTCTCTCTCTCTCTCTGTCTCTCTCTCTCTCTCTCTCTCTCTCTCTCTCTCTCTCTCTCTCTCTCTCTCTCTCTCCTAAATAGAGCTTGTGGGTGGCTTAGATTTTCATTGGTGGGAATCCACAGCTTGTCCCACATCCTGGGATCAAACAAACATTAATATTTTCCTCTTGCTTGCTCCTCCATCATCCATGGCCCATCCTCTTATTCTTGAAGTTTCTCTTATGCTATATCGCTTAGACATACTGAAGGAAATGCCTGGTTTCAAAAGTAGTATTTCTTGTTTAATCTTCGAAGATTGCTAAATGTAAGAAAGGAATGATATCAGGAGCCAGGGGAACTTAAAACCAACCAACCAACCTACCCACCTACCTTCCTTCCTCCCTTCCCAAAATACCATGCTCCATTTTTGGGAAAAGAGGTCTTCCTTATCTTTTTTGAGAGTGGAGATTCTTGCTTCCCTAGGTTTCCTCCTACTTCAGAGAATGAGTTATGGACTGAATAACTATTCAGTGTTTGTGTTTACCTATTGATCAGCTAAAGAAGGAACACCGACTGACTCAGAGAGGTTTCTGTATTCTCTTGGTATTTGGAAATAGGCAGGAAAGATATTTGCATGGTGGTTTCAAAACAATGTGGATTTCCAGAGCTTAAAACCTTCTCTTTTCTCCCCCCACTTCCCCCATGATTCTAATAAAGACTACTGATCTGTTGTTGCCTGTCACTCAACTGGAACAGCAGGGGAAAATGGCCAAAACCATTCAAGACCCAATATGCAGACCAAACATTGTCTTAACAGTACCTTCTGCTGTAACTGAACAATCCCAATCAATCAAATAACAAAAGTAGTACTTCTTTTGTCAGCTACATTATCTTTGATTAGTGCAGAATAATGCAAAAGTGAAAGAAAAAAAGTGCCATGATAGTTTGCAGTAATTTTAGATCCACCCAACAAGTTTATGTGTTAAATTGGTTTGCTTGATTGTACCACACCCTTATAGCTTGCAAATGTCACTCCTAGAGTGAAGTAACTGATTAGCTTCATATTCATCAGTTCTCATCAAGGATTATGAGTCACCTAGTGTAATAAATATGTACACAACCTTGTTCTTAAATTTTCAAGGAAACAGGAGATATAAATAGAATAGACATAGTTTTCAGTGATTTAATATATGGAAATAGTTTAAATTCTTTTGTCTTGACAGAAAAAAAGAAAATAATGTTACTCCCAAAATATGCATGTGATATTTGCACATCTATTGTGATAGATTAGTATATCATAATGCAATTGCTAGGATAGAGTTCTTACAAGAATAGAAACACCACGGTTTCATCTTGTTCCACCCATGAAAACTCCAGATCATTTTGAACCCATCACTGTCTTGCAGTCTATTACACCAGGTTGTTATAAAGAATAAAAAAGACAACCATATACACCTTTTTGCTCATGTGCAAAAGACCCTCGTGCTTATTATTATAAAATTTTCCATTTTTGGTCATGAATTAGCAAAACCAAACAAAATTTAAACCACAGATATTTTCAAAGTTCATATAAAAAGGTTTCATCATAGAAGGTCTCATCAACTTGGAGCTCTTTAGATGTGAGATTCTAAGAATTATATTTCCAATTTAACAGGATGATGCCTGGCTGGTACAGGCTCCATTAGACTAACACTAATTGTAGAAGTCTAGGAATACATGAAAGCTTTTTTGTCTGAAATGATTATATTTAAGTATTCCAACCATGGTTATGTAACAAGTGTGTTTTAGTGGAGGAAATGGCTTAGAAGTAGTTCTAAAAGAAGGAGGCACTTCAGGATTATTATCTCCTGTTCTGCAATCAGACATCTTTGCTTTTGTATCATCTGCACAGACTGGGAACAGAATTCTGACAACTTTGCAAATTAGGTTTGATTTTTTTTTTTACATTCATGGACAGTGTGTTTAATTTCATCTGTCATCACTCTGCTGCTTGAAAATGCACTCATGTAGAACTCCTTTTGAAAACTGCTGCTTATTGTTCAGCTGAAACTGTAATCAGAGAATACTGTAGATGAACAACAATCAGAACAAAAAACTTCTTTGAAGAATTGATTTTTTAGATTGGTTTTTGTTGACATAGCAATAGCACTTAGACTTATATACCGCTTCACAGTGCTTTACAGCACCCTCTAAGCAGTTTATAGAGCAGGGATGGCTAACCTTTTCCAGACCGAGTGTCCAAAGCGTGCACGTACCTGATCCCCCAAAATGCACTGCGTGTGTGCCCCCTGCGCATCCACCCCACAGCCCTGCATATGCGCGTGCGCCCCATGCCCCTGTCCACCCCACACATGCACCCACTGCACCTGCATGTGCACCACCCCCGTGCATGTGTGCGCATGCCCACACATGTCCTACTTCTGCGCATGCGCCCCGCCCCAAGCATGCACATGCATGCGCCTGCATGCACATGCATGCGCCTGCATGCACTCCATCCCTGCACATGCGCAGCAGAGACCCAACAATCAGCTGCACGTGGCGGAAGGCACGTTCGCATGCATGGCAGAGCTGAACTGGGGCGATGGCTCGCTTGCCCACAGAAAGGGTGCTGCGTGCCACCCGTGGCACACATGCCATATGGTTATAGAGTGAGCATATTGCTCCCAACAATTTGGCTCCTCATTTTACCAACCTCGGAAGGATGGAAGGTTGAGTCAACCTTGAGCCAGTCAGGATTGAACTGCTGAAATGCTGGCAGTCGGCAGTCAGCAGAATTAGCCTGCAATACTGTATTCTGACCACTGCACCACCACAGCTGGGTAAAATGGCTACTGGATTCTGGATGTCAATCCTGGAATCTTCTCTTTGGTCAAGGAATGGTAATAACCATGCACTAAAAGAAGCTGGTCTCACTATTCTCCTCCTTGTCAAGATAACAGGAAAGTCTTTTTATTACCTCATTGCTAGAGGCTGTATCAAGGGGCAGGTGACTCAAGGAATAATAAAAAAAAATATTTCTGTGCCTACTGAAGCAAATGCTGTATGGCCTGAATGTTATATAGTGATCAGAATGTTATATCCTTTTATTGTCTTGTGTGAAAGGGCTACAACATGCATGCATAGTCTGCAGTAATGAAATGAGCTATTTATGCAATTATAAATGTACTATTTGTAAACTACTATTTATCTATTCATAAACGCTCTGAGGAGAGTACCAAAGGTATTCTTTGCCTAAAGTGCCATCTTTTGGCTGACCCTGAATGGCTGAAGTATCGTCAGAATTTGAGTGTTTAAGGGCTACAGTGTTTTGTGTGATTCAGTATTCACATTTTCAGTGAATAGAGACACACTCTCTACACAAAGAGTTTCTACAATCTGTCTATGTGTAGATGTGAACCATATCATCACAATTTTAAGAAATCGATGGAAAGAGTTTAGATAATTTTTTTTTTAAATTTGATTTATATGCCGCCCTTCTCCGGAGACTCAGGGCGGCTTACAATGCGTTAAGCAATAGCCTTCATTCTTTTGTATATTTATACAAAGTCAGCTTATTGCCCCCACAAACTGGGTCCTCATTTAACCTACCTTAGAAAGGATGGAAGGCTGAGTCAACCTTGAGCCTGGTAAGATTCAAACCTGCAGAAATTGCAGGCAGCTGTGTTAATAACAGGGTGCATTAAACCACTGTACTACCAAGGCTCTAATGGACCAACTCAAATTCTTCAGGCCAACACTGGAGCCAAGATTGTTTGCATGTGTGTTCCTGGTATCACAGACAGCAATAGTACTGGCATCCCGATATAGTCAGTTGACTCCATCACTGACTATTGGAGGCGAGTTGCTGGCCCCCACGGAGAGGGCTTGCAACTTGGGCATCCTTCTGGATACACAGCTGTCCTTGGAGGAACATCTGATGGCTGTGGCCAAGGGGACTTTTTATCAGGTTCACCTGATCAGCCAGTTGCGGCCCTTCCTAGATCGGGATTCCTTGTGCACAGTCACTCATGTCCTCGTCACCTCTCGCCTGGACTACGGCAACGCTGTCTACATGGGGCTTCCCTTGAAGAGCACCCGGAGACTTCAGCTGGTCCAAAATGTGGCCGCGCGGGTAGTGACGGGAGCTGCATGGCGCTCCCACATAACACCTCTCCTGCGTGAGCTGCACTGGCTCCCAGTGGTCTTCCAGGTGCGCTTCAAGGTGTTGGTTATCACCTTTAAAGCACTCCATGGCATAGGACCTGGATACCTTCGAGACCATCTGCTGCCACCAATGACCTCCCACCGACCGGTGCGCTCCCACAGAGAGGGCTTCCTCAGGGTGCCATCGGCCAAGCAATGTAGACTGGTGGCCGCCAGGGGGAGGGCCTTCTCTGTGGGGGCACCTGCCCTCTGGAATCAACTGCCCCCAGAGATACAAAGAATTCAAGACCTCAGTGCCTTCCGCCGTGCCCTGAAGGCCTTCCTTTTTCAGCAAGCCGGGCTGGCTTAATGCTTTTTAAATGTTTTTAATATGTTTTGTTATTGTTTTTTAACTTTGGGGCCAAATTTATATATATCTTTTTAAATGGTTTTAATGTTTGTATCTATGTTTTTTACTTTGGCTGTACACCGCCCTGAGTCCTTCGGGAGAAGGGCGGTCTATAAATTTGATAATAAAAAAATAAAAAAATAAATAGTAGTGCCATGGTTTGTTAATAACAATGCAAATGTCCATAAATCTATTTTTTTTCTTGCTAAATTAGATGGGATTATCCAAACTTTCCCAAACTAGTTCTCTCAGAATTGTGGGATTGAACTCTTAAAACTTCATGACTAAAATAAACTGCTAAGAGTACTAGTACATCTAAACTGATACTAAACTGATACCAGTTTAGGAGAATCAGTTAATTTACATATTACTGAATGTTTGTTTTCATGATCTTTAACTGCGTGAAATAGTGTATCATAGAGCAACGTTTTTTGAACCAAGGTGTCTCAAATAGGATAATTTTCAGAATGTGTTCAAAATCTGGGAACCTTGACTCCCAAGGGAATGAAATTTTGGGAAATTGTGCCTACTTTAGTGCTACTGGCTATAGCTGTGCTGCTGCTGTGATGATATGATCTTTATTTTTAATGTTCTGTGATAGTTTCCCAGGCAATCTCGCAATCCCTCGCCCCCATCCCTGTCCACCAGCAGTCACTTACCTGCCTGCTAGAAAGGGAAAGGAAGGGAGGGAAGGAAAGGAACCCCCATGCATCCATCTTGGCCCATGCCACCCCCCTACAAGTCTTCCCCAAACTGTGCTACTTGTGTGCCTTCCCTGACCTGTACAGCACCTCTTGGGCACCCCCAATGACCTGCACACAACCTTTCTATTCTTGCATAGCACCTCTTGCACACCTAACGCACCCTTTGTGACAATCACTGATCCTGTGTGGCACCTCTTGCACACTCTGAAGCACCCCCCATGCACTCTTTCCAACCACCTTATGTCTCCCATGTCCCATTCCTGACTGATGAGGAACCTCTCACCTGTGACTCCATGCACTCTTTACCTGCATTCCCCCCTATGTATCCCACATATCTTGTGCCACTTCTTATACACCCCCAGGATCCTTAGGTACCTTCTTGACCTGCACTGGCCCCCACTATGCCCTCCCTGACCCATACAGCATCTCTCTTTCGCCCCCAGATACCCTTCCTGACCTAAGCCACCTACCCTTGTGCCCTCCCTGACCATTGCAGAATTTCTAGTGCACCCCCACATACCCTTCCAAATCCATGCACCTCTCACGTATCCCCTCCCTCCCTGTTCCACCCAGCAGCAGCCACTTACCTGCCTGCTGAACTTAAATTTGTAACTTCCTGCTCTTACTCACTGATTTTCTCCCTGCAAGCTTTCCACATGCAAAATAAATAAGAGAATTCTAGGGAAGGAGGAATCCTAGGGCAGGCATGCAGAAGGAAAGGAGGAGGAGAGAGGGAGAAAGAAAGAAAGGAAAGAAGGAATGTTTTGAATGCTCTGTATGTCCCACAAGGAAACTCAATGGGGAAGTTGGAATTCGCTTCAGTTCCCCACTGCTTTTTTGTTTTTCTGTAATCATTCTGTTTCTTTGTTTAGGTAATGAAATATTAAGAATGATGACTCTGAATTATAAAGAACGATGAGTTTCCAGTCACAGCCACACCCTTGGATTGTAACTCAGAGGAATGCCAATATACCATTCTGTACTTTCAGCTCTTAAAAACACACCCTGGTTACAAGTGATTGCTGCAATAATCTGATGCAGAGCTCATGTGAACTTGGCCTTCTCAGTATCTTTTATTTATCCTTCTCTTCATAATTACTTAGTGATACTATGCTTCAGCAGTACAACAAAAATCATTGTTTTGTTGCTTTTATTTTATATGCTAGCATATCTCATAGCGTCTTCATCGGTTCTTCATAAGAGTCACATGACGGGGAGGAAAATATATTTTCTACTGACAGCGATCAAACATGCAACAGTTCCTTATTGCATACGCTGATAAAACATTGTACAGGTAGTCATTGACTTACAACCATTCCTTCAGCAAATGTTCAAAATTTTAACAGCATTGAAAAAAGTGACTTATGACCAGTCCTCACACTTACAACTGTTGCAGTATCTCAGTGGTAATGAGATCAGAATTTGGGTGCATGGCAATTGGCATGCATTTGTGACAGTTATAATGTCCCAGGTTTACCACTGGTGACCTTCCCAGCCAGCTTCCAATGAGCTAAGACAATGGTGGGAAACTGGATTCACTTAAGAATTGATTGCAGTGATTTGCTTAATAACCATGGCAAAAAAAAACAACCCGGGCATGATTCACTTAACCATCTCTTAGCGACAGAAATGCTGGTCCCAATTTTGGTTGTAAGCTGAGGCCTACCGGTATTAGAAATCAAGAACCCACCATCCTGCCTAGTATATTACAAATTGGACAGTTGCAGTTCTGAACATGCAAGATTAATCTTTTTTGTCAGAAGAATCAATACAGGTTGCCTGCTGTTTGAGCTTTTTACCAATTGGCAGTGACTGTTCTGTAGTAAGGAAAATTGTCAGTCTATTCTTTTATGAATCCCCCAATTTATCTGATTGTTGCATTTTCTATACCATGCACAGTAACTGCCTAATTATTTATTTTTAATTGTACTGTTGTAGTACTGCTGTATATTCTTTGTTTACCTTATGATGCAGTGATACTGACAGTAAACAATAAACATGTTTATTATTATGTAATGATAAGCATTCTTCCTACCCTTCCGTACTTAGTACAGAATTGGGTCCAATATTTATCATTCTTGTAGACCTGGCTATTACATATAATCAGTCTGGGGCCTTGCCGTTGTAATATTATGCACAATTTTGTCTCTCTTTGTCTCAACAATTCTTCAAAGCATGCCGAAGAAGAGTTTATGCTATTTACAGTAGTCTACACTAGGGTAGCTCGTTCATATATTTTGAGCTTCACTTCCAGCATGTTTGCCAAAATGGTTGCCAGCTCCTGATGTAAATGTAAACACAGAGAAATTAACACAAGCAAGATTAAGGAGATGCAACATGGGCAATTTTGGCAGAGATATAGTTATCTTTATACAGAGATATAGTTATGAAGACTAGTTTTCTCTTGAATGTGCAAGCATTTACAAAACAGTTTTTGATAGCATAGATTCCAGTGATTTCTCTTGGCATCCATCCTAGCTATCAACACTGTATGCTTCCTCCTCATGTAGACATAAGCATTCAAAGTAGGCACCACAGTGCCATCTGAAATAGGAGAACAGAGTTGCATACAAAAACACATGGTAATAAAAGTTTTAAGCATACTGCTGTTATTATCTAAATTTCCCTAACTGGAGTCATAAAATTAATGTTTCTTTTAAAAAAACCAAACAAAAGCACATAATGGATAACTGCTGTTTTTGAATGTTGCCTATACCAGGGCTGGGCAATTATGGCCCTTTTATGAACTGTGGACTTCAATTCCCAGAATTCCTGAGCTAAATTTTCACACATCTAGAACCATTTCAGGTAAAAACTAGATCCTTTAGTTTGTATCTATGGGCTTATGGGTATTGTACTGCCGGGCTACAATACCTACGGTATCAGCCTCAGACAGCATAATCAATTGTCAGGGATGCTTTATTTTAATGAAGGGACGTGTAGTCTAATAATAATAGGAGATGAGCAGATTCCCCTTCTCAATTTCACTTTTCATAATTAGGGGTATCTCTGTGAACAATTTTAGCAAAAAAAAAAAAAAATGTAACTGTTCCTATTGTGTATTTTTTTTTAGAAAATGTAGCATTTCACATTTTGTGCCAAAAGGTGTTTCAGAGCAGAGATACAAATCTAGCACCTGTTTACAACTCTTAAAAGCATCTCCATGTTTTCCTATACATCCAATCCCAAAGAAATATGTGGCGGCTTTAAAAGTTTTTAGATGTGTCTATATTTATACCTGACTATAACTCTAGTATTCTTAATTTCTTATCATGTTGGATACCAAGTTGCTTTTATGATAAATATTCCTTCTTTCATCCTTCTCGAAATGAGCCTTAATGCTAATTTTATTAGCCTCTTGGAATTTTATATGTAATGTAATGGCCTTTGTGTCAACCCAGATATCATAACATGGTTTAACTTAAAACATACAAGATACAGAACAATAAAAGTATAGTTAACCAAAAGAAATAAAATGATAGAAAAGTAAATCAAATAAAGCTGTTGACTTAACTAAAATCTTCCTTGTTTCAATGTTTAACAAGCAAATTGATAGGTAGATTCCTGAAGTTAATAAAATTGATGCCAGAAGAGGAATACTGAGAAATAGTTCTAAAGCCTATATACTTTATCAATAGTGAAATCAGAGTCAGGAGCAGGCCACCAAGAGCACAGGAAAGTGATATCTCCTGTAATTTTTAAATAAATAATCTTATTCAAATCAATGGCACAACATTCTTAGCTACAGTTGTGGTACAATGGGTTATCCCATTGTACTAGAAGTGGGGTGGGGAAACACACATTTTTAATTTTATTCTTAATCAATGTAGCCATTGACTAAGTAGCCCATCCTACAAAGAGTTTCAGGACATTAGGCATAGTCATTCCATACCTTAGTGTAACTTTGGGGTAATAGGTTAGAATCTTATGCTTTGGTCAAGTTTTTTCTTAGCCAGGATAATTCAATCTATTGCTCATGTTCTTGATTTGGCTCGTACCAGATTGCAGGTGATGATCCAGCCCTAACAATTCCCAGAGCAAACATATTCATATAATAAAATGGAAGATTCATTCAGTACACTATTTTTCATCTGTGGAAATGATAGGAAAAATCTGTGGAAATGGTAAGAGAAATCTGTTTATACAGTAAGGATTTAATTATATGTTAGCAAACTCTGTAAGTTGGAACAAAATGACGAGTAAAATAGAAAATGTTGAATTTTAATATTGGCTCCAATATACTCATCATTAGTTTACAGATTAATTTATATATTGGTAATATACAATAGCTCCATAATGAATTACTTTTTGGGGTTACACATAACTCACATGCTCAGTAATAGCTTTATAACAAATATTTTACGTAGTGAATTTTAGCCTTTCATAGAATTCTCTCCCTTGCAGATACCCATAGATACAGTATGAAGGAATAACAAAACGTATTTTCCAAACAACTTGATTATTCTCTTAAAGCAGTCTCTGGTTCCTTGACATTGATTTAATCATTTGGTTTTACATTGGGAAAATAAATAGTAACTAAAGGTAAATGCACTTCCCTTGGGTGAGACAATTTCACCATAGAGCCTTTACTGTAATTGCAGGAGGTGATTTCTGCAGCTAAGATTACCCTTGTTCATTTCCATGTCTTATATATTTGTCTGTTTGGTTTTACATTAATACACAGTGCCTCAAACATCATGAGCATTTTCTCCTGGAATTTCTGAAACACAGAAGCAGCTTTAAAATCAGCGCAGAAGGCAAACTTTTATATTTTTTTTTGATCTATAACAAAATGACTTGGTGCCATTCGAATATACAGGAGATATCTGATAGCTGAATAACAGGATACCTTTGTACCTTATGGACTGAGCCATGAATAGGCAAGAAATTAAAAGTGGAGCTCACAGTAAGAAATCAGAGAGAATAGATTTCCAAGACTCAGGAAATTGTCCTTCTAATGTTGGTATTACAGCTGTTATCTGGTTCCATTTGTTTTCTTTGGTTCAGATTGTCTGAACAATTTGTTTAGAAGATGACTGTCAGACATGTATATTGATGCATAAGAAAAGTCATACAAAATCAACCTGTAAAGTATTTTATTAGAACTAATCAGTTTCTATTCTATTAATAGTAAAAACACCTTTCATTATTTCTATCTTTCGGTTAATTAAACCCAGAACTAGAAAAGTTTTAAACCAATTTAGAACAAACTGAAATAGCAAAATATCAGTAGGATAAAACCTACTGTGTTTCCCCGAAAATAAGACCCTGTTCATATTTTTTTGAACCCCGAAATAAGCACTTGGCCTTATTTTGGGGGGAGATCTTATTATTTTGGGTTGCGTAGAGCAATACAGGGCTCCTCTTGCTGTCTTACCTGATTTCCACCTCTGTCTCCCTAACCCTAACCTGAGGAAATGGCACCCCGTGGAGACGATAGATGCGGGTGATGAATAATTTGGCCAGTTTCTGTGCGGACGGTAATCTGGAACATGGCACAAAATGGGCCTGCTGCACCCAGAGCTGACGCCGTCCCAGCTGGAAACCTTGTCACCGCTCGGCATTCCACCGCCTGGCTGTTCTTGCCACCACACTCTCCAATTCCCCCCTCCCCCAAGATATGGCAAATTGGTTGGGGTTTGACATAAATTATATTTTGGTGTAATTTCAGGTGATCTCAGCCCTCCCAGGTAAATCAGAGAGGAAACATGACAAAACAAACTTATTCTACTTTATTTTAAAGTTACATTAATGGAAACTTGAAACTGAAAAAGTACAACTTCCTGCTGCTAGTTTTAGAAACTTGCAAATGAGAAAGCGCAACTTCCTGTTGCCACATTTAACTGCTTGATCCATTAGGCAGGATCCCTACATTTCTTTCTCTGACCCTTAAGCCATGAGGGCTCCTGCCTCTCGTCTGATTGTTTCCTGGGTAGCATCTTTGCCTCCCTTTCCCCAAGGTCATGTGTGCATTCCATTACAGATGGAGTAGGATGGGAGAATGTTTTCTTATACTAGCTTCCCAAATTTTCACTTCCTTAATAAATGTGAGCCATAATGCAGTTAACCTTCACTGTTTATGCTTTAAAGTTTTTAAAAATACATCTAGCATGTTCATGGAAAAAGGAAAAACAAAATTAGCACAAGTATTTATTTATTTAATGTATTTATTTGTTAAATGTATTTGCCTCCTATCTCACTCTGGGGCTACTTTAGGTGACTTACAATAATAAAAAGGAAGAAAAGTGCATGAACAGAAGATATAGAACAATAAACAATGAAAAATAACACAACAAGAAATACAACTATTAAGCAAACATTGATCTATAATGTGGGTTAATATGAGAAATGTGTCCAAATTGCATAAAATTCTCCTATATGGAAACAGCGCAAATTATAGATTGGAAAAAATTAAGAGAAACCAACATGACATGTTTGTCTATCTTTATAACTTGTCAACTCTGGGGACAATTGAGTAGTTGGGACCAGATGGATAGGTAAAATAAAGTGAATGGCATTTATTTATTTATATCCCACCTTATTTTTACAAATAATTCAAAGTGGTGAGCATATCCAGTATGCCTTTCTCTTCCTATTTTCCACACAACAAATCAGTGAGGTGAGTTGGACTGAGACAGAGTGACTGGCCCAGAGTTACCCAGCTGGCTTTCTTAGCTAAGGCAGGACCAGAACTCATGGTCCCCACCCTTTCCAACTTGGTGCCTTGATGCCAATCAACATACTACTGAGAAAGAGTTGAGGATCTTTTAGAATACTAACGATGTTTATAATGCAGTTACATTAAAGCTTTTGGGATGTTTAATTGTTGATCTTGTCATGCAGGGACAGAACTATAGTGGAATGTAAGAACCATGAACAGGGAAAAGCTCAACAGTGACTGACATCTTGGCAGTAAGCAAGCACTAATATTTTAGGAATCAAGAAATTAAGATGTGCTGGGATTGGACACTTCAGGTCAGAAGACTGCAGTAGTCAGGGCCAGAAAAATAAGGAAGGAACAATGTTGCTTTCCCAGTCAGGAAGGATATAACGAAGATGGTATTTTAATACAATACAGACAAGATGTATTGAAAAAAATAAGCATGTGATTTGAATTTAACGGTTTGGCTGTTGGGAGAGGAAATGACACAGTATTTACTAACAAGTCAGGTTTCTGCAAAGTGACATATAGTTAGCTACAGAAGCCCATTGCTGCAAATGATGGAGAGTCAAGGGAGTGGCAGCCGTCAAGAAATTTAACAAATAAAGAAATATTGTTAAAGGTGTCATTTAGAGAATGTAGCACGATTTCAGCTGAAACACCCGCAACTGACTTTCATCCACCCCAAGTACAATTCGAAGTGCTGCTGTGAACGGTTAGGACCAGATTTCCGTGAAAAACTGACCTCTCCAGATTAATCTGCCACTGTATTGGGATCCACTTAGAAAGCCCAGCATATATCGATCTCATTCGTTCTGGGAGCTGAAATCCAGCCGTCTTAAAAAGTTGCCAAAGCTGAGAAACCCTGTATTAAACTCAAGCAGTTACCATCGCAAGATGCTGCCAACCTGGCCAGTTTAAGAAGGGGGTTAGATAACCCTCCGTCAAAGGGTATCAGACACAAGTCACGGCCGCCCGGAGAGCGGGGTGGGGTGGAAACCGGACAACTCGCTTCCTACTAGCCCCTTCCAGTTCGGTGCGCGATCCCCGCCCTCTTTGCTCACTTGCAAGAACGCACGTGTTGCTTCCAGCTGTTGCAGGCACCCCCGGGGAAACCAGCAGCGACGTCGGGGGTTATAACACGCATGCGTGCTGCCAACGCTCTTTTTTTTTTTGTTTTTTTTCGCTGCTGCCTCCTTGGCCGCCGCGAAGCTAACGTTCCTCCCGCATAGAGATTTTAGACTACCCTTCTCTCATTGGCCGCTTTCCTCCCATCACGCGCATCTAGTCCACGCCCCCTCGGGTCTATTCTCTTTTGGAGGCAACGGGCGCCAGGGCCTTCGCGTCCCTTCCCATCTCGCGCGCGCCCTCGTTTCTTTACAGTTCCTTAGGTCGGATTACTTCCTTCCCTATCGGCCAGGCTTTCGGGCGCGCGGGGAGAGCGCGTCTGCGCGCGCCGTTTCTCTCTCTCCCCCCGCCACCCCCCCCCCACGTCCGCGTTCTGTCAACGTCTCGCCCCGGCTCCAGTCTTCTGGCGGCTCCTTTTAAGCGGCGGTGGGTTCCTGCTTCCGTCTTCTCGGTCCTCACCCCCCCCCCCACCAATCTCTCGCTTACTCCCTCCCCCGCTTCCATCGCATTCTCCCCTCGCGCGCCGCCTCCCCGCTTCTCCTCCATCGGAGACCCCGGCACTGCGGGAGCTTTGGCCGGCGCGGAGACCCAAAAAAAAAGCCAGGTTGCCGGCGCGGATTTAAGGTAAGGCGAGGCCGTTGTGAGGGCTCCGAAGTGGGGAGTGGGGGGGAGGGAGATTTCTGAAACTTGAGAGGATGCTCCGCTTGGGGCTGAGGCGGCTTTCGCTCGCTTCGACCCGGTTCTTCGTGGTGGGCCTGGCGTAGCAGCAGCGGTTATTCAAGGCGCCGGCTTGTGTGTGTGTGTGTGTGGGGGGCGGCTTGTGTGTGTGTGTGTGTGGGGGGGGGCTGTTGTCTCTTGTCAGCGAAAGGCAGGGTAGGAGAGAAGGGATGTGCAGGCTCCGCCAAGGCTGCCGAGCTCTCCCGGGACAGGATTCTCAGGGAGGAGGAAGGGAGGGTTGTCAGCCCAGCCAGGGCCTGGGCTCCCTTGAGAAGGCAAGGAGGGCGCTTGAGGCCAGAGAGATAAAGGTAGGTAGGTAGATGAGATGAGATGACTCGCTGCGGTTGCTATGTGGGCGCGGAATCCCGGAAAGCGGCTGCACCGGGCTTCAGGAGGAACCAGGTGCCACAGAGGAAAAGACCGGGCGGGGAGCCCAAGTCTTCAAGCCGTCAGTCCGTACAGGAGGTGCCCGGGAGAGTCTCGTCGAGCTCCGCAAAAAAAAAAGGAAAAAAAAAAAAGCCATCGGCTGCCGGTTGCGGGTGCGTGTCTGGAGGAAGGCAGTGCGCGCGGCGGAGGGATGGGAAGAGAGGCCGGGGATGCCGAAAAAGTGCCTTAAAAAGAAAAGCTGTGGAGCTGTTGTTCTTGCCCCTTTTTCTGATTTTTTTCTCTCCCCCGCATCCCTGGGAGGAGGGAAAAAAAAAAAAAGAGGGAGAGAGAGAGAGAGAGAGAAACCCTAAGTCGGGAAATGCACCTGGGGGGCTAGCGAAAGCGAAATGTGTACCGTTCAGAAGGACGGGGTAAGGGGGTCTAAACTGGATGCCGGGATTTTCTTATTTCGTGATTCCTGTTAAGAAACTACGTTGAGTTCGTCAATATCCATGGAGATGTATCCTATTTTTTTTTCAGTGTTCTAATTCTTAAACGATGTTTTTGTGCTTAGTGCAATTACATCTTTTTGTCTTTGGGATCTCTTTTACTGTCTAATACTTTGAGTTTAAATTGTGCTATCTCTGCAAAGTGAATCTCTAACGCACTGAATTGATTTTCAATAAAACCTGCTGCTATGTGTTTTAAACATAAGACTAGGGGTTTTTGGTTGTTGGTTTTTTTTTTTTGCAATGGAGGGAATCATGGCATGAAAATATCGGAAGAATCATAAGTATCACATTACAAGGCCAAATCTTTTTTTAGGGTCACTGACTAGAAAAGTTTTCAAAACCACTATTGTCTACTGATCTGAACACAGCACTTCAGAAGTAAATATGAAACTGTATACTTTCTGTAATTCACTTTGGGCCTTAAGTCTGCAAATATTTACATGCAAAACTTGACAATTGATAGTTTGGGAGTGGTTCTTTTCAGTGGAATTATCTAAAACAAAGTAATAACATGTTTGAGGAGCAGGTTGCAAATGTTTAGAATTCTGTTTATATTAATATTTGTAAGATTTGGTTTGGGAATATGTTTTTTTTAGTTTAAATTGTTTAATGATGTCTATTAATGTCAATAACAATTACTGGTATTTCTTTTATAAATTAATAATTTTATGTTTTTATATCCATGTTTTAAAAATATATTCAGACTTCAGCAGCTTGTATGTATAAGAAAGGATGAATATTGAATATTGAATATTCTTTCAAGGCTATTGCCCTGTCTTTCCAAAATTATATTGATTATAAAAATAACACAATATTTTAAATTTATTAGAAGTAGATAGTTACAGATCATGTCTATAGTTGCTGATAACAGAGATCTTAGAACTTTATAAGAAGAAACTGTTATCCATTAATTTAGTATATGGTTTAACTTTGAACAACAGTTTTGTTTACACATGCTTAAATCTATTTAACTCCATATTTGAATTCTGCAGATATATATACTTGAATACTATAATGCCAAAGGAAAACCTCCTTTCCCTCTTTCAGACGTAATTTTCATTGATTTCTCTGGAATTTACCGTATGTCAAGGTAAGTGTGTACAGTATAGGACTGCAGATTTAATGTATTTGTTTTGAATATTTCTGCCATCCATTCCCTTGAGTCTTCTAAACTAGAGTAAGATGAAGTTTTGTTTCAAGTTCAATATAAAATACTGTATAATAAATTCTTACAGTGTTTATTTTAAGAGACTGTTGCTTGAGCTACATAGTAAAATATATATAAAGTGATGGGTTTTTATTAACACTGGTTAATAGCCACTTAGGCTGTCAAAAAAAGGTGTCATAAACTGATCAAAGTATCCCTTGATAGTGTAAGAATGTGATAAGATTACAGGGCAGCTTATTAATGTACATTGAATGTAGCAGGTATTTCTCCAGTTTGAAAGCAAGTTGTTTACTGTTAGAACAAACATATGAGTGTCAGAGTACATTCCAGTGCTTTAGAGATGAGGATAATAAAAATGATTTTCTTTTTAAAGAAATATATTATTTTCTGAGACTGAAATCATCCCAAAATTTGAAGAAAATGTGGATTTGTGACTACTGTGGTACTTATAATGAAAAAAGTAATTACAGTGTTAAGTTGGTCTGGAGGGGGAGCTAGTGCCAAAGCAAAAGAAAATTCAAATTTATGCTTCTATCTTTAAACCTATAGTTTCTTTCTAGCTTTATGATTGTGTTATATTGTTATAAAAATGTTTGATGGGGAAGAAACCCTATGCAACTTATAATAGTAATATTGATATTGCATTTAGTGCCCATTACAATAAGTGCATTATTAAATAAAGAGTTTGCATACAGTGTATTGCACTATTCATAAAAAGTTTGATCAGTCTGGATATTTCAGAACTCAATCTTTTTTATTTATTCATTTCATTGAATTCATTACCCCATCCCATTCCAATGGGCATCATATATACATTATATACTACATCATGATTATCAATTTCTTTTCAGAAGTTCTCAATTTAAAGCTACTTTTTATTGAAAAAACTTTTATAACCTGATAACATGAACTTAGGCTGTATGACCAAAATTGACTCAGGTTCTTGACTACAGAGAAATTTACTTTTTATTGAACATGCAATTTAAACCACTTCCTGGTTTAATTGACTCATCTCTATATCTAAAATACATGATTTCCAAGGATGCAATGGGTTAGAAAGCAGCCATTTAAAAAAATTCTTCCAGATGCCACAAGGGAGGTTGACAAAATATCACCGTCTACCCTTCTGTTAACTTTTATTCCTCTTTGGAGGAAATGTAATGATTTATGATGGTGTGATTAGGATCAGCATCAATGTAATATAGAAGCTAGGGGCATAGGGGTGGCTTATGTACTTCCATTCCTGTATGCTCCTTTTTTTATTTCCCCTCATGGCTGCAGGTTGGAGAGAGGAGTAAAAAAGTGATAGCATTCCTAACAAAAGTTCTTTTTTGTGATTTCCCCCCCTATGGTTTTATCGCAAATTTGAAGGGACAGTTTCTATGACTTCCTCTCAAATTCGGAGGCATACTTGTTTGGAGAGCACACTTGAATGTGAGAATCAATTTTGTCCCAACCACCGGAACTGTTATAAATTAAAATTTCTCCCTAATGGTTAGCTATTGGAATCACTTGACTAGGTTAAAGATTTTTGACTCCCTCACATGGCTACGTTTGTTCTGTGAACAGGGTTATCAGTTGGCATGTTGGAAGATGCAGAAGTAGGTTCTTAAAGAGAGGCCAAACTTTAGTTCTGGGCTAATATTGCTCATTACTTGTTTTATTTCAATTTTAGAATAGAATAGAATAACAGAGTTGGAAGGGACCTTGGAGGTCTTCTAGTCCAATCCCCTGCTTAGGCAGGATACCCTACACCACTTCAGACAAATGGTTATCCAATCACTTCTTAAAAACTTTCCATGTTTGAGCATTTACAACTTCTGGAGGCAAGTTGTTCCACTGATTAATTGTTCTAACTGTCAGGAAATTTCTCCTTAGTTCCAAGTTGCTTCTCTCCTTGATTAGTTTCATTCATTGCTTCTTGTCCTACCTTCAGGTGCTTTAGAGAATAGCTTGACTCCCTCTTCTTTGTGGCGGCCCCGAGATATTGGAACACTGCTATCATGTCACCCCTAGTCCTTCTTTTCATCAGACTAGATATACCCAGTTCCAGCAACCGTTCTTTATATGTTTTATAGAGCCTCCAGTCCCCTAATCATCTTTGTTGCTCTTCTCTGCACTCTCAACATCTTTTTTACATCGACCAAACTGAATGCAGTATTCCAAGTGTGGCCTTACCAAGGCATTATAAAATGATATTAACACTTCATGTGATCTTGATTCTATCCCTCTATTTATGCAGCCTAGAACCGTGTTGGCTTTTTTGGTAGCTGCAGCACACTTCTGGCTCATATTTAAATGATTGTCCACTAGGTCTGCAAGATCCCTCTCACAGTTACTACTATTGAGCAAGGTACCACATATACTGTACCTGTGCATTTTCATTCACCTAGCTTCTTGAATATAGCTGGGCTTTGGTCTCAACATTCCTTATAACTGTTTATTAAAAGACAGATTATTGAGTTTGCATAGTGGTATATTTGCATTAATGATTTGCTTGATTTGGTTTACTGTTCTTTTAAAGAGATACAATATTTATTGTACTGACATCTTGGTTTTTGAAAAGGGATTATAAGGTACAATGTAGAGTTGAAAAGTATTATTTACAGAAGGCAGTAGTGAAGAAGAATTGACATAAACAGTGACTCTGTTGCTGCCAAATCTGACTCCCATGAGTTGCATTAGTGAATGCTAGGATATCCCTATCTACTGAATTTTGAAAATGGCTTTTAAAAATCTGAACTGATTTTTTAAAAAATAAAAGTTAAATTCTCAAAAATGACTAACTTAACCCATCCCAATAAACCACGGGTTTGTCTTAATCATGTTTTTTTAAAAAAAAAACCCGTAGAGGCCTGGTTCATATCATCTGATGCGGTAAATAGCCATAATATTTGGAATTGACTATAATTCTGAGCCAATTAAAACTTGTATCTAGTTAAGGAAACTTTCAATTTGTTCTCTTTTAAGAAATGTCTTAATTAGTTTTTCAGCTAAGTAAACACCTTTATTTGTATTTCCTTAAACGAAATTGTTCCTGGGATTGTATTACAGCTGTGGTCCTAGGTTTAGTTTAATTTAGTGTAGAGGTTAAGTTCCAATAAAGGAGAATATTTGTAGCTCAGGGTTGAACTTAAGGGTCCTTTGTGCTCTTTGAGATTAAGTTGCTGGCTTAGAAACCAGGAGACTGAATTTTAATCCTTTTTTTTTGGCATGAAAACCAGCTTGGTGACTTTGGCCAGTCACTCTTTCTCAGCTCACCTCACAGTGGTATAGGGAAAATAGGAGAGGAAGGAGTATTATATATGTTCTCCGCCTTGAGTTGTTTATAAAGTAATAAAGACGGGATAACAAATCTTTTAAAAAGATGCAATTATAGGTACTATGAGAGTATATCTACATGTTCTGGAGTACTGTTTTGCCTTTAAATCCAAAGTGCTGCACAGTCCTTATGGTTAAAAAACAATCTTATTTTCAGTGTGCTCCACACATGGAAGTAGTCCAGCCTTAATAAAATTAACAAGTTAAAATTATATAAAAATATCAATATACATCAATATCAATATACATCATGATGCATCAATATACATCATGATGCATATGCAATTACAATAAAAATAATATACACTGTAACATATAACTGTATAACATATAACATTTACAACTGGGGTGTCAAACTCTATGCCCGTGGGTCAGATGCGTCACATGCTGGCCCCGCCCCTGCCCAGTTTAGCGAAGGGAGGAAAAGTCCTGATACGTCATGTGATGCTGCTGTGGTCCTGTGAGTTTGACACCTCTGATTTACAACAAAGTAGTCTTACCGTTTAACTTTACTAATTACCATTGTCAACATAGTTTTACAATCTTTTCCACTAATCAGTTTATTTATTAAATAAGTTTTAAAATATTTCTTAATATTTGAAGTTATTTGTTCTTATGCTTTCTTCAAAGCAATTAAATCAACTCTCATACTTCTGCCTAGTTTGCTTTCTGCAAGGATAAGGTAAATTACAGGATTACAGCTAGGAGCTGTATTAGAAGCTTTTATAGTTCCTTTTTTTTAACCATAATGTTTGAAGCTGATTGGAATTGAAGCCAAAAACATGTAGAGGTCATCAGATGTGCATAGAGTTTTGGCTACTTACTGTGAACAAGCCAGTAAAATAATTTAAAGATTCCAATAAAATAATTTATGGTTCCAATTTACCAGGAAAGTATCAAACCTGAATTCTTCAGGTGAAGAGGAATCTAAACAAATAGTTTAGATAGCACAGATAGTTCCAACTGGCTTTGTTTAACTTGTGGCGATAAGAGGACTTAAACTTCTTGGTAAACCCAAATTCTTTACAATTCTGGTTTACCATTTAATCCCCAGTTTTTCATTATGTAACAGATGTTCTTAAATGAATGTTACTTTAGATACAGAACTTTTTTAGGCTCTCATTTTCTGTGTTATCTCTTTTATGCCAAATATAAAATTATGTGCCAAATACAGTATTTATTACAAATTATAAAACAGCTTAGAAAATTCAACCATGAAAACAATGGACAGGTTTTAGTCATTATTTATGAAGAAAAAAATAACCATGAAATTGTATAAATGTATATACTTGTATAATGTATATACTTTTCCTCACTCCACAATGCTAGCACACATTAGTAATCCATATAACCATCTGCCACATTAAAAAGTGGGGAACTATTACCATCTGCTAAAGAATCTTGGGTGTAATGTTTAAAAAAAAGCCCAATATCAATATAATGTAAAAACTTATCGAATAAGTTAACCAATTTAAAATGAAATAGTTAACATATTCTGCAAAATGACATGTAGATACTGGTTTATTGTTCAACATTTATTCATTTGGAACACCTGAGCATGCCAAATATTCTGAAATCATAATAATTGTGAGTGTTCTGAAGTTTTGTTCTAAGTTCAGGACTAAAGAGGAAAATTTATTCCATGTTCTAAATCTTCTGATGTCTATGATTGTGTCCCTACCTCAACCCGCCAAAATCTTCAGACTCTCTGATTTGGATATGTATTACCCAATATATAGGTCCATATTCCATCTGTCATCCCTAATTTGAGGTAATTGAAGAGCAGAGATGAGAATGATACAGAACAGTTAAGGCAACCATGTCATCTAGTAGTCCCCTGACAATAATTGAGTCCAGGTGATAAACTACAATTAGTCCTCAGATTACAATAGCAAGTGGGGCTAGGATTGCCATCGCTAAGTAATGTGGTCAAATCAAATCCCTTTATTTTAATCTTTGACCACCCTTTATAGTAAAAAATAGAAATAGTTTGGCACAATAATTTGTTATTGGGAAAACAAAAAACAATTGGACAATAAAATGACACTCAGTGAAAATATTTGGTCACCTGATGTGTGGGGTTAGCCTCCCTTAAAAAGTAATAAACATAAAATTTATCAGCATGGCCCTCATATTTGAAAATCATTGGGAGATGAGAGCATATCCTGGGGCATCATAAAAAAATCACCATACAAGGACATGTATAAGAGTTTCTACCATCCTGGAATACAAGGGCAAAGTCTCTGCAAATAAGGAATCCCATGGAATCTTCCCACCAGTACAGCTAATAGGATGAGATCAAAGCCAGCTCTGCAAAGGCCCATCTATATTTGGTTAGATTTACATTGTGTAGATATCCCACAGTAGAGGATGTGCAGCTATCTAACATTTAGCAATAGAATTCAGTTGTACTGATAATAACATTTTGATGATCAATGTCCCTGATTTTCTCCTTTACTATTGATTTGGCCTTCTCCAGGGTTAATTTGCATAAATATTCAGGAGACACACAAAGACTGCAAAGTTCTGCTATAAAGACACGGTGCCAATGAAATTGGTAGCTGATAACAGCAGATGAGTCAGACATGGCTGTCAGCAGATACAGTGTCAAACATGATTCTAAATCCTGAGATTAGAAGCCTAATTCAGGTTTGAGCCATAATACTTGGCATATTAGCTTCAAATCTCAAGATTGCTTTGAGGATGCATTTTGGGGTACCAAACAAAGTCTTAAGTAATTTAATTGAATGAGTCCAGGTTTGTATATGGGTGAAGTTGTAACCCATTTATTTATTTAAAACATATATCTACCTATCTTTCAGACAACTTTGGGTGGCTCCCAATAAAATATAATAATTGGGCAACTGTTTTAGCCATAAACTGTTTTTCTGTTGCTGGAATGCAATTTGCCTGTATTGCCCATGAACTTTCATCATTATTTGTGCACTCTTTTGGCAGAAGTGACATCATTTACCTGGGCGAAATAATAATAATAATAATAATAATAATAATAATAATAATAATAATAATAATAATAATAATAAGAAGAAGAAGAAGAAGAAGAAGAAGAAGTAGTAGTAGTCATATTTCTATGCCGCCCACTCTCCGAGGACTCTGGGCGGCTTACACCAAAGACAGTATACTAAATAGCATATTGCCCCCAACAATCTGGGTCCCAATTTTACCCACCTCGGAAGGATGGAAGGCTGAGTCAACCTTGAGCCGGTGAGATTTGATCCGCTGATCTGCTGAACTAGCAGTCAGCTGAAGTAGCTGCAGTACTGCACTCTAACCACTGTGCCACCTCAGCTCATAAATTAAAAAGTATGATGTCACCTGACTGTATTACAGAGTGAGTAATCCTGGCAGTCCAATTGCCATTATAACCCCAGAATGTACAAGATGTTAAGGAGGAAAAGAAAGAAATCCCAGGTAAAGAGAGTAGGTGGATGCACAGATGTTGTGACAACTGCTAAGGAACATGGGGGGTTGGGGGGTTGGGGAGGGCCAACAGAGACCCATGGCTGGTGAACAGAATCCTTGTGTGGATCAGTAGCAATATCACTTAGACTTTTATACTGCTTCATAGTATTTTACAGCACTCTTTAAGCATTTTACAGAATCAGCATATTGCCCCCAACAATCTGGATCCTAATTTTACCAACCTTGGAAGGATGGAAGGCTGAGTCAATCTTGAGCTGGTAAGAATTGAACATCTGGCAGTGACCTGAATTACCTGAATGCAATACTGCATTCTAGGCACTATGCCATAACAGCTCCTAGAGTCTTAGGCAGGTCATCTTAGGTCACAGGAAAGTTGGTGGAGCCTGCTGGAGGACTAGGTGCTGTGGAGTATAATATTCCTGGATTCTCACTCTGTAGCAAGCTCCTCAGGAGGAAAAGCAGGGGCGACATGCTGGGATGACTTGTGACTTTCCCTTCTGGCTTTTCCATTGACAAGCATCAGTCACATGATGCAGCTTGCTGCAACATTGTAATCACAACTTGACCTAGAAAACACATGACTTTTGCCTCTGGAGATCAGCTACAGTGAGAATTGGGTACAAAGCCCACCTCTGCAACACTTGTAAAGTACAACTGTGAGAACAGTACCAACCGCAACATTAAGATGTATAATTGAACTGTAGCGCAAAATGCACTGTTTCTAAACATTGCCTCCTGAGTGTGTCCACACCCTGCTAAGAGGAAAACTGGGATTTGTTGTCTAAGACTTTATTTTAATGATCCTCATATGCCAGTATGGCAGGATCTATCTTATACCAGCTAATGGAAATAAGAGGAGATACTAATTTTGACATTTGCAGGTAGAAATCTCTGAGTTTTATGCTTCTTCAGGACACAGATTTAGCAGCTAATAATCCCTATATCCAATAATTCAGTTTAAAATACAATTAATCACAGAACTACAATCAATAATAGGTAAATCCCAAACAATACAAATACATCATAATTTTAACTGTCTATCGCTTTTTCTCCCCAACTAGATCCTAGAAACCTCTTAGCACCAGGCCAAAACTTTGACCACATTTTTTTGCTTGGTCGGGTAGAAATTTTCCTCCCAAATAACCAATGCAATCTCAGTTCTGTACTGAGGTCTAAACTGCAATGGAAAAAAAGCTAGAAAATCTATCTTAAAGCTCTCTGTAATTGCTGGTTTGCCATCTTCTCAACAACCTATAAAAATGGAAGGGAGTTTTTGAGGAGGATATGGATCATTGCCGCCTTTCAGACAAACAATATAATTTTCTCTCCCAAATAAGTTACCATTTTAACTTAGCTCCAGCCAAACTATCAAGTTCACGGATTGTGGAACTATAAAACTAACTTGGGAATTCAGAACCATTTTAGTTGTAATTAGTGCCTGATTTTCATATTTTTTTTTAAAAAAAATATTAAAATTCTTAGTTATGGATAAGTGAGAATTCATGAATTGTAATGTTGGTCCTGTATATATTGTGCAAAATTCAAATGTGTGCACCATGCATGTGCATTGTAATGTTATACTGCTGATTTTTTGGATTGTTAACATCTAGATATTTTGAGCTTTTACAGCAAGACTACTAAATGGAAAAAGGTATACTGTATATATGGATTAGAAAGAAACTTGAGCCAAGAGCCAGACAAGTATAATTTTATCATTATTTCATTGTGTGTATGCTATGATAATTTGTTAAATGGAATCTGTGCTGATGCAACTTTGCTGGGCTTAGATCTACAAGAAATGCAGATTGCAAAAAACATGCTAACTGTTGTTCTCGTAGTTATGGGAATTTTAAGAATGTTTAAACATTACAAAAATCCCTTTGAGTAGTTTTTTTTATAAGTTTGAGGATAGAGCTTTACCCGACTATCCCAAATACTTGCACATATTGTATGCTCGCAATAGCTATAGAATTAAAAATAGATTAAAAGGCTTGTTTCAAACTTGTTCATTATAACAATATGAAAAATGTTTCAAATTTTGTTTTGTCAGAACATAGAGCACAGAAAATATTTGGTATGAGTTATTTAGTGAGCACAGTATAAAACCTTTTTTCATCTTGTGCAGATCCTTAGGAGACATAAAGTAAATCCATCTGGCAGGAATTATTGCAACATGGATTAACCAGTATGTAACCTATGATATAGTATTAATCTGAAAATAGGATTTCTTTTTCAAAAGTTTGTGTTGATCTTATTAATAATAAAATAAGGCAGCTACCACAGTAACCATAGTAATCTTTAAAAGGAAAGGTATTCTACTTAGTGTGACTGACTGATAGTATTAGAAGGAAATAACAGAAGAAAGAATGAATAGTATTAAGTATTAGAAGGAAATAACAATGAGAGGTGCATATTTTTCCTGGTATATTGATTTTACTTTTTATGTATTCAGAATAACTGAAAAGGTGCTTTACATTGTGTGGGAGTATGAACCAAGCTTTCTCTTCAGTTAACTAGATCATATTTTTAACCAGATTATTAAAGTATCTATGTCTTTTGTAAGGACCATGAGGCTGTTTTGGAAATTACTGTGTCTTCGTGTTTGCGCATGTACAGATGAACAAGTATTTTGCTTCCCAGGATGATATGTATGTAGACACATTCAGGATAGCTGGAAGCAGCATTTGAAACAATTGTGTGAGACTTGGAAAAGACATGGATTCTTTAATGATTGAAGAGAAGAGTGTGGCTTACATTCTCATGTAACATAAAGAAATTATTTTCCTAGCTCTTATATATTAGTGTTGCTCACCTTAAGCCCTTGGAATGTAGTCAGTTGAAATGTAAATAATAAAATACAATATGCTGTTACTTATCACTACAGTTGCTTTGTAGATGCTATGAACCTTCTTGTCTCCCATAATTCTTACCATCTAAGAAATATTCTTGAGGGGAAGAAAAGCAGCTATTTCAACTTAGTTGCTCATTTTTAGGGAGAACAGAATCATTTTCTATTCTACTATAAAATCTTAATCTGTGTAGTTTTAATGTTTTAATGTTTTAATTATTTTTCTACTTGTTTTATAACCTGTAAGCTGCTCAGAGTCACCTTACAATAAATTTAATAAATCAATACATTTTGCACTAGGGCTATGCAGTGCTTTGAATTTAAAAGGAGAAATGTGGTTCTGAGGATACATAGTCATAGATAGGTATACCTGTCAAAAACACCTTAATCAAACATGCCTGTTCTCAGGATCGTGTGCAGCTGTGTGTGGCCTGGAAAACATGCATCTGCGTTAAGATGCTGCTACAGACATAAAATACTGCAGTCTCCTAGATACAAATTTTCTCTTGATTCAGACGCTGCCCCGCCCCATTTTGAATTAGTGTATTATTGTAATTTTAAGTTTTATTTTCTTTTATGGGGAATCAGTTTCTTACTCTCTCCTATATTGGTTTACGAACAATTAATGTTCTATGAACAGCTTTGCTTTTTTCTTACTATTTATAGTTCCAAGTTATGACAGTGCTGGACAAATGGTGGTCCCTGGAGTTCCAGCCATACCAGCATCCCATGGTCATGTGATCATGATCTTGATTTGCATTTACAACTGCTTGTCTAGCACCCCAGAAAATCAATGGGAAGGTCAGCAGACAAGATTGCAAATCTCCCCCACATACGCATCTTCCATCATCCCCTCTGCATTCACATTGTGTTGGCCACTCACACCGCCCTGTACACCTTCCCTGAAATGTGCCATGACTCTTGTGCACCCTCATACAATCTCCCTGTTCTGCGATGTGTCCGTTGTGCAACCCCATGCACCTTTCCTGATCCACTTGGTATCTCACACCCCTCACCTCTTCTCTGACTCACATGGTACACCTCTTGCACATGCCCTCACATGCTGTGCACCCTCCACCTTGACTTGTACCTCTTATACTTCCCCAACCCATGCTGCACTTCTCACAAACCTCTGTGTATCCTTGCACACCACCTCACATCTTCCCTGTCTTCATGGTGCCTCTCATGCTTGTTTACCCCCTTGTAATATTGCACTCCTCCCCTGGTCCTCATGCATGCAAGATAGCAAAGAATGGATAAAATTAAAAGAGGCAGAGAAAATATATCATGAATTTGTTAGAAATATTGTTTTGATGAAGAATGGATGTTTTGATGAAGAATGGATAAAGAGGGTTAAAGAGGGTGTCTCCAGAAATCTGAGTAGAATTAAAAAGTTAAAATTATGATATAAGGTGGGATGAAATTGAATTGAGGATTTATTGGAAGGGGCATTTTGTAGTTTATTAAAGTGATATTTTGAAGAGTGGAATGGAAATATGTGGTATAAACATTAGTGCCAAGGAAAAATATTAATGACAAAGAAATTATAAATGTTCTGGGAATGTGGAAAAATGGTAGATATAGATGGTGCAATTGGAGAAATGTTAATACAATTCTGCTTTGTTTATGGAATGGCTCTGGGCCAAACTTAATATGTGTGTGAAGACTGTGCCTGATAATTGGAAGAATGTTCACTTTTCACTTACAGGCAAGAGTAGCAAAAATTAATGCTGCCAGTTGGAGGGAGGTAGTACTTTGTTAAATGCTCCAGGGAAGGTATTTGGTAAATTTCTGATTTAAAGGTATCACAGGATGTAGTAATGAGCAAAATTTGGGAAGGACAGTTCTGCTTTTTGCTATGAAGCCAGAGTTTTATCTTTTGGTAAGCCATTGAGAAATATGTGAATCTGAGAAAATTAGTTCATTGTACATTTGTTGATTTAAACGAAGTGTCTGATAAAATTAATAGACTTGAATTAAGAAACTTTTGCATAAAGCTGAAGGTCAGTTCCTGAATGCAATAAGAGTAATACTTAAGGGAAGTAAAACACATGTGTGAATAAATGGAATGCTTAGTGAATGATTCAACATGTAACAGGTAATAAAACAAGGATGCATGACGTCCCTATGATTATTTAATGTACTTATGGATATAAGGAATGCTTGTGGTAATGTTAATGACATTCGTGTTTGGAGTGTGAATGAACAAGTATTTTTAAATGTAGATGATACCAAGTTGTTGACTGAGATTCCAGTTCATTTGAACTGAATGTTAGACATTCAGTGATACAGTGAGGAACATGAAACTGAAAATTAATATATTAAAAACCAAGATAGTTGCATTTGAAAATGGACTGGACAGCTACAAGTTCTATAGACTAATGGATTGGTAGAAGATGGGACAATGGATGAATAGATTTAAAATATGCAAATGTTTGTGGTGAAAAATGAATATTGCTGTAAAATGGCTATGTATGAAAATGTGCTGCTACAGTACCCACTTTGTTATGTGGAAGTAGGAGTTGGAGAAGTCATTAAAGTATATTTTAGTTAAGTTTCATTCCAGCAGGTATATAGTACTTAAAAACTGTGTGTTATAAAAGGTCAAGAAACTTGGGTGCTGAATGAAGATAGGTTGAATTCAAAAGTGAGTAAACAGAAAGAAATATAACAATGTAGTTTGATCATATGGAAAGAATGAAGATCAAATTGGAAAAGGATTATTTGAAGGGAGGATGAATGAGTTTAAAGGAAGGGGAAGACTGAAAACCATGGTTTGATAGAGTTGATGAAATTCTGAAAAGAGATGAGGTTAAAAATTCAAAGAACAAAACACAGTACATGAATGGTATATGGAAAAGGCAAAAGCAAGGATAATTTTTAATGTCAGGAAAGTATAGAGAGGTGTAGTGAATGGTCATGGTGTAAAGTAATTTTAAGTAAATTTCTTGTGCCTTATCACATGTATTTTAATTTATTTAATTATTATTAAAATCTCTTTTCCATATTTACAGTTCACATATTGCTTTCTCTGAAAGTGAGTACGCTGATGATATGTATGTATTTGATACATTAATCTGTTATTAGTAACCATGTTTTTATCCTTGTAGTTGCTTTATTTAGTCTTTAAAATGTGTCATTAATTTAGAATACCTCAAGTATACTCTAAATTAAACCTTTGAGACATAAAGCATTAATAAGTAATTTAGGACAGACTATCAAAAATACATTACGGAAGAAACATTTGACTATGTCCAAATTATCTGGGTTTTCATTGGCTGCATTAAACAAACTTCCTTTGATACATTTGTGACCTGAATTTTTAATTTGTAATATCCAAATTTAATTCAGACTTTTTTGGGAGTTCTTTAGGTGCATCAGTGGGGATTGGGCTATATTTGGCTTTTTAAAATATTTTTTAATTCTCCCCACTTGTACTGCTTAGTAATTAATGATTCAAAAATGTAGGTCTATGATAACTAAGTTATCATAGAAGAGGAAAACCATTATTAAAGAATTATAGATACCACCAAACATAACATGCATGTCATGAATACTGAATTTAAAGTGTATTTTTTAAACCTAAAAGTTTAAAGTTCCAAATTCAAGATTATTCTTAAACTTTTGGTCCTGTCTGCATGACTCAACAGCATCTTGTGTATGGAAATGAAGAAGAACCTTTTCAGTTCCTTCTTATGGTAATAGCCTAGTTTTGGTTTCAGGCTGCTTATTTGTGAGGTTGCTAGAAAAGGCTGTCATGCCACACATGGACTCTAAATAAAATTTGAAACTCAAGGCAAAACAAGCTTAACGGTGAGCAAATATGGATTAATAATAAAGAATAACATCAAAGGGCTTACTGGAGAGATTCCATAAAATAATAAAATAAGTCATAGGAAATTTAAATCATTAATCATTTTTGGTTAAGCACAATTACTGAAGTAGCCACATAAGCAGATGTCAAAAAATTATTGAAGTAAAAGCAGATTGTAAAATGTCCAGGTAAATTAGCAATATGTGGCAAATATAGCTCTATCCAAGTAAGTTTAAAGGGATATACTTTGGGATAAAAATCAGTGTATCCTAATTTCACAGTCACTGGTGGGGTTTGAGATGTTAGTGGGTAATTGGGAAATACTTGAAAGTATAGTGATTCAGTTTAATAATTTGCTGTATCAAAGCCATGCTAGATTCATTTAAGAAACAAATGAAATAAACTTGCCAATGCTATAAAACTTTATACCTCTTTTCCCCTATCTTTTGCTTTTTAATAAATTTTTTAACAGTTTTCAGATTGGGGTGAACATTATATAACCAGAAGTGCTGATGAAAAACCACCTATGTTAAGATTTGGCTCTTGAGTTAGTATTGAAGGTGGTCTGTTTTTATCACAGACTGGTAACAGTATTTGCCTAGATCACAGGTGTCAAACCTGTGGCATTATGTTGCCGTCACATGATGTTTCGTGACCGTTTTCCCATTTGCGGAATGAGTGAGCATGGCTTATGCATGATGCATCCATTCCATTGGCCTCCAGTTTGACACCCCTGGCCTAGATGAAAAGACAGGTATATAGTCCCCAAATGTCCCTTTTTTCAAACTGGATTAGCTTGCCCTTCTTTTAATCTATCAGTCTGCAGCACCAGACTGCCTGTATTTGAATATTGCAAATTATGCTCAGAGCAGTTTCTCATAGTACCACAAAACTTTTCACAAAAGTTATCACTGTTGTATATAACAAATAAGCAATAACACAGACAAAAATATATGATTTTAAAACATCTTATTTATAATAATGCATTCTCTTTTCCAAATGCTTGGAGAGTGAAAACTAATCTTAACTCTGAATTAAGAGCATTCCAACATTTGGGACTAACTCAAGAGAAAATCTGTTTCTGCAGTATTAACAGGTGACATCTTTGCTGCAGATCATCATCATAAGGCAGTTTTATAATCATGCAGGTAGACCTTCACTTGCCATTGTGAAGATGAATTGATTTTCATGCATCATTGCTTCCACCAAACAATTTTGAGCTATATTTTAAGTACTCTTTACATGGAGGTGGTAAGTACTACATAAGTTCCAAGCAAAAAACAAAACAGCTATTGTATTTCTTAGAGTCTGTGTTTATTTTTTCTTTCCTGTCTTCTTAAAGGAAAGTTCTGAAATGTAATAATAAACTAAATAATCTTATCCAATTGACTGAACAGTATAAAAACATACTCTGATAAGAACACAGAAGCCATTTTGTTTTCTTTCGGTGTTTTTTATTACTGCTTTAATTCCTTTATCTTAGAATTTTGTAGACTGCCTTTTGCTCTTAGAGAACTGGCAGGCTATAAATATAAGTAAAATAGAAATATAGCTTCTAGTCAGAATTTGTTAATCATGACAGTTTTTCAAAATCTCTTTTTCTGGATTAATTTTTACTGCTTTCTCTGGGACATCTTTTACTTTACTGTATTAAATTATTTAGAACCTCATACTATATTATAAACTATAACAATTGTAACTATAAAATATATTATTTTAAACATCTCAGTCAGTGTGATTGCCAGTTGGTGACATTATATTGAAATATATGGCTTGGTTTCAACCAGTAAACTTTTTAAAAATTCTCAAATTTCTGAGCTGCAATGGTGCAGTTCATCTGTAGGTAGCAATCTATGAAAAAATCTGAGCTCTATCATTTTTGCATTTGATGGTTTTAATGCTATTCCAGATTTTAAAAATATATTTAGTTGATTTCGATCCTTAGATGTACCCTCAAAGCATTGGATGTGCCCCCATCCAATATTATCACAGTCTCACTTGATTACATACCAATCAAACCTGGGCAGTTATTTCTGTTTATTAGTGCATGAAAACAAATATAGTGCAACATAAAACTCTTTAAAAAAATTAAAATTTGTGGAATCTATACTTTCTAATTAAAGTCACAGGTCTGAGCAGATTGTTATTCTATATTTATATAGCAAGTTAAGCCAAACAAAGCTTAGGAATTAAGAGAAACAACCTAGGAAACAAAGGATCGGAAGAGGACTTAGAAGAAACAATAGAGTGAAGATTCCTAATGAACTGCAGTTACAGTCTGACAAAGCTAATGAATACTATTTAAATTAGAAAGGATTATATTCAAAATTACTACAAAGCATTCACTATTTGATATAGAATTATACCTTTTTACATTTTAGTGATCAGATTTGTTTAAGAAAAGTGCAAGCTCTACAAATGGTAAGTTTGGTTAGAAATAAAAAAAAAATCAGAGTGCTTTTCTCTGATTTAAGCAGTGATGGTTCCCTTGTTTTAAATCAATCCAGCCTGATAGTAATTGAACACAATTACATATGATAATTCAAGTGTAGATGATACTAGTCATTGTGGGAGCTGGTATTTGATTTGTGCATCATTTTTATGACTTAGCTTTGCAAAATACATTGCTGCGTTATGGAAAAATACTTGAATAACTTTGACAAACGATTTGTTTTTTCTTTCCCCATCTCTATGGGGGATTGTGAATACGTGGGTATTTGTGGCAAACCTTAACTTAATAAGTAGTTACAGCCATCTGCAATTACTTCCCCAGGGAGAAAACATCCAGACTAACCCAAAGTTACCTTTGGCAGCTATGTCATCCCCCATTCCTTCCATTTCCTGGTAAGTTTCCAATTGGCTAGTGTGATCTATTCTTACAGAGATTTTTAATATCATACTTTCATTCTTTTTGTGTTTTCCTTACTTCATAAACAAAATATGAAGTAATATAGAATGAAGCCATTTTTGAAATACTTATTATGAATACATGTAGGACAAACTCTTGACTTAGTTCATAAGTTTTGAGAGTTCATGGTAACAGATTTAGTTAGTTTGGGGACACTGATTAAAATGCTTCATCTTAAAACATAAATTAAAAAGAATAAAATAATATAAAATAAATCTATACGGTAGAATTATTGCCATGGATGTTAATATAGCTAAGAAATAGGACCCTTAGCACATACAGCTTTAGGTATAATAGTGGAATTGCTTGATTTGTTTCAATCTGTCTAGTACTGACAGTGTCTAGAGGGATATAAAAGAGGTATTGAGTTTATGGGGGAAGCCACTTTTGTCAATCTGATTGCTTTGCCCTTCCAATGGATTCAGCTGTCAAGTACTGTTCACTAAAACTCTGATAGACATCTGATTTGAGACTGAAGATTGCAACTTATATAATGACATATGCAAACACTATAGATTAAAATATTAAGGAGCCTGGATAGCTCTGCAGACTAAAGCACTGTAATTTAACACCAGCTGTCTGCACTTAAAGTAAGTTCGAATCTTGCCAGGCTCAAAGTTGACTTAGCCTTCCATCCTTTCTAAGGTAGGTAAATTGAGGACCCAGTTTGTGGGGGCAATAAGCTGACTTTGTATAAAATATACAAAAGTATGAAGGCTATTGCTTAACGCACTGTAAGCCGCCCTGAGTCTCCGGAGAAGGGAGGCATATAAATCAAATTTAAAAAAATAAAATAATATAAGACATTGGATATGATACACACACACACACACATATCCACTCAGTGGATATTCATATATGTGTGGTGTGGTGTATGTGTGTCTATACAAACAGACATAACACACACACACAAACAACACATGAATATCCAATGAGTGTATACTCATGATGAATAAATTCCTTTTTAAATATATAGAACAGGAGACTGATCTTTCTGCATTTGAGTAGTCTGTCATGCCCCCGTCGGAACCTGAATCTGCAGGGGAAGATGAGCTGGAACAGGAGCCAACAGAGATCAAGCGGAGGCTCCGTTGGCTTTGGAGGAAAATGGGGAAGGGCAGAGTCAGTCCGGGCAGGGCTTTTCAGGATTAGAAAGGCTTTTAGACAGGGAGGAGCAGGAGAGAGACAGCTCAGGAGAAGAGCAAGGACCATCCCCTCCTGATCCTAGAGCACGAAGAGAAGAGAGAAGGCAAGAACAACGCAGACTGAGCCAGGGAGGAGAGTGCCCCATCCTCCTTCACAAGGCACACCTGGCAACTAAGATATAAGGAGATGCCGGTGGGAGGGGCATTTGTTGAGAACAAGCGTTCCCAACAAATGTGGAGCCTCATGGGCACTTGCCGACTCCTGGAAATTATTGTGCTCTGTCTTGGGCTTTCCCGGCTTGCTTGCTTCGCTGAACTTCTTGCTCTGGTTACTGTTTTGCTAACCTTGCTTACTGGATTATTTTCAGCCAGAGGCTGTTGAAGGTGCGTGTGAGAGCTTTGCTCCAGGACTTGTAGTAAACATGGGGATATTTGGGGGCAAAATTGGAGCAATAAAGGGGAGTTAGAACTGTCCTCTGGCTGTGTTGCTTTTGTGCCATGCCTCGGTTCATCCCATAGTCCTTGACTCACAACAGTTCATTTAATGATGGATCGAAGTTACAGTGACACAGAAATAAATAACTTATGACCGTTTTCACATTTATGACCATTTTAGTATCCCCAATGGTCACATGATCAAAATTCAGATGCTTGACAATTAGTTCATATTTATGAGGGTTGCAGTGTCCTGGGATCATGTGATCACCTTTTGTGATCTTCTGACAATCAGAGTCAATGGGGAAGTCAGATTCACTTAATAACTGTGTTACTAACTTAACAACTGCAGTGATTCACTTAACTTTGGCAAGAAAGGTTGTGAAATGAAGCAAAACTCACTTAACAAATGTCTCACTTAGCAACATAAATTTTGGACTCAGTTATGGTTAGCTTACAAACATTAAAAACTGATCAACATTAAAATGCTAAATAAATAATAATTACAATAAAAGATGGGAGGAATGGAGCATTAAGTGCATAGGTGGAATCTTCTCTAGTCTGATAGCCACCTCCAGAGTCTGCATCCCCATTGGGGCTCCAGGCCAACTGGTAGAGCCAGGTCTTTAGACCCTTATGGAAGGTCAGGAGGGTGGATGCAGATCTCACCTCGGTTGGGTATGACGTTCCAAACAGCAGGAGCCAGGGCAGAAAAGGCTTTTCTCCTGGATCCTATCAGTCAAAATTCTTTGAGTAACAAGGTCTGCAGCATGCTCTTTCTATTGCCATGGTTGGGGTGTGGCAATCCCATTGGAATTAGATGGTTCCTCAGATAGCCTGGACCAATGGCCTGAAAAGCTTTAAAGCTGATAACCCACACCTTAAACTGTACCTGGAAACAAGCCGGCAGCCAGTGTAGCTCACACAACAGCGATGTAACATGGGTCACCCTAATGACCACAAGAACTGGCCACTCCACCACATAACTGGCCGCTACACCACAAGTTGTAGCTTCCACATAATCTTCAAGGGTAGCCCCATGTAGAGCGCATTGCAGTAGCTCAGGTTTGAGATGATCAGGACTTGAGTGACCAAGCACCGGGACTTCAAATACAGGAAAGATCGCAACTGGTGCACAACATGAAGTTGTGCAAAGGATCTCCTAGGCACAACCACCATTTGCTCTTTGAGCAGGAATCATGAGTCCAAGAGAAACCCCCAAATTGCACAACTGTTCTGTCTGCGCTAGTGCAACCTTATCCAGAATTAAAGATATTTAAGTCCTGAATCTCAAAGCTCCATCCATTCAAAGCTATTCGGTCTTTCCAGGGTTCAGTTGAAGCCTGTTGTCCTCCATCCAGACTCCCACAACCTCTAGGTACTGCAAGAGGGAAGCCACATGTCTATTAGTCTCTTTTATGATACCAACGCAAGGTTGAAAGGTGTTCCTTGTTTGGCCTCATTTGTTTCCTTCTGAATCTTTACATATTGCTTCCTGTCTCTTGTAACAGCTTTCTGAAATACTTTAAGTTCCTTTTGTGAGAGTTTTGTCTTTCTTGGCTTTGGCTTCTGTTTTCTTTTTGGCAATTTCTATGATTTTTTTCTGACATCCAGTTTGCTTTCGTCTGTTTCTTCATCTTTGGTGATCTTTTTTCACATTTATCCTTAACAATGTCTTTAAATTCTTTCCATAATCCCTCTGGTTCTCTGTTAATGAAATTCAGAATGTTAAAATGATGCCTTATCATTTCTTTGAAAAGGATAGGTATATGTTTAAGGTCATATTATGGAAACTGACTGGCTTTCTCTTTTTTTTAGCTTAACTTGGAACTTGCATATGAGCAATTTGCAATCTGTTCCAGGTGAGCACCTGGCCATGTCTTTGAGGCTTTAATTGAGTTCCTTCTTTCCTTTCAGCAATAATATAGTTAATTTGATTGCTATATATTCCATCTAGTGATGTCAATGTATATAGAGGTATATCATTTTGTTGTTTGAAGACAGTATAAGCTGTGAAGAAATCATAGAAATTGAGTATTCATTCTGCTTCATTTCAGTTTCCTAAGCCATATAATTCAACTACATTTTCCTCTTCCATGTTTCCAACTTTGGCATTCCAGTCTCCAATCACAAGCAGCATCTTGTTTGCATGTTCTGTCAATTTCAGCTAGATCTTGACCTTAGAAGTCATCAGCTTCAACTTCTGCATCAGTGTTTGGAACATAAACCTGAATGATTAGGGTTACCCCCAAAGTCTAATCATTATTATTCAGCACTGATTGCACTGTAACCAAGTACTGTTCTTGCTATACATTTCCAAACTATAAAAGCAACACAATTTCCTCTTTGTTTTTCAAGTTGTGAATTATAAATGGTGAGATCTTTTAACTGAAAGTGTTTGATTTCTGACCATCTCAATTTGCTAATGTCTAATATGTCAATTTATACAATTTCAGGATTGTATAAACACAGGACAGTTTCATCTGTCCTGTGTTTAGGCTTCTTATGTTCAGTGTTCCTACTGTAATTCTTTCTGCAGCTTTGAATTTTCATTTTCTGTATGGCAGCATCAGCAGTTAGACGTCTCAAGGCTTTAATTTAGCCATGTCATAAACAGTATTAATATTTCAAAAGAGCCTCAGGTCTTTTTCAGTAGCATATTGAGTCCCATTCTACCTGAGGGTCCTATTGGCCAGCACTTTGTCACCAGTCATTTTATATTTTTGCTCCATGTGGTTGTCTTGATAAAAATACAGTAGTAGTTTAGCATTGCCTTCTCTTGCATTGTATGAATTTATGCCTTTCCCATTGCCGCTAAACTGCCTCTGGCATCTTTTTATATCACTGCTGCCCAGTATAGATACCTGTTTGCTTTAGCTGGGTCATAAGTGACCACATTGGAAATATATACTCTTGACATATACTCCCCAAATTTTTTGTTCATCCCTCACAGGAGCACCACTCCCCCCTCCTGCCTATATAGGGTAACACAGCAATTTATCATTACCAGTAGAAAAACATTACATAAGAAATAGCCTATTTGGCCCTAAAAGCTAATCAGATTAGAAGTATATTTATTGTATAAAATCGGTTTCAGAGTACTGAGGGTTATCTGTATTAAATTGTATTTCTCAGCTTGATCATATTATGTTGTTTTCATGTTTAATCACTTTTAGCAAATTGGAATTCTTCTCACACTCATTTCCCCTCCTGCCCCCACTTTTTCCCTTGGCCCTCCACAGCAATACAGCTTTGAAAAAGTACTGTAAGAGTATGAGATTTGGGGGTACATGATAACATTTCACTTTTTTTTTTTTAAATTTGATTTATATGCTGCCCTTCTCCGAAAACTCAGGGCGGCTTACAATGTACTCAGCAATAGCCTTCATCCTTTTGTATATTTATACAAAGTCAGCTTATTGCCCCCACAACTGGGTCCTCAATTTACCTACCTTAGAAAGGATGGATGGCTGAGTCAACCTTGAGCCTTGGCGAGATTCGAACCCTGCAGTAATTGCAGGCAGCTGGTCTTAATAACCAGCTTAATAACAGGGTGCCTTAAACCCCTGTACTACCAAGGCTCTTATGAGAAGAGAAGAGTAACTTTGTTACTGCTGGTTATATATCTTGAAAATTTGCAGTGGTATCAGTGGAAGCTTTTGTTATTGTAACTCTTAGAGGCAAGTGGGATAAAGGAACAAGACCTCCCAGGAAGGGGGTGGGAAGTTATCACTGCTTGTCTTTATGCAAAATTCCCATATCATATATCTATAGTAACAAAAGGGGACATATTTGCTTTTACAGTATGAATTACTATACTGTCCACCAAATGTTTTGCTATCTTAGGAATGCCACAATTGATCAAGCATAAGCATCAGTTGGAACATGGGTCATATAAGGTAGATTACTGAAGATGAAAATGATGGTTCATAAGGTAATAAATGTAGCAAACTGAACTAATATTTGTAAAACTCTCTGAAATATATCCTTTTATAAACCTAATCAACCTGTAAGATATATCATTATGATAAGAATTTTCTGAACTGACAAATAGTTTGGAACATCTCAGTGTGAACTCTGGTGTGGTTATGCAGTGTAAACACATTGGCTATGTAACAAAATAATTGCAGAAAACTTATTGTTGCTTTCATAACCTTCCAGCCATTTTCTAAGATATATAACATAGATAAAAAAGCTGGTGAAGATAGAATTGTCTTATTTTATTTTATTTTATTTATTTATTTTATTTTTATTTTATTTGATTTTTATACTGCCCTTCTCCAACAGGACTCAAGGCGGTGAACAGCCGAGATAAAACATAACATATAAAATTTAAAAAACAGTTTAAAAGACATTAAATAATTTCGGCCCTCAAATTAAAACAACCCAGTTAAACCAATTTCAAATTAAAACCGAAAGGATGGGATCAAGCCAGCCCGGCTAGATGAAATAGATGAGTTTTCAGGGCCCGATGAAAAATCTGGAGGTCTGGTATTGTGCGTATCTCTGGGGGTAGGTCGTTCCAGAGGGCAGGTGCTGCCACAGAGAAGGCTCTTCCCCTGGGGGTCGCCAGCCGACATTGTCTGGTGGACGGCACCCTGAGAAGACCCTCTCTGTGCAAGCGAACTGGCCGGTGGGAGGCTATTGGCGGCAGAAGGCGGTCTCGTAGATACCCTGGCCCTAAGCCATGAAGCGCTTTAAAGATGGTCACCAACACCTTGAAGTGCGCCCGGAAGACCACCGGAAGCCAGTGCAGCTCGCGCAGGAGAAGTGTCATATGGGAGCGCCCCGTTGCTCCCATAATACCCCTCGCGGCCGCATTCTGGACCAACTGGAGCCTCTGGGTGCACCCCAAGGGGAGCCCCATGTAGAGAGCATTGCAATAGTCCAGGCGGGAAGTGACGAGTGCCTGACTGACCGTGCGTAGGGAGTCCCGATCCAGAAACAGACGCAACTGGCGTATCAGGCAGACCTGATAAAAAGCCCCCCTGGCCACGGCCGTCATGCTCTTCTAAAGACAGCTGTGCATCCAGGAGGATGTCCAAGTTGCGAGCCCTCTCCGTGGGAGCCAGTGATTCGCCCCCAATAACCAGCAATGGCACCAGCTGGCTATATCAGGATGCTGGGAGCCACAGCCACTCGGTTTTGGAAGGGTTGAGTCGGAGCCTGTTTCTCCCCATCCAGGCCCGCACGGCCTCCAGGCACTGGGACATCACTTCAAGGGCATCGTTGGGTGGCCTGGGGTGGAGATGTACAGCTGAGTGTCATAGCGTACTGATGGAACTCCACCCCAAAGCCACGGATGATCTCACTCAGTGGCTTTACATAAATGTTGAACAGAAGGGGCGAGAGGACCGACCCTTGTGGCACCCCACAGACGCGCCTCGGGGTTGACCGCTGCCCCCCTGCCAACACAGATTGCGACCGGTCAGAGAGGTAGGAGGAGAACCACCGCAAAACGGTGCCCCCCACCCCTAACTCCTCCAACGGGTGCAACATGATACCATGGTCGATGGTATCAAAAGCCGCTGAGAGATCTAACAGGACCAGGATAGAGGAACAACCCCTATCCCGAGCCCTCCAGAGATCATCCACCAACGCGACCAATGCCGTTTCCGTGCTGTGCCCAGGCCTGAAGTCGGACTGGAGCGGATCTAGATAGACAGCTTCATCCAGGTACTGTGGAAGCTGCCGCGCCACCACACTCTCAACAACCTTCGCAATAAAACGAAGGTTGGAGACTGGACGATAGTTAGCCAAAACAGCCAGATCCAGAGAGGGCTTCTTGAGGAGGGGCCTCACCACTGCTTTTTTCGAGGCGGCCGGTAGGACACCCTCGCTCAGAGAAGCGTTAATAATCAATCCTCTGGAGCCAGCCTCGTGTAACCTCCCGGGAAGCCAGCACCAACCAGGAGGGACACGGGTCTAATAAACATGTGTCACGTTCAGCCGTCCGAGAATCCTGTCCACGTCCTCGGGAGCCACAGGATCAAACTCCTCCCAGATAACACTCTCAAGATCTGCCTCAATCATCCCGTCCGGACTTACACAGTCAGAGGCCAGGCCTTCCCGAATCTGAGCGATCTTATCATACAGATACTGCACAAAATCGTCAGCTCGACCCTGCAAGGGATCATCCTGCGCTCCCAGATGGAGGAGGGAGCGGGTCACCCTAAACAGGGCGGCTGGGCGATTATCTGATGACACAATAAAGGCGGCAAAATAGCTAGATTTTGCCGCTTTTATTGCCACTAGGTAGGTCTTTTTTTTATATATATAAAATAATCTTTATTAAATATTTACAATAAAATTAACACACAATAATGATTGAAAAGCAATATAAGAAGTAAAATATAGAAACACATAAACCCAGGACTAAAACGAAACAACAAACATGACTAACCAAGAGTTAAGCTCACTCTCCAATTAATATTAACTAATATCATCCTAACCAAACATTTCAATGCAATCAAGTTCTTTTTACTATCTACAACACAATTGGCCTGTTTTTATCAAAATTATAAAGAGTTATAAAGCCTAGTAAATATCTAGTTAATCTAATTAGACGATTTTATCACCCTTCTCCTAGGTTTAACCTTCTTTTGAGCCAGACAAAGCATCTGTCCCAACTTCTATTATATACTGAATCTTTCTTGTCTTTTAAGATATACGTTAGCCTGTCCATCTCAGCACATCGGAGAATCCTGTTTATTATCAGATGGTCAGGGGGCGTATCTGCATCTTTCCACAGTTGAGCAAATGCCATTCTCGCTGTTGAGACATGGACAAATATATACCAATCCTTCTTGTCTTATTCTGAGTAAGTAGAGGTCTGGGTGAAGGGGGAAGCTCACACCTGTTATTCCCAGCAGCCACTGCTGTATTAGGTAGGTCTTAATATGAGACCTCACCAGTGTTCGGTCGGATTCGGAACTGCTGGGACTACATTTGGAGTATAAGATGCACCCAGATTTTCACCTTCTTTTATGGGGGGAAAAGGTCCATCTTATACTCCGAAAAATACGGTACATGTTTGTTTGTTTGTTCGTTCATTCATTCATTCACTCAATTTGATTAATTGAATAAGTAAAAAATTGAATAAAATATAGTTTCAAAATGGTATTAATGAACATATATTCTCTGTGAAAATGTGAATCACAGAGTCTGTAGGAAGTAGTAGTCTGAAGGCTATTTGGCTTTATATAAGGCTTCTCACATTATTTCCCAGCACATTTTAGAATATTCAGCATCTGTGATATTTCATCAGTCAGGTATCAATGTTTCTAGTTCTCAGACTTAATCCTGCCATTTAGAAGTGTTGAAGGTGGTATCCAAATCTGATTGTAGCTAGACTACTTTCTCTCTTATCACCCTTTCTCACTCTCTCTCCTTCCTATTCCTTCCCTTCCCCATTATTAGTTACTTACAAATATAAGTCGATGATGTGGTGGTAATAGCAAACATTTTATTTTTATTAGTTGTGATTATGGTATCTAAAATTTATATCAATTATTTATTGCTGAATTGGGCAGATTAGCATATTATACTTTAAAAAAGAAACGAGTTTGTAAATCAAGTTAACAGAAGATTGTCGAGCGGCACGACGCGATCGACACCAACCGCACAGCACTCGAGTCCAGCCGCTGCAGCCTGAGTGGCGCGCTCGATGGGGGGGGGTGGACATGGGTCACTGGATGCTGGTGGAGGGGTTAGCGTACCGGCTAGGCGTTCCTGTGCACGGGGTTTTGATGGGGACGCGTGGGCATAGAGAGCTATCTGCAAACAACACGACTCCGGCGACACCCGGGATGGATGACGTCATCTCTGCGCGGCCGGAATGACAGCTGCGGGAACTTTGAATCGCCCCAGCTGGGAGCACTTGGCGCTCGCTCTATATATGGACATTATTACAAGCTCCCAGCAGCCGCGTCTTTGTATGGTTTGCAATCCGGTTTCCACCGAGAGCTGTTGTTGCCAATTAAACCAAGATACTCCGAGTCAGGCTCGAGCGTGTTTCTTGTGCATCGGCAAGCCAGGGTCCGGGGAGGCCGAGAGGAAGACGCGGCTCCTCTTACCCACCGGGTTTCTCAGCAGCGGAGCGCTATGGCAGAGGGCGCGGACGCCCTACCTGAGGAGACGTTCCCTGAGGGGAAGGAGGAGGAGGAGGACGAGGGGGCTACCGCCGCCAACCCAACGGAGACCAGCGAGCAGCTGGTAGTCAGGCCGAAGCGACCGGAGCCGCGGAAGGAGGGCACTGGAGCAGTCCCAAGGAAGGGGGGTCAGGAACCACAAGGCTTCGAGACGACTACTCAAGTTAGTGCGGGGCATTGGTGGCACAGCTCCGCCCTACCGGGGACGCGGGTGCAAACCCCACCCCACTCTGGCGCTCAGTTCCAGGGATGGAGGGAGCGGCAGTGGATTGAAGAAGAGGAAGGGGACTGGAGTTACTCTACGGGACCAGGAGCGACTACCATGGATGTTCTACGAGATAGGTTCGGGGAGGCTAGCTTTCGGGACGCACCCTCCTGGCAGCCATGGGCCCCCGGCGGAGACCCCTCTGAGATGTGGCAGGGGGGCGGGGCCATAAGCAGTGGTTCTGGGGCCATCAGACCCCGCCTCGCCAGTCCGAAATTTAAACTGGAACAACGTGCGAGACGGGCCAGCGGGGAGCGCCAACCCCCAGGGAGAGGCAGTACCATTCAGCCCACCGGGGGGGAGGGTCTCCATGCACCTCCTAGAGCCCCTCCACGACCCGGTAGGGATAGGATAGTGGGTCACGCCATGGATAGTCAACATGATCAAGGCGATGCAAGGCAAAGACCAACCCAACCCCGCCAACCGGAGCCATTGCCGATGTGGGGACCCGGGGTGTGGACCCCTCAGACCCCCTGGGGGCTGCCCCCCGTACAAGCTACGTTTGACGGGTCAGCAGAAAAGGTGGCATTGTTCCTCAGTCAAATAATCAGCCACATGGATCTGTACGGGCGGTTGTACCCCTCGCAATGGTCGATGGTGGTCGCGGTGACAGCTGTTCTCACAGGGGAAGCAGCCGACTGGGTGGCCGACCTGCATAGCGAGCACGCACGTGAACTAACGGACTTGGGACTATTCCTAGAGGCATTAAGGAGTCGTTTTGAGGACGAGACTCGAACGCAAGTTATAGAGGGAGCACTGGTAAACCTCAAACAGCGGGGCCGCCCGGCTAAGGACTATGTTAAAGAGTTTCGCAATCTGGCCGGGAAGTTGCGGTCCTGGCCGGAACGCCTTCTGATTCATCAGTTCCAATCAGGTTTAGACAGAGAGATACGCCAGGCCTGTGTGTATCGAGGACTGGGGTCTCGCCTGTCGGACTGGTACAAAGCGGCAGTGAGCCTGGATGTGGGGTTGCGTGAGTTCAGACCCCGAACCACCATCCAGAACCAACCAAGACGAGGGTGGGGCGGGCGAGTCGGCGACAGGAGTAGTGTCAGACCACCCCCCGTGCTGGAGACTGGTCCCGGCGAGTCGAGCAGACGGCCGTTCCGATGTTTCAGATGTAACCAGGAGGGGCATCGGGCAGCTGAATGCCCTCTACCACCACCACGGATGTCCACCCCGCGGCCGCCAGGACCGAGCCCGCGGGACCACTCTCTACGACCAGCAGAACGGTCCAGAGCGGCAACCCATACCTCCCTATTGGATACAACAGCACATACCACTGTGAGCGGTCCACCTGGACTGGCCCGTGTTCCTGACCCCTCGGACCACAGTGGTGAGGACGATGAAACGCAAGATCCGATGGTAAGTGACCCCATCCATCCTTTCCTGATACCAGTCACCTTACAGCATCCCACAACCGATAGGAAGTGCACTCTGGAGGCATTAATTGATACTGGATGCACCCGATGCCTTATACGCCAATCCGTTGCAGAGGCACTAGGCGTTCGGGTAGTAAGCCTACGTTCGCCCATCAGATTCGAACAAGTAGATGGAACGTTACTAGGGGGTGTGCCGACTGCTAGCATAACCGAACCAGTGGTTCTGCGCATAGGCGACCATCATGAACGGATTCGTTTTATAGTAATAGCGAAAATGATAGAGCCAATCATCCTTGGTCTTGCATGGTTGGACAAATGGAAACCCCATATCTGGTGGGAGGGAGGGTATCGCAAAGTGAGGATTCCACTAACAGCAGAGTCTTGTATTGGGTTGCATACGGAGATGTTACCAGAGCCCCGGTACCCTCAAGTGTATAGCGACCTCGCCCAGGTATTTAGTGAAGAAGAATGTGACACATTACCCCCGCATCGGGATACAGATTGTGGAATAGAACTAAAACCCGGGGCTCAGCTACCTAAACCCCGGATGTATTCAATGACCCCGGCGGAACTGAAAGAACTACGCTCCTATATCGACAAGAATCTAGCAAGGGGCTTCATTCGCCCCAGTCGGTCGCATTTAGCCGCCCCGGTTCTCTTTCGTGGGAAAAAGGACGGGGGTTTACGCCTATGCGTGGACTACCGAGGCCTGAACGCTGTTTGCATCGAACCATTGTATCCCCTACCCTTGATGGCCGATTTGCTCACGACCCTATCCACAGGAAAAATCTTCACGAAGTTAGACCTCCGTGAAGCCTACTACCGGGTGCGAATACGCCCGGGGGATGAATGGAAAACCACGTTTAACAGTCCCCTCGGCAGCTACCACTTTCTAGTGATGCCTTTCGGTCTGCAGGGTGCCCCCGCCGTCTTCATGCAGCTGATAAACGAGGTGTTGCACGAGTATTTGTATCGTGGGGTCCTGGTGTATCTGGATGACATCCTCATTTATTCGGAGACAATGGATGAACACATCCAATTAGTCAGACAGGTCCTAACCCGATTATTGGAAGCACGGTTGTTTGTTAAACTGTCAAAGTGTGAATTCCATCAAAAAGAGATAGATTATCTGGGGTTTCGTATCAGTGAAGCCGGGGTACAAATGGATCCGAAAAAAGTAGAGGCGGTGTTAGAGTGGCAAGCCCCACGAACACGAAAGCAGTTACAAAGCTTCCTGGGCTTCGCAAATTTTTATCGACGGTTTATTCCATGTTTCGCTAAGACGGCGTTACCCCTCACCGACTTGTTACGAACAAAAGGACTTGTAAAGCCTGGGAGAAAGCCCAGACCGGGATACCTATTGCCGTGGACCTCCCAGTGCCAAAAGGCGTTTGAGGAGCTCAAACGCCTATTCGCCAAAGAGCCTGTCCTGAAACATCCGGACCTCTTACAGGCGTTTGTGGTACAAGCCGATGCAAGTGACGTGGCCATTGGAGCTGTCCTTCTGCAGGAAGACAAAACCGGTGTCCTGAAGCCCTGTGCCTACACCTCACGGAAATTCACAACAACAGAAAGAAATTGGGCTATATGGGAGAAGGAGGCCTTCGCAGTGAAATGGGCGCTACAAACTTGGAGGCATCTTTTGGAGGGCAGTACACAGCCGTTTGAGGTCTGGACAGACCACAAAAACCTGGAGGCACTCCAGACGCCTCGTAGGTTGTCTCCAAAACAGGTCAGGTGGGCGCAATACTTCCAACGTTTCCGATTCTCTATAAAGTACAAACCAGCAGGGAAGTTGTTTCTAGCCGATGCCTTATCCCGCATGCCCCAATATCACAGCAAAAGAGCGGAGAGTCTACAGTCTCTGTTCCCTCCTATAGAGGCCGGGGCATGTGCTTTGGGAACACGACAAACCCGTAGTTGGATATCGGCACTGCAACAAGCCCTGGCTACCGATGAATGGTTGCGTGACAACCGCTCTCTTGTAACCCATCGGGATGGGCTAGCGTGGTGGGGGGATAGACTATATATACCCGGTGCATTACGACAACAGGTCCTACGGCGTTGTCATGACCAGAAAACCGCGGGACACTTTGGGTTTTTGAAAACCCTGCATCTAATCAGAAGGCAATTCTGGTGGCCAAAGATGCGAAAGGACGTTGACCAATACGTCGGAGGTTGTCACATATGTGCGGTCTCTAAACCAAGACCGGGGAAACCCCTGGGCTTACTACAATCCGTAGCCGAACCGAACAGACCATGGGATGAAATCTCCATGGATTTCATTGTGGAACTTCCGAGTAGTAGAGGGTATACCGTGATATGGACGGTACTTGATCTCTTCTCCAAGCAGGCCCACTTTATTCCCTGTAAAGGGCTGCCGTCGGCACAACGATTGGTCCGACTCTTCATTCAACATGTCTACCGCTTACACGGGGCACCCCAACGAATCATATCGGATAGAGGAGTCCAATTTACGGCTAAATTATGGAGGGGATCCCTCCATGACATAGGAGCAACACAAGGTTTGAGTTCTGCATACCACCCGAGTACGAACGGGGCTGCGGAACGGGCCAATGCCATGGTGGAACGTTATCTGCGGTCCTATATCTCATACCAACAAAACGACTGGGTGGACTACTTACCTTTCGCCGAAACAGCATACAATAACGCGGTACATCGCAGTACCGGGTATACTCCCTTTCAGATTGTCATGGGACGGGAGTTCCCAGCTATCCCTGAACTAGATCTCCACCCTCCGAAACCCACCACTCCAAACGAGTGGTCCCACGGTCTGCAGAAAGTGTGGCCTTCCGTAAAGGAAGCTCTTAGGAAGGCATCCAATGAATATAAAACCCATACGGACAAAAAACGAACCGCCTGTCCACCGTTTCAGATCGGGGACCAAGTGTACCTTTCCACGAAGTACCTAAAATTGCGATTACCAAGTAAAAAATTAGGGCCCAAATACATAGGCCCCTTTCCCATCATAAAAGTGATAAACCCGGTTACATTTATGTTGAAATTACCTCCTCTATTGGGAAAGATCCACCCTATATTCCATTCTAGCCTATTGAAGCCGGCTATCATAGCCTCCGACCCAGTGCACAAAACCCCAGGTCCAGTAACGGGGTCCCACTACGAAATTAGAGACATTGTCGACTCTCGGCACCATAGGGGCCAGCTGCAGTACCTAGTAAAGTGGACAGGATACCCTGATACAGAGTCCTCATGGGTTCCAGTGGGTGATATAAATGCCCCACGACTCATAAGACGATTCCACAAAAACAATCCCCACAAGGTGCGCCACAAATGAGATTATTAACGGATATGTCTCCTCTTCTTTCCCCACAGGCAGATACCTGGTGAGGGGAGCCGCATGTCGAGCGGCACGACGCGATCGACACCAACCGCACAGCACTCGAGTCCAGCCGCTGCAGCCTGAGTGGCGCGCTCGATGGGGGGGGGGTGGACATGGGTCACTGGATGCTGGTGGAGGGGTTAGCGTACCGGCTAGGCGTTCCTGTGCACGGGGTTTTGATGGGGACGCGTGGGCATAGAGAGCTATCTGCAAACAACACGACTCCGGCGACACCCGGGATGGATGACGTCATCTCTGCGCGGCCGGAATGACAGCTGCGGGAACTTTGAATCGCCCCAGCTGGGAGCACTTGGCGCTCGCTCTATATATGGACATTATTACAAGCTCCCAGCAGCCGCGTCTTTGTATGGTTTGCAATCCGGTGTCCACCGAGAGCTGTTGTTGCCAATTAAACCAAGATACTCCGAGTCAGGCTCGAGCGTGTTTCTTGTGCATCGGCAAGCCAGGGTCCGGGGAGGATTTATATCAATTATTTATTGCTGAATTGGGCAGATTAGCATATTATACTTTAAAAAAGAAACGAGTTTGTAAATCAAGTTAACAGAAGATCAGTTTTTGTTTTGGATTATTGGATGGGTTAATATATATATAAAGGAATTAATCTCTGACGTTCATAAGTCTATGCTCCAATTTGATTTGATAAATCAAGATTCTTTAATGTAAATTATCATAGGTATTGATGAAAATTGTTGATATTAATGTAGAACGTGCAAAGCAGTGGTGAAATCTGAACCAGTTTGTTACTGGTTCGCTGGACATGCATTTATGCCCAGTGCATGCATGCGCAGTTCACACCAATCGTACACTGCATGCGCATACACATTACACACCAAAAGGAGGCTTGGGAAGGTAAGTAGAATAGCAAGGGGGAGGGAAATCAGCTGTGGTGCGCGATCTTGGGAACCTTTTTAAAAACTTTTTTAAAGCATTTTTTACTACTGGTAAATAGGTAGTACTGGTAAATAGCTACTATTTACCGGTAGTAAGTTTGGGCTTTAAAAAAATATAAAAAAGGTTCCGACAATCACAGTTGTGCTGTGCAATCATCGGAACTTTTTTTAAAAAAAATTTTTAAAGCATTTTTTTACTAACTATTTGCCCAAACCGGTAGTAAAAAAATGCTTTAAAAAAGTAAAAAAAAAAAAAAAAGGTTTGGATAATCGCATGGCACAGCTGTGATTGTCAAAACCTTTTTTTTTACCTTTTTAAAGTATTTTTTACTACCAGTTTGGGTGAATATGTAGTAAAAAAATGCTTTAAAAAAGTAAAAAAAAAAGTTCCAACAATTGCACAGCACAGCTGGGATTGTCGGAACTTTTTTTTTTATTACTTTTTTAAAGCTTTGCTTTACTACCTATTCGCCTGAACCGGTAGTAAAAAAAATGCTTAAAAAGTAAAAAAAAAAAAAAAGTTCTGACAATTGTGTGTCGCTCAGCTGATTGTCAGAACTTTTGTACATTTTTTACTACCGGCTTGGCTGAACTGGTAGCATTTCACCCCGATGCAAAGCAATTTTCATAAAAACAAAAGTGGGCTTCAGTAGCTCCTTATTAATAAGATTTTAAGCAAAAGGTATTCAAGAAGGGATGTCCATTGTACCATGTACTGCACTGAGTGTTTCATCACTCAGCTATCAATGTTTCTGATTCCCAGGCTTAATACTGCCATTTTAGAAGTGTTGAACTCCTAAAGAGGGAAATTGACCTTCCACATGGAACTGTGATTAAGACTTTTTTTCACAAACAATGTTGAAGATATTTTTTATTTTCTCATATTTTCTCATAGTAAAACATTTGGGTGTAAAAATGTGATTAGGTACCTTGATAGGAAAGAATAAATTCAAAACATTTTCATTCTGGATTGTTTTTCCAAAACAGTTTGTTCAAAGGTGTGGAAGCAATCTCTTGCAAGGAAAACCAAAAATTGGAGTAGATCCAACAATTTTTTTTATTAAATTTGATAAGCTACAGTGAGTCCCTGAAGTCTGCACCTAGAGTGAAGACTGCCAGCTAAAATTTATCACTTCTTATATACAGCAAAGTAGAGAGACATTTGCTAAAGATAAAGGAACTGTTTTGCCACTGATAAAGAAAACAGATAACGTAATTTCAAAGTTTCACCACATCCTAGGGAAATATCTAGCTATTTGCTTTGAAATGCAAATATATGCTTGCATTATGAATCTGGTTTAACAGTTTGACCCACTGCCTTACTTGTAGAGAGGAGATTAATAAACATAGTGATTATAAATGTCCTTGAGAAAGACACAGTTTTCAAAGAATGACTTATAGCAAAGGGAGAAATGGTTACATTGGAAGGTTACAATGTGCTGAGAATTATAGTATAAGAGATCAAAGTTACATTCACATTCAGTGTGCCCTTAGCATACAGTAATCTGCTATAACCAAAAAAAATCTACATAAAAAGGAGATAAAGAAATTTTAGGCTCTAAACCATGTGAACAGATGCCTGGCCATTTGGGTTTATGAATAAAATGCTATGCAAGCTTATATACATCTATACAAGAATTCTGGTAAAGATTTCAAGGGGCATTTCCTTTCATTCTTGGAAAAAGATTATGTTTCTTAAATTAAAATTAGATATATTCTGGAGATTATTTCTTTTGCATGCTGGGTTTCAGATCTGGGTATGCTATTATTGAACCTGTTTTATGAAAATAAAATCATGTGATAATTTTTTTCTTTCATACCTGGCATCTTTGCTAAAAACAGTGTTTAACAAGAAGAAAAAGTAATAGATTAGTTGTTTCAGTGTCTTTTTTTTTAACTTGGGAAAGTTAATGCCATTATAAAATATAAGTCTGTACCTTGGAAGACTTGGTTAGAAGCTGATATTGGTTAATAGAATGAATCCTTTGAATGTTGCTTTGTATAAGTGACTGTGTGACATTAGTTTAAATTGATGAATCATATCTTAGAATAAACAAGAGACATATTGAACATATAATATCAGTGCCCCCAAGTGGACAAGCAGGAAAACTGTTAAATGAATACCAATTAATATATAACCTGATATTAATATAAGATCTACTTCGTTAATTTTCCAATATTTCAACTATGCTCTAAAAGATTTTGTAATGATTATCCTAAGGATAATGCACCTTAGTTTAATTTATTTATTTATGTAATTTATATGCCGCCCTTCTCCCGAAGGATTCAGGGCAGCTTACAAGAAGGAACAAAAAAATTACATAAACATCAAAGTCAATTTAAAATTAGTTAAAATTAATTAAAAATTTAATTAAAATTATTAAAAATTATAAATTATAATTTATGTACTATATTGTTTAATTATCTGTAAACGGTTCTAATGTGAGTATACTTATTTCAAATGTAGCAAGGTAATTTGCATTTACCTTATTTTTCATGTATAAGATGCACTACCCCCCCCCCCAAAAGTGGGTGGAAATGTCTGTGCATTTTATACAGCGAATGTTGCCGAAGCCCCACCCACCCACCGGCTGTGTTCAAAAGAGTGGCCTTTGTCTTTTAAATGCAGGTGGATTGCTGAATCTTGTCCTGATAGGTTTGTTCTCCTATGTTGTGCCATATGTTTATGAAGTTGTTGTTTTGTTTCTCCAATGTACAGATTTGCATATGGCTCATTGTACTGCATATACCACGTTGCTCAGTTTGTGTCTGGGTGTTTTATCCTTGGGGTGGACAAGCTTCTGCCTTAGTGTATTCTTGGGTTTAAAGTGTGCATGTATGTTGTTTTGGATGAAGATTGTCCTGAGGTATTGGTATATGTTAAAAATGAAGCATCTGATCCTCTACTATATGGTAATCTAATTCATTGATGGCAACAGAAAGAGCTTCAGGTATATTCAAAAGAAAGGAAGTGAAATGGTGTACTGGCTCAATAATGTTGGCAAAAAGATAATGGATAACAAAGAAAAAGTAATGTAACTGAATCCTAGTTTGTCTGTTTTCACCAACAAGAGATATTTGTATTATCTGTATTTTATCTTGGCTGTTCACCGCCCTGAATCCTTCGGGAGTAGGGCGGTATAGAAATTTGATTAATAAATAAATAATAAATAAATGTGGCATTCTGAAGAATAGCAGGGTCAGGATTGAAGCTTCAGACTGATAAAAGCATGTTGGGGGGGAAAGCTATTTACTTTAAACAAATTTACATCTTCAGGACTATATGCACTGTATTGAGGATGCATGAAGAACTTCATGCTAGCTTGGCTGAACCATTTTATATTATTTTTGAGAACTCTTAGAGAATTGGCAAACTGCCCAATGGCTGGAAGAGAACAAATAAATGTCACCTGAATGGCATGACAAGTGGATATACACTGGCTTGAAAAATTGTAAGAGTACTCTTCATTGATTCTTTATTAATCTGCAGCAATATACAAGTTGAGTACCACAAGGTGCAGTTCTGGATGTTGTACTAAAATATTTTATTAGTAAGTGGGATGAACATGTAGAGGCAATGTTTATCATGTTTGGAGATGATACAAAACTGGTTGGAATAGCTAATATCTGAGAAGATAGAATAAAAGGCAAAATGATCCTGATGAGTTAGCAAAAAGGTCTGAACATACAGTAACAGTACCTTATGTAATGAAACAGACACATTCAGAGTTCTTCATTTAAGAAAGAATACATAGAAATAGGATAGGGAGGGTACATGACGGCAAAAGATCTTGGAATAATAGTATATTGCAAATTGAATACCAGTCAGCAGTGTGATATGGTTGCCAAAAATTCACATACAGGTTTACGCTAATTCAATAGAAGTATTTCCAAAGTAATAATGCAACTTGATTCTGCATTGGTCAAACACAGCTTTCAATATTATGTTCTGTTTTGATTATCATATTTTAAGAAAATTCTAAAGTGATGTGGCCATAACATACCATAATAACATACCATAACATACCATACTATAACAGATTATAGAGAGGTCTGTTTCATGCTAGTAGGGGTTGACACCTGTTTTAGCAGTTTTCTGCTAGATTTGATGGCACAATTTAATATTTGAGGCTCTTTTATTGAATCAGGTGTACCATCTGTCTAGCCTAATGCTATTTTTAAGATCTCAGGTGTAAATATTAACCAAGCTCAGGTCCCTGAGATAAGATGCAAATCTGCATGCTCTGTTAATAGCAAAGCTATAATTGCACAAAGCGTATGTGATATAATAGCTCATATCATCAGAAAAATATGTACACCAACATTGTCTTAATTTATATCATGTAATATTACTGCCATAATGGTTATATAGTTTTCCCACTTTTCTTTTTTTGACCTGTCTGGTTCGTTGAGCAGTGTTCATTTTGTTTCTGCCAATAACTATGTGAGAAAGCTGGACTGGGGAAATGAAGGCTGGCCTGAAGTCCCTGTACAATTCTTATATCAGTGGTGGTGAACCTTTTTCTCGTTGTGTGCCGAAAGCATGTGTGTACTGCCCCCCTGCGCATGTGCACATGACCCCCCCACACAATCGCCCACCCCATGCATACACATGCAACCCCCCTCCCCCACCCCATGCATGCATGTGTGACCCCCCCGCTCCCCACACATGCATGTGTGACCCCCCCTGGTTTTGGGCCTAGTAGGCCTCCCTGTAACCTTCTGGGCCCAAAAATGGGCCATGGGGGGCACTGCACCCACCCCAGGCTCCCCCTCCCCCTCTGTGCATGTGCGTGTGACCCCCTGCCCCCACGCATGCATGTGCGACCCCTCGTGCATACACATGCAATTTCCACATGCGCGCCCTACGCCTCCCAAAAATCAGCTGGCCGGCAGGAGGCACGCACGCATGCGTGGTGGACCTGAGCTGGGTGACAGCTTGCATGCCCACAAAAAGGGCTCCACATGCCAGCTATGGCATGAGTGCCTGTTGTGGCCCATCAGCGGCCAGCGGAGCTGGCAGCAGATTCGGACAATGAGGAGGTTGGGGAGCAACATGGGCCAGTCCTGGAGACTCTGATGAGAAGGCTCTGATGAGAAGGCTCTAATGAGGGCTCTGCATCGGAGGCAGAGAGGGGGCCAGTTATCAGCTGCCTTCAGAGTCAGACATCAATGAGGCAGATGAACAGCTGGAGCCTGTTCCCAGTGTGCTCATGCTCAATATTGCCAGATGAAGGGAACAACTAAAGAACAAGGGTCAACTTGGGAGTAAGGCCACAGGTAGACAATGAATGGCCCCTCCCAGAGGGAGTAAAAGAGGAGCAAAAGGAGAGTGGAGTTTGCAGGAGACAATTAGTTCGCCTAATTGGTTTGTGATTCTCTGGGACTCTTTGCCAAGTTTCGAAGATATCGGCCTGGCAGCTCTCCAAGCCAGATAAGGTCTGTGACTGTAAATTCTCCCTTGAAAGACTTTGCTGAAGGTGAATGAGGGGAATTCACTCTTTGTTTAATAAAAAGGGGTTTTGCAAGACCAGGATTCTGCATCGTGCTTTTTGGGGAAGCCTAAGTCAGAACAGTGCCATAGGTTCGCCATCACGGCCTTATATGGTCAAAAGGGACTTGAACCTGGATCTCCCAAGTATCAAACTGTCTCCTTAATCATTCTACACTGAAATTATCCTCAATAGGTTCATGACATTGTTGTCAATATAAGTTTCCAGATGTAATCTAACATGCTTTCAGCAGTATTTTAGATAGGTTAAATCAGTATAACGCTTATTATATATTGTTACTATTTCTTATTTATAATGACTTAATAAGCACAGTTTTAATAACTTAATACATGTTTTTGCATTCAGTGAAATATTTTGTTGTCTCAAAATTAATGTTTTCTATTCTCCCAGACTTTGCTATGAAGATAATTACTGTATTAGGGACATGTTGCAACTAAATTTATTTGTATTTATTGAGACTTTCAACAGAATTCTCATATTTATAATGAAGTGTAAGATTTCTTTGATCATATATTATAGCATAGTGATAGGCCAGGGAGTCTTTTTGAATATCTATCTGTTTTTTACCATGGCTCATAAGAACTGTTTGCCTTTGTTCAAGAGAAATTGTTTATATCTACCGGTAGCTCTATGAAAACTAATAGTTATGATTATTGATTACATGCCATAGAGCAGTGGTGAAATCCAATTTTTTTTACTAACAGCTCTGTGGGCGTGGTTTGGTGGGCATGGTGTGGCTTGGTGGACATGGCTTAGGCGTGGCAGGGAAAGGATACTGCAAAATCCCCATTCCCTCCCCACTCCAGGGGAAGGATACTGCAAAATCCCCATTCCCTCCCCACTCCTGGGGGAAGGATATTGCAAAATCTCCATTCCCACCCCACTCTGGGGCCAGCCAGAGGTAGTATTTGCCGGTTCTCCGAACTACTCAAAATTTCCGCTTCTGGTTCTCTGAACTGCTCAAAATTTCTGCTACCGGTTCTCCAGAACCTGTCAGAACCTGCTGGATTTCACCCCTGCCATAGAGTCATTGTCAACTTTTAGCAACCATATAAATTGATTTTCTCTGCTGAATTACTCTGAATTACTCTGAACCTACTGAATTAGGTTAGATTCTAGTGCTCTCTGAACTTGGTTGTTTTCTTGCAGACATTTCATTACCCAAACAGTGCTATAAAAAAAACCCACCCTAAAATAACAACAACCAAGCTCAGAGAACACCAAGGACCCCACATTTCAGTCCTGAGCTGTAAATATTGTCCTTTATTGATAGGTTTCTTCTTATTTACATTTGACTAAAGAATAAAGCATATTCCTTAGTGAAGTATGAATTCTTTTTTAGTTCGTGTTATTATCACAGTATGTTATACTTTGTTGACATGCTGAAGTGGTATAAAGTCAATAACTGATTTGCAATTCCTTATCTAGTAATTTGATCTCTATCTAAATATATAATTGTCATTAAAATATTAACATTTTGTTTCTTTTTTGCAGGCATAAAGCCAAAACATTTGTGACCTTAATACTTGGAATGTTCATCATCCTGGATAATTATTCTGAAATTCTGCTATAGGATAAATGCCTTGATAAGAAAAAGATGATGATGAATAGCACTGAAGCCTTGAAATCCTTGTATTGACTGAGGAATTACAATGTTTACTTTGTGAACAAAAACTATTTTGTAGTGGACAAAACATTTGAAAATGCGGCCATGGACTGGCTCCTGGCGATGGATTATGCTCATTCTTTTTGCTTGGGGAACATTGCTCTTTTACATAGGTGGACACTTAGTACGAGACAGTGAGCATCCGGACCACTCTAGCCGTGAACTGTCAAAAATACTAGCAAAACTTGAACGATTGAAACAGCAAAATGAAGATTTAAGACGAATGGCAGAGTCTCTCAGGTAGGTTTTTAAATCTTTCTCAGAACATGAGTACAGTGGAATTTTATTGTCTATATACAAACATAAGAACGAAGCTGACTTCATTATTAAATATTTTTCTGACGGATCCTGCAATTATGCATTTAGAGCTATGCATATATTTTGTAATATTTTTTCCTGATATAGATGCTTTTTTTGAATAGTAGAAGCTATGGATAGTTTAATGTTGATTTTTTTTTTTTTTACTATATTTTGAGTAACAATGTTATTCCATTTGTTACACAAAAGTTAACAATGGTCTTAGAGCTAACTGAAAATTTTAAAAGATATTAATTTTAGGGTACAGCAACTTCATGATATCGTTTTTAGGAATGTGCTGCTATGCTCTGCTTACAGTTATGACTAAAAAGTGGAAGGGCACCATTTTCCTCCCTCGCTGCTCCGATATTCCACCGATTGGATAAAGATCCACTGTCATTGGACTGACTGAGTGCCATTCAAACTTCCTCTACATCCTGGTCACGCCCCTTTCTTCTGCGCATGTCCAGTCTTTTCACTCAGTCACAGGTGATTAGACTGGTGTGCCTTTCGTTCTTAGATACATTTTGTTAATTTGTTTCAAACGGTAGAGTTTTTAGCTGTTTTTTTGTTCGGAGAGTTGTGGATTCAAAGAGATACAATAAATCAGCGCTGAGCAGCTTCGGCGTTTCCTGGCTGGGGCGCCAGCCGCTTTGGGCGTTTTTCTGACAGCGCGAGGAAAGAGGACCTTGTAACGGTCCTAAAGCAGCCGTTTGAGCCGCGAGCGAGCAGAGGGTTATCCGGCGCGCCGGTAAAACCGCCCTCGCTCTCGCAACTCTCCGCTTTCTTTTCTTTACATTGTAAGCGGCTTCGGAGTCCCTGCATTGTAAGCAAACTCCATATACCAGCAGGGCACTTCGCAACGAAGATTGGCAGAAGAGAGAGGCTGCATTTGAAGCTGAGTCGGCTGAGGTTCCGATCTCGCGTTTGTGTTTGATCTGCCTGTTTAGCGCCCACCCGCCTATTGGTTAGAGCGGTCTAGGGCAGCTTTTCGGCTAAGTTGTTGGTGGACCGTTAACGGCTATTGCGAGGGGTTATCTACAGACGCTGTCTGGCATTGTCTGACCTCCTGTATACTGCTGTCAAAGGAAAGTATAAAATTTTTGGTTCCTTTGACTATGTGCCTTTGCCAGATTTGTTTTCTCAAGTCATTAAGAAACCTTGGAATCGACCTGGTTCAATTTCTGGACCCAATACATTTGATAGAAAGCTTTATTGTAGCTCCCCTGAATTGGATGCTCTTCTACAGTTACCTGCGGTAGATGAGCCCGTGGCCAGCCTCACTTCACCATCAGTGTTGGTCAGTGATGCTGGAGATGGTCTAAAATTAGAAGACAAAAGGGCAGAGATGATTTTCAAAAAAACTCATCAGGCTGCCGCTTGGGCAATCAGGGCGGCAACATCCGCCTCATTTTTCAACAGAGCCTCATTAACTTGGCTCCGTCAATTAAGAGAAGGGGTACCTTCCCAAGATGTCAAACTTATGCAAAATGTGACTAAGTTAATAGCTGCGGCAGAATATTCAGCCGATGCATCTCTGGACGCAGCCAAATTTGTATCAAGAGCGTTGGCCTCAGCAGTATCATCAAGGCGTCTTCTCTGGCTACGCCAGTGGAGAGCTGATATGAAGTCAAAATGGCGCCTTACTGCGGCACCATATCAAGGACAGTCTTTATTGGGGCATCATTAGAATCGATTTTAGTGGAAGGTCGAGATAAAAAGAAAGTACTACCATCTTCATATAGACGTAATGATAGACGTTTTTCACCATATCCAAGACAGTCCTTTCAGCCAGAGCAGGGACCTAGTGGTTCCAATTTTCAAAGATTTTCTGCTCAACAGTATTCTTCCTTTTCGGATAGAGCATTGTTTCGAGACAGGGGAAGACGTCAGGCTGGTTTCAAACGTCCTTTTAGGGGAACGGGTTCTCGCTCGTTCCGCAGAGGAAAATGACTCGTCGACCCCTGTACCTGTTGGAGGGAAAATCCAATTGTTTTGCAACGAGTGGAAACTTTCAACAACAGACAATTGGATTCTTCGTACACTGACGGACAGATTACAACTGGAATTCACGTCACCACCTCCAATGTTTTTCCTTCAATGTCCCTTTTCAAAAATTCCCTTAAAAAGACAACTAATGGAGTTGGAAATTCAACACTTACTTCAGATAAAAGCAATAGAACCAGTACCTCAACATCAAATAAACAAAGGTTTTTATTCAATTCTTTTTCTTGTGCCCAAAAGTTCGGGAGGATGGAGGGGCATCCTCAATCTAAAGCGATTAAATCTCTATGTGAGGTATCGCCGTTTCAAGATGCACTCCCTCAGGTCACTGCTAGGATGTATCCTATCCAACGATCTTATGCAATCCATCGACCTGAGGGAGGCATATCTACATGTACCAATTTATCCAACGCACAGGCAATTTCTCAGATTTGCGTATGCAGATCGCCATTTTCAATACCGATCTATGCCTTTTGGCCTCTCGTCGGCTCCAAGGATATTCACGAAGTTAATGGCAGCAGTAGCGGCAACACTAAGGGAGAAATCAGTAAGAATTGTCTGTTATCTGGACAATATTTTGATCCTGTCGTCATCGGTACATCAAGCAGAACTGGACAGACAGAGAGTTCTTCAAACATTGCAGAATCATGGCTTGACTATCAATTGGGACAAAAGTCAGCTGGAGCCAACAACCCGAATATTACATCTAGGGGCAGTAATAGATTCCAGGCAGGGAATAGTGGTATCTTTCCCCAGAGCGCCAATCCAGCATTCGGAAATTGATATCTCAAGTGTTGTCTCTGAGAACTGTGCCTTTGATTCTGTTGTCTCAACTATTGGGCAAACTAATCTCATGCATAAACATTGTGCCTTGGGTTCGACGCCACTCTCGTCAATTACAGTGGCTTCTGTTGCCCTACCAAAAACAGGGCACGGCGGATTCCCAGTTCAAGATCAAGCTGACTCCGACAGTGAAACTATCACTAAAATGGTGGATATCACCAGCCCTGAGAGCGGGGACGCTATTTATAGAGCCACCAAGGATCAAGCTGACCACAGATGCCAGCCTGATGGGATGGGGAGCCCATCTCGGGTCTCAACTAGCACAGGGAACATGGTCTCCCGTAGAGAAACAGTACAACATAAATTTTCTAGAATTAAGAGCAGTCAGATTAGCGCTAAGACATTTCCATCAGGAAGTAGCGCAGAAACATGTATTAGTTCTAACAGACAATATGGCCACAAAGGCTCATCTGAACAGACAGGGAGGTACGCGATCAAAATCGCTCATGAACGAGACAGAAAAACTGATGGCATGGGCAGAGAGATATATATACTGTCGATAAAGGCGGAACACATTTCGGGTTCCTTAAATCAACAAGCAGACTGGTTAAGCAGGGGGATCATAGATCAGTCAGAATGGAGATTGAATCCAAATCTATTCCTGCAGATTGTAAACAGGTTCGGAAAGCCGAGGGTGGATCTGTTCGCCACGGAAAAGAATACACAACTTCCGAGATTTTTCTCCAGATTCCCGACTCCAGGAGCGGAGGCTCTAGATGCTCTGCGAAGTCCTTGGCCTCGGGGACTTTTATATGCATTTCCCCCCATTCCCATCATTCCACTTGTCATAAGGAAAATGATGATGGAGAAAGCGGAGCTCATTCTAGTGGCACCGTACTGGCCTCGCCGAGAGTGGTTTGCAGATCTGAAAGATCGTTCGATCGATCAACCATGGAAGTTACCAGTGGGCAGACGGGATCTGAGTCAGGGAGCAATCTATCATCCAAATCCAGACTGGCTCCAGTTGACCGTCTAGCGCTTGAACGGATTCGTCTCTTGAAAGATCAGTTACCACATGATGTAATAGACACCATTCAAGCGGCCAGAAGACCAGCAACAGTCTGCATTTATAATGCATTCTGGAAGAGGTTCGCTAAGTGGGCAGTTGACATACAGATCCTACCACAGCATCAGTACAAGACGTTCTTAAGTTTTTACAATCTGGATTCAAAAAAGGACTTGCACCAGCTACTCTCAGACGTCAGGTGGCTGCCTTAGCTACAGTGCTTCATACTGACAGGGGGCATTCATTGTCTCAAGATCCTAGAATTAGATCATTTTTACATGGTGCTGTAAATTTAAGACCACCAACAGTACATAGATACCCAACTTGGGATCTCAATTTAGTATTACAGTCATTGACACTAGAACCTTATGAACCTATCAAGGAAATAACGTTAAGACATCTTACAGTGAAACTAGCATTTCTATTAGCGGTTACGTCGGCTAGACGAGTATCTGAATTGGCGGCATTATCTATTCGTCAAGATCTGTGTATTTTCTTTCCGGACAGAGTGGTTATGAGGCTGGATCCGGTATTTATTCCAAAAATTAATTCATTATTTCACAGATCTCAAGACATTGTCCTACCTAATTTCTGCCCAAATCCTAGACATCCATTAGAAAAAAGGTGGCATACATTAGATGTTAGAAGGATATTAAAATGTTACATTAGGAGAACGGCATCTTTCCATAAGTCTGAGGCTTTGCTGGTATCCTTTTTACCATCTACTATGGGACAGAAAGTATCGTCTACAACAGTGGGTAGATGGATTAAAGCATGCATTGCTGCTGCTTACAAATTGCAGGGTTCACAAGCTCCTGAAGGCATAGTTCCACATTCTACACGCAGTGCGGCTACATCAGCTGCTTGGGTCACTCAGGCATCATTTTTTTTTTTTAAATTTGATTTATATGCCGCCCTTCTCCGAAGACTCAGGGCGGCTTACAATGTGCTCAGCAATAGCCTTCATCCTTTTGTATATATTTATACAAAGTCAGCTTATTGCCCCCACAAACTGGGTCCTCATTTCACCTACCTTAGAAAGGATGGAAGGCTGAGTCAACCTTGAGCCTTGGCGAGATTCGAACCCTGCAGTAATTGCAGGCAGCTGGTCTTAATAAGCTTAATAACAGGGTGCCTTAAACCCCTGTACTACCAAGGCTCATTGATGATATCTGTAGAGCGGCCACATGGTCGTCTATTTCTTCTTTTATCAGACATTACCAAGTGGATTCATTTGCGGCTGCGGATGCATCATTCGGTAGAAGAGTTTTACAAGCTGTAATTTCCAACCGAAGTCAGGCTTGGATATGTCCCAATCGGTGGAATATCGGAGCAGCGAGGGAGGAAAAAGAACGTTGACTTACCTGAACGTCCATTTTATCCTCGCTGCAACGATATTCCAGCCCTCCCAGTGTACGTCCATCACCTGGCCTGGGTTGGGGTTTTCTGTTTTTCTTCCTCTACAGCAAAGAATGGAGTGTATTATGCGATAATTGATGATATACGGTACGAAGTCCATAGGCTGGAAGTGAACATTAAGAGAGTCGACTTCGTGAAAAGACTGGACATGCGCAGAAGAAAGGGGCGTGACCAGGGTGTAGAGGAAGTTTGAATGGCACTCAGTCAGTCCAATGACAGTGGATCTTTACCCAATCGGTGGAATATCGTCGCAGCGAGGATAAAATGGACGTTCAGGTAAGTCAACGTCCTTTCTATTTTTTCCCAAAGAATACCTACTTGTAATGAAATAAGTTGAAACTGACATAAGTAAATGGCATCTACCATTCTTTACTCCATAGTCCATAGAGCAAATACTTTGCATTGATTTTTTTCTTTTCCTTCTTAGTTTGTATTTTTAATCTTTTCAAAAATTTCTTTTTTAAGATTAAATATTGTTTTGTTACAAAAAATAGAGGTATCAAATAAATAGCTCATATTCTCCTGTTTTCTAAACTGGTGCCTTAGCCATCAAACTGGTTTCTATTTCCGTATATAGATTTTTATCTTCCTGATTTTTTTCTTACTGTTTTTGTTTATTCAGCTTGAGACATAATATGTATCTAGTAAGTAAAAAGTGGATTTATGATTGAGATAAAACTTGAACTTTAGATATGCAGAGATATTTCTAAACAGTAGCATTTAGTACTGGTAGTTGGATAGATTTCTTTATGATAATTAGTAAATTTAAGCCTTACAATGAGGTAGAATTTACAGTTAGAAATCTAGGCAGTTACACTTATAAATATCTAATCTACATAATACATTAAATAAATCTATCTTATCTATCTGTGCCTTTCCATGACATTATCAAATATCATTTGTGAAAAACTGCTTCTTTTCTTTTGTAAAAAAGCATCTAATTTTGATGCTTTAAGATAGTTGGAATATTTCTGTATTTTTCAGTGAAGAGTTATTCATTTAATGAAGATATTTGTATGTAAACTTGGTACAGTTTGAATAATTTTGTGTATTTCTGATGCTGGGTTTTTTGAAGAGTGAATTATGTTCATGTGTTAAACTTTCTGGAAGGTTCATAAGAAAAATCTCCAAATTCACTTTTGTGAATATTTTTGTAATTTTGTGGAATGCTACAGGTGTTAGTTCTCTCCCTCCTATTATTTAATATCTGGTGGGTCATTCATACAGTATTTTGGATACCCAATTTTATATTGTCTGTCTTGGCATAGCTAGAGATGCTGTACAGGTACTAGAGTCCTGTACAGGTACTGGAAACTCTTAGAAGTCTGGATGGGAGAAAATAGGCTAAATGTGAACACAAGCAAAATGTATTAAAGTTTGTTCCTTGCAATTCTCTGGTAGCTGCAGAGTTACCTGGAGAGGATGTATTGCTCTTGAAGGAAAAGATTAGAATTTTGGGGATTTGCTAGATAAGCAGGTGGAAGATGGCCTTTGCCCACATCCATTCTCCCATCCTGGAATGGCAGGACCTAACTACAATGATTCACATCTTTAACAATGCTCCATAGCGTTGGGGACTACCTTTAAAGACAATAGGAAATTGTATTGGAGTCAAAAGTGAGCGCTGGTAGCGCAACAGACTAAAGCACTGTTATTAACATCAGCTGCCTGCAATTACTGCAAGTTCAAATCTCACCAGGCTCAAGGTTGACTCAGCCTTCCATCCTTTCTAAGGTAGGTAAAATGAGGACCCAGATTGTGGGGGCAATAAGCTGACTTTGTATAAATATACAAAAGTAGGAAGGATATTGCTTAACGCATTGTAAGGTGCCCTGAGTCTTTGGAGAAGGGCAGCATATAAATCAAATCAAATCAAATCAGATCAGATCAAATCAATAAAAAGTTCAAGAACTCACTTGTTAATTGGCATCAACCACTATGAGCATTATATCTATATTATATCCCATTCCTAGAATGATTGCTAATGTTTCCAGGTGTAAGTCAAACTGCTAGTTTTGAGTAGACAGCTCTATAAGGCTTGGCATGTAAGTTCTTACAGAACATTTGGATTCAACCTAATACACCCAAGAGAAGTTGCTTGAGTCGTTTCACTTATGTGAGGTGAGAAAGGATAAAACAAGAAGGTTTTGCTTTTCCATCATGGCACCCTCATTATGGAATAGACTACAAATTACCCTGGCTGATGGCCTTTCAGAACATTTTCAGGAGTAGCCTTGAGCAATGATTGTGATTCATGCTACTTGGATTTATATTATATAGCTTCTGCTCCCACCCTATGGAACATCTTGCAGTGAGGTTGACCCCTATTCTGCTGGTTTTCCAGAAGAGTGTTGAGACTTGGTTCTTTCAACCAATGGTGGGCTTCAAATTTTTTAACAACCAGTTCTCTGCCTTAATGACTGGGTGGGTGGGTGTGTCTGGGTGGTCATGTGACGGGTGGGTGTGGCCAACTCGACATCGCTTCTTTGCCTAAAAAATTTCTCTTTTGCTTTCTCTGGACTAATGAGTTAAAGAGCTGCTTCTAGACATTCATTTTAATAAGATTTTTAGAAACCTGCAGTTCAAAGTTCTTCATGTCTCCTTACCCTGAAACCCCAATTTCATTTGGAATTTAATCCCAAATTGATTGCCCTTTTAGCATTTCTCTTGATATTTCTCCAAATATCAAGAAGCCACTCCCCCACACACACACAATTTAAGCAAATTCCCTTGTTTTGGAGACTTTAGAATCACAGGCTAGAAGGTACCTTAGAGGTCTTATAGTTCAACTTTCTGCTCAAGGAAGAAGATACATTCATTCATTCATACATACATTCACAAGTTTGTAGACATCCCGGCTTTGGCTGCAAGAACTGCAGGCAACCTTCCCCGCCACACACCTGTGGGGCGGGAGGCCCGAGAGAAAGTTCCTGGTCTGGGCACACAGCCCTCCATGACGGAGCCCTTCCCGGGGAGCAAACCAAGAACTTACTGATCTATCCTGAGGGCGAGCTCTGGAATGGTGGTGACGGTGCTCCAGGTGGCCCTCGGGAGAGGAATTTTCTCTCAGGCCTCCCACCCATCAAGATGTTGCTTGATCTTGTGGCCACTTCTTGCAGCCAATGTTGGTGCTGGGCATGCTTTGGGTGCTCAGGGAGATGCTCCATGTGCTCTCAGGGTTGACAGCTGTTTCTCTCTGCTGCTGCTCTTGCTGGGAGAGCATCTTGCTCAGCACAGTGAAATTTAGCAGCCGTGAGCCGCCACTTTCCTTAAGTCCCATCCGGAAAGCACTGTGGCAAAGAGAATCAGCCAGGATAAATTGCTTCAGCCTGGGAGCCGTAGTTTGAGGTCGGAGGGGGGCATGCGGGTGGCATCTGGGTGGGAAGGCCAGAGCCAGGGACTGGCGCATCCCCTGACCCAAGGCGAAGGGTGAGTGGGCGGGGCAGAGGCCCCAGGGAAGGCCAGAGCCAGGGACTGGCGCATCCCTGGGCCCCTACCTGAGGCGAAGGCGAGCAGGCAGCACGCAGGCGGAAGAATGGTGAGAGCCAGGCCCAAAAGGTGGCCAAGCCTTGCCGTGTCTACTCCGAAGCGGCCCTTTGGCTGAGCACCTTATCTTCGCGGTGAGCAAAGCTGGTGAGGCGTGGAGATCAGCTGGGCCACGTACCGGCGTGATAGGCTGCGGTGAAGGCAGGCAAGCGGGCGAGGCACGGAGATCAGCTGGGCATTGTGGTCTGTGTGAGCGAGCGAGAAAGTAACTGGGCACGGGCATGACTCTAGCCACCAGCCAAGGCAGGCGAGGTGAGATAGGACGGGGTGGGATGGAGCGTGGGGAGGGGGCAGCCAGTGGTGGGATTTGCCAGTTTGCCGAACTGCGCAGAATCGTAATAACTGGTTCACCCAAATCTGCTTTCAACTAGCATAGGAACCCAAGAGTGCATGCAACCCTGGGGTGGCTGGTGGCTTGAGGATGCTTTCTCCATCTTTTTAACTTTATTTATTTTAGTTTTTTATTCAGTTTTTCTTGTAAAGCATCCAGTTACTTAGATAGAGAGATGGGCAATATATAAATTTGATTAATAAAATAAATGCATTAATAAATAAACATTCATGGTATTCCTGCCTGCATTTTAAATCCTGCCACTGTGTATTCGACTGTCTCTGAGGCCCCTTGGTACCTTGTGTCAACCCTGAAGCTGGTCTACCTGCCTCGGAGTTCTATTTGCTATGGGTGTATTACTTGGAATGTAATTTTCTCTATATATCTGAGAGCCAGTTTGATGTAGTGGTTAAGGCATCAGGCTAGAAGCTGGAAGATTGTTTCTAGTCCCACCTTGGTATGAAGCAGGATGGATAAAAATCGATGATTCTTTAAAATGGATTTTTTTTATTTAAATCAGATTTTTTTTATTTACATTGGATTTTTTTATTTTTATCAAATTTATTTTAATAAAATGCCTTTGGAGTAAAAATCTTATCTAAAGATAGTTTTCTATTTAAGATACATTAAAAAATTTAATTTATTCAGCATGAAATGAAGTTTAGTTAATGTAGCTTGAGGCTGTATATTATGCAATATTTACATTTTTGGTAAACTCATTCAATGAATCCAAGCTCTGCAAGCTGAGATAACATGAACTGCATTGATGCATTCACACAATTTCACAGTAACCATGAGTTAAATCATAAACCAAAGTTCAGGAATATTCCTTTATCCCATTGTTTTGCAAATCTATGTATACTACAAACTATATGATTGTTTGAAGAGAAATGCATCTGTACCACCAGGTTCTAAGTGTGAGGAGGAAGGGCAAGCAGTAAAAATGAAAGTGAAACCTTCTAAGCAGCTTATAAATATAATATTAAAGAGCACCTGTCATTTCAGATCAATCATGGCAGCACCTGTTAGCATCCAGCATCCACTCACCTGCTGCCTGCCATGTCCCTCACCTTGTTGTGTCATTGCCGCATCACCAGCAGTCCCATTAAAGTGAATGGGACTGTCGGTGAGTCAACAACGGGTCAGAGGACGAGCTGCTGCAGTTACAGAGACAGTTGCTCTTTAAAAATTATGATTTAAATCGAGTTGATTTAAATCAAGCCTTTTTACTATTTACTATTTAAATCAACTCGATTTAAATCAAATCCACCCTGGTATGAAGTCAGTTGTGTGACCTTGAGCTAGTCACATTCATTGAATACTGGAAAGAAAGCAGTGGTGAACCACTTCTGAAATCTTGCCAAGAAAACTACAGGGACTTGTCCATGTGGTCCTTGAGAATTGGACATAATTGAATGGAAGAAAATATGTATAATTTACCATAATTATGTTATTAGTAAGTATTGTGTTTTAAGCTTTTATTATTCTTTGTTTGCTTTTATTGTAATTTTAGTATGTTGTAATCTGCCATTATATGTGGCATAAAGTTTTAGTTCAATAATTTTTTTGGTAATTGATTAAAAAAGATGTGCACTGTCAATAAGTAATTCTTCTAGAATGCAAGTATTTGTGTGCATGCTTACCTAAATTAGGGGTCCCTAACCCCTGCTCTGTGGCATGCCAACAACCGGGCTGTACAAACCTGCAAAGCTCCATCTGCGGGCTGCAGGCAGCATGCAAAACCACACCCCTTCTGGTCCATGGAAAAACCTGTCTCCACTGAACTGGTCCATGGTACCCAAAAGGTTGTGGGCCGCTGACCTAATAGACATACTTTTAAATAGTTTTCTATTGAATATTGATTTGTGCAGATTTTCCCTTATAAAAATAATAATGCACATATTTTTGTTTAGAAAATTGTGTCAAAAATGCAGAAAATGTGATTATTTATTTATTTATTTATTTATTAAATTGTTAAATTTATTTGCCCACCCATTTTGCTGTGGCACTACTCTAGTTGGCTTACAACAATAAAAATAGAAAAATGAAAAGAAATACAACAGTAGCAAAGTCATGGAAGAATGGAGTAAACAATGAAAAAGAAAACAATGAGAATACAATGATATGAGAATAAAGTTGGATGGGTAGGGAAGCAGGTAGCAAAGGGAGGAGTGGGGTTTTTTTTTTTATCAGTATAGTAGGCACCTCTATTGTGGTACTCCTCCATTGGGTCCCCAGGTCGACAGGTCTTCAGGCTCTTACAGAAGGATAGGAGGATGGAGGCAGATCTCAACTTAGAGGGTATGATCATTAAAGATTAATTGCATATTCCTTCCTGAATTTATTATTAAATGGGGCGGGGGGCGGTGCGACCCTAGAACTTCTTGTTTTTATATTGGGCTATACTAAACCCCCCAAAAAAGTTTCTCATGGTATTTTTGAACAACCTGTGCTATACTTGCTCTATTCTGCCAGCTTGCCTCAGCTGACTATGAACCTGAATATGAAAGTAGATGGTGATAAATTGCTAAACTTCCTATGCCAAACTAAAGATGCTTAGAATGAACTAAAGGAATATATCATAGATCTTACCTGTTTGCATCCCATTGTGGTTGTTTTCATAGTGTTCTCATTTGATAAAATGGGCCTGCTTCATTCCAACCTGGCTATTCCAAAGGTGCAAGGGATTGGAGGTTATTAAATTTGATTCCTTCATTTTAAATGGATGAGAAGGACCATGCCCATTAAAATAGATGATGCTGTTGTTTTCCTTATCTACTCAATCGTATTTTCCTGACTCGCTGCTCCGACAATCCTACTCATGGGTTCTTCTCTTCTGATTGGTTCCACTGAGTGCTCATTATTTTTTCTCTGCAGTCCTAGTCCCGCCCACTCTGCCTCAGACTGTCAGTCTTTTTCACTCAGTGGATTGGATCAGACCTGAGTGCTTGGCTAACTATTATTAGGATTTTACTATTTTTTTCTGCTAAATTTTACTGCTGTCTGGTTAATTTGTTAATTGTGTTAATTTTATTAACGGAGAGCTGCACAATGGGGGAGTTCTTACGCTTAACGGGCGGCGGGTTTGGGCGGCGGCCCTGAGCCACCGATCCGCCATTTTATCTCCGAAGGCCAGCTGAGAGGCGCAATTGTCATTTTCGCCCAGCTGAGAGGCGCGATTTCTTTTATTGCTTTTTGTTGTGCTGCGGGTGGAGGAGCTGGTTTCCCGGTGTGCCGGTATAACCGCCCTCACCCACGCAGCTTCTCCTTGCATTTAGCGGCTCCAGGGTCCCTGCCCGTCAGAGGCATACCCTGACGTTGGGAGACAGCTTCGCGGCAGTTGAGGGTTCACGCCGATTTGAATTTGACAGCCCTTGTTACCGGCTGGGGGTGAGCATTTTTTCTACTCATTTGCTCCCTTTTGGCTTGCTGATCGAACTCCTGTTTGGCTTTCCAGCTTTGAAGCGGCGCTTGCGACTCCGCTGAAGCGGTTGTCGTTGCGCCCTCCATTTTCTGGCTCCAATTCCTTCTGGTCGCCATTTTGAAAGGAGTTTTTGACTGGACAGCTCGGCTTGATCCTTACCCAAGTGGGCAGCGAAGCATGGCATTGCAGAAGGAGTTCCTGCATCCATCTGTCTCCCTGACTTCTATTGCCTGGATGCCTGCTGGACTAAAGGGAAGTTTATTTGCAATTTTTACTATTTCTCTGCTACCTTCCTGACTGGTTGAAAAAAAACCAAAAAAACCCCCTAATAATAAATAAAAACAGAGTAATGGCGGACTCTGCTCTGTCCTCTGACATTGAGCAGGATGTTTCTCCACCCAGAGCCCCATCGCCCAAACCCGTTGGGAAGAGAAAGGCTAAGACCAGGGGCATAGAAAAAGCAGGTTCCAAATCCTCACATTATGAGGGGGCCATGGATAAGGATGCCATGAGACGCCATAACGCCTTAGAAAGGCAGTTTAGTAAGGCTAAGGCTGCTAGGCAGAATGAGTCTCTTCCTGCATTACTGGTTGAGGACAATGCGGCCCAGCCGTCAGCACCTCCTGTGTCGAACCCTCAGATGCCTAATATAGTGGCTTGGCCACAGGGCGATATAATCCTTGTCCCTCAGGGCCACGATCTAGGAGGTATGCAAGGGGATACCATGACTCCTTCTTCTCTACCTCCCCAGGCCCCAAATGTGGCTCCGGAGACCATTCTCCCTCCTGCTGCGGGGGGCTTATGAGATGGGGGGGAGCTTAATTCAGCTCAGGCCCTAGACCTTCAATCAATTCTGTCTCAGGCCTTGGCCAATATTTTCCAGGCAGGGCTGCAACAATAGGCCCTCGTGAACGCTACAGTGGATACATCTAGTGCACCCCCTGTTGCACCCAGGGTTCAGTCATCCTCTTCAAGTCAGTCGTACTACCGCTTGGAGGATTCAGTTCAAGAGGAGGATTTTCTCGAGGACTTTGAACTTTACGACGATGATGAGACTGTGTCAGAAAAACTGGCATTTCCAGGGCTTTTCCGACCTGCCCTATTTAAATTACTCTTACACAAGGCGAAGGTGGCTACCAACATGGGCAAAGTTCTTGATCCGGCTTCATCATCACAGGATCAGTCCAACCCTAATGAGTCATTAGTCAAGTTACCTCAGCCTGAGATTGACTTTGTACCTTGTCCGGATTTGTTTTCTCAGGTGATTCAACGACCATGGGACCGCCCTGGGTCTCTTTCTGGACCAACCGGACATGACAAAAGAATGTATTGTGTTGCTCCAGAATTAGACACTTTGTTGCAGTTGCCTTCTGTAGATGAGCCTGTCTCAGGTCTCATTTCTTCTTCTGTTCTCGCCGATGATGTAGGAGACGATCTTAAGATGGAAGATAAACGTGCAAAGCTGTCCTTTAGAAAAACGCATCAGGTGGCTGCCTGGGCCATCCGCGCGGCGACTTCTGCCTCGTTTTTTAACAGGGCATCACTAATCTGGCTTTGCCAGCTTCGGGACAGATTGCCTCCAGAAGAGGCCCGAATCCATCAGGATGTGACTAAGCTGATAGCAGCAGCTGAATACTCTGCCGATGCCTTGTTGGATGCTGCTAAGTTTGCATCCAGGGCACTTGCCTCCACTGTTGTTTCCCATCGTCTCTTGTGGCTTTGTCATTGGCGGGCCAACATGAAGTCAAAATGGAGGCTTACCGCGGCTCCTTATAAAGGGTCGTCCCTCTTTGGGGCGGCTTTGGACCCGGTATTGGTGGAAGGACAGGGTAAAAGAAAGGTGCTTTCCACATCATATAGGCGACCGGATTGCAGATACTCACCTTACACCTGGCCGCCCTTTCGGGCGGACCCAGGACCCAATGGGTCCTTCTTCCAGCGATCTTCTGGCCAGGGACAATACTCGTCGTCCAACCGTTCTACCTTCCGTGAACGAGGCAGGCGTCAGTCCAGTTTCAAACAACCTTTCCAAGGTACTGGATTTCATTCCTTCCGCCGCGGCAAGTGACTCGCCGTCCCCTCCTTCTATCGGCGGCAGGCTCCGGGTGTTTTACCACCAGTGGGACAACTCGTCCATGGACACCTGGATTCTCCGCACTGTCACCAACGGCCTTACACTGGAATTCACTTCCCTCCCCCCAAACGGTTTCATTCAGTGCCCCTTGTCGGACTCTCCTCAGAAGAGAAATCTCATGGATCTCGAAATCCAACACTTGTTGGACATAGAAACCATTGAGCCGGTTCCGCACGATCAGATTCGAACCGGATTCTATTCAAATTTGTTTCTGGTCCCCAAGGGCTCGGGGGGCTGGAGGGGAGTCCTTAACCTGAAACAGCTAAATCTTCACATCTTGTATCGCCATTTCAAGATGCATTCACTCTGTTCCATTCTTGGTTGCATCCGGCACAGGGATCTCATGCAATCCATCGACATCAAGGAAGCCTACCTTCACGTGCCGATACACCCGCTTCACAGGCGCTTTCTATGGTTCGCTTACGACGAGCGCCATTTTCAATACAAGGCCATGCCGTTTCGGAAAATGGAAGCCTTGCTGGTGTCCTTCTTACCGTCCTCAATGGGACAGAAGGTCTCCTCTGCTACTGTAGGGCGCTGGCTTAAAGCCTGTATTTCCAAACCTTATGAGGTGCAGGGGGCTACCATCCCGGGTGGGATCTTACCACATTCAACATGGAGCGCTGCCACTTCGGCGGCCTGGGCTACTCAGGCCTCTATAGACAACATCTGTCGGGCAGCAACTTAGTCCTCCCTTTCCTCCTTTGTTCGACATTATCGTTTGGATGTTTTTGCTTCTGCCGATGCTTCTTTCGGCAGACCTGTTTTGCAACCTGTAATTTCCCCACATGATCAGGGGATGGCTCCGTTTCCCTCCTAGGAGTCGTAAGCTTGGGCATGTCCCATGAGTAGGATTGTCAGAGCAGCGAGTCAGGAAAATGGACGTTGTCCTACCTAAACATCCCTTTTATGCTCGCTGCGACGACAATCCGGCTCGCCCGTCGGTCAGCCATCCCCTGCCATGGTCGGGGTTTTTTCCTTTCTTCCCTCTGCAGTCTTGTTGGAGTTTGGAGGTGTTGTTCTTCAACTTGTTTGGTCTTCGCCTATTCGAGATACTTTGTGAAAAAGACTGACAGTCTGAGGCAGAGTGGGCGGGACTAGGACTGCAGAGAAAAAATAATGAGCACTCAGTGGAACCAATCAGAAGAGGAGAACCCATGAGTAGGATTGTCGTCGCAGCGAGCATAAAAGAGATGTTCAGGTAGGACAGCGTCCATTCTGTTAATACGACTTCCTTTTCAACTGTCAATCACAGTGGTGGATTGCTATCAGTTCTCCCCAGTTCGGGCGAACCGGTAGTGGTGGCGGGAGGCTCTCCCCCCCACCTGGACGCTTCAGTGCATGTGCAGAAGCTTCTGCGTGCGCCCAAACGCGCACGTGCCCACAAGTGTGCACGTGCCCACAAGCAAACTGGTAGCAAATGGGTTTTGAAACCCACCCCTGGTCAATTGCCAAGAGAATGATCATCTGCAACTCATTGTGAAATTAGTTGTAAAAGCCTGTATTCATTGGCAAGAAAAAGAATCTGAAAATTACATCATGTAAGGATGTGAAGAGATAAACCTTTTCCTTAATCCAGGTGAAGTTTTATTACTTTGGGATTCTATTTGTACTTTTTTTTTTTATTTAATTTTTTTTAACAATCATTACAATAATTTTCTTTCCTTGTTAAGAAGCTCTTTATATGTAATCACATCCTGCCTTTGCTCTACACTTATATTCTCTATCTCATGTCTGGGTATTGTCCACAATGATAACTTCTCGTTTAGTTTATACTTGTACTTTTTCCAGACACGCAATAGAGCATTCCTTAATATATGACTTTTAAAAGTTCTTGTCCACTTTCTTATCATATAATAAATAAGCATGCCACCCATAAACCAAATCATATCCCTCAATATTCAATATTCTTTCTTCTGTTAAATTCATCCAATCGCTCATTGATAGAACAGTTGCCTCATAATAAAATCTTAAATTAGGCATTTTGAGACCTCCTCTTTCACGTGTATCTTGCATTATTTTTTTTTATTCTCGGTCTCTTCCCTGCCCAAACAAAATTATTAATACCCTTCTGCCATATCTTCAAATTCTCATCTTTTTTAAGTATTGGTATCATTTGAAAAAGAAACAAAAACTTAGGCAAAACATTCATTTTTACTGCTGCTATTCTTCCTAACAAGGATAATTGTAATTTTTTCCAGTTTTCCATCTCTCTCTGTATTTTTTGCCACAATGGATTATAATTATACTTAAATAATTTCGCATTTGATGTCATAATATAGACCCCTAAATACTTAACTTTTTTTACAATTTCAAATCCTGTTAGTCTTTCTAATTCTTCTTTTTGATTTATAGTCATATTTTTAGTTATTATCTTCGTTTTCCCTGCATTTATTTTAAATCCAGATACTTGTCCATATTGATTAATTATATCCATTAGACCTACAACCGACTGTAATGGATGGGTCAAAGTAACAACCAAGTAGTCTGCGAATGCTCATAATCTATAATCATACTGCCTAATCTTAATTCCACTTATTTTGTCTGACCCACGTATCTTACTTAACAAAAATTTCAAAGTCAAAATAAACAATAATGGAGACAAAGGGCATCCTTGTCTTGTTCCTTTTTCTATATTAAAAGTACCCGTTAAACTACCATTAATTATTATTTGCGCTGTTTGTTTCTGATATATTGCCTTAATAGATTTTATGAAATGTTCCCCAAACTGCATCTTTTCTATTATTTTCAATAAAAATTGACAATTCAATAGATCAAATGCTTTCTCTGCATCAAGAAATACCAGCACCGCAGGGATTTGGTTGTTCTTCCCCAAATACTCCAATAGGTTAACAACTTGCCTTACATTACTCTTCATTTGTCTACCATTTATAAAACCAGTTTGATCATTATGAATCATTTGTTGCATTAACCTGTCATTAACCTATTTGCTAATATTTTAGCAAAAATCTTGTAATCTGTATTTAAGAGTGATATGGGCCTATAATTTTTTGGCTGGGTGTGGTCTTGCTCCTCCTTTGGAATCAAAGAAATATAAGCTGTCCTCCAAGATGGGGGTACATCTCCTCCAGATTGTATATTAGTAAATAATTCTTTAAGAGGTCCCACCATTTCTAACTGCAAATGTTTATAATAAGCAGCTGTCAAGCCATCTGTCCCAGGAGCTTTACCCACTTTCAACTGCTTAATTGCAAACATAATCTCCTCAGTGGTTATTGGTTGATTTAAACCCTCCCTTTGCTCTTTTGTAATTGTAGGGATATTCTCTTTCTGTAGATATCTATCTATATCTGTACCTTGAATTTTATCACCAGCATAATCACCGTGACTTTTGTTTTTTCCTTAACAAATATGCTAACCACCTCCCTGGTTTATTAGCATTACAAAAAATATTATGTTTAGCATATTGCAAATTAGTTGCGACCTGATCTGCCATTAACATATTAAATTGCCCTCGCAATAAATTAATTGCCTCTTTTATTTTCTTATCTGCTGGATTCAATATCAAACCTTGTTCTTTTTTTCTGATTTCCTCTTCTAAATGCTTCCTTTTTTTCCTGTTTCCATCTATGTTTATTATTCAAATACATCAAAATGCCTCTCACATATGCTTTGCTTGCATCCCAAACCATTTTCATAGATGTACCCTTATGCATATTTATAATAAAAAATTCTTTCATAAATTTTTTACATTCTTTTACATTTTCCTCATATCTAAACAGATTTTCATTTAACCTCCAAGACCTCTTAGATCCCCTTCCATACTCTAATTCCATCCAGACTGGACTATGATCCGTTAAAACTCTTGGACAAATCTTCATCTTCTTCTCTCTGGAAAAGAAATCATTTGTAATTAATATAAAATCAATCCTTGAGAAAGATTGATGTCTATCAGAAAAAATGGTAAAGTCTTTTTCTTCGGGGTTTCTCTCTTGCCAGATATCTCTCAGTTCCATATCCTCCATCATTTCAAAAAACTATTTTGGCAATCTGGCACACGTTGAAATGTTCTGCAAGAGCCCCTTCTTATCTCTTTTAATGTCCAAAACTCCATTCCAATCACCCAATAAAATACATGATTTATAGTCCTATTGTAATAACTTGGAATGTAAAAGCTTATAAAATTTTTCCTGTTGTTGGTTTGGTGCGTAGACTCCAATTAAAAGTATTTTTTCTCCTTTTATTAAAAGTTCAATTGCTATAAATCTTCCTTGATCATCTGCTTCAATTAATTTGGCAATTAAGTCTTTTTTTAGGTATATAACTATACCATTCTTCTTCTCAGGAGCAGATGCAACAAAATGTATACTTAACCTTGCATTTATTAAGTATTTTTGATCTTTACTTCTAATATGAGTCTCTTGTAAACAAATTACATTATTTTTAAACTGTTTTAAATAATGAAATATTTTTCTCCTCTTTTGTGGTGAATTTAGGCCATTAACATTCCAGGTCAAAAATCTAGTTGCCATTCTTGGCCCCCTGAAGCACTTGGAGCATCTGCTGGAAATCTCCATGCATTTTACTTTTTGGCCTTGCTCCTCCCACTGGTTCTGTTTTTGTAGTATCTCGAATCATTTGAAGTTGCTGCACTCTTAATTCTTCTAGACGCTTAGCTGCCAATCGAGTCTGTCTTTGATCCTTAGGTTCTTCTATCTCCAAAGCTTGAACAGTAGGTGAAAATTGTATTAATTCTTCTTGAATAATCAAATCACCCTTTTGGGCCTGTGCCAACAATTCTTCTTTCTCCCCCTTTCTTGCCCCTCTATTTCCGTCTTCCTTCTAGCTTCCTGGGGCTGAGGGCATCCAGCCTTTAATACATTGGTATAGAAATCTCTTGCCTTCCACACTGAGTTGAGACGGTATCTTTCTCCTGAATAATTCACCACTAGACCAGCTGGAAGTTCCCATCTATACTGTATCTGACGGTATTTCAGTTCTTCCACCAGAAAGGCATAATCCTTTCTGGCTCTCAACATTTTGGGGGGAATTTCTTTCAGTGTTAAAACCTCCTGCCCCTGCACTTGAAGTTTATTTTTAAAAGTGACTTGTAGGATTTCATTGCGTAATCTCCTTGTTGTAAAATAGATTACAATGTCTCTTGGTAGATGTTTCTGTCTGGCCACCCATGAATTGACACGATAAATTTTGTCAGTTTGCCATTCAAAATTTGCTTTTTGATCTTCCATTATCTGTGCAAATGCTTCTGAAAAGATCTCTCTCAAATTCTCTTGCTTATTTTTCTTGAGGCCTCTTATTCTCAGAGCAAATTCCATGTCTCTATATTGTATCATTATCACATCCGCCTCTGCTCTTTCTATCTTGTCCTGGACCTCCCCCATTTTATTTTCCAAGTTCTCATTAGACTGCTTAATTTCTTCCACTTTTTCATCTATTGCTTCAATGTGTCCTGCCAATCCTCATACTGCCATAATAATATCTTCTCTAATTTCTTGGTTTCGTTTTTGAATAGTCTCTTTGACCTGAGCTATTTCTTCAGCAACTTCTTGAGTTTGCTCCTGAAACATTGAAGCAATTTTTTTTTCTGTTTTGAGGGCTTCCTGCAACATTTCAAATATTAATATTGTTGGTTCCGTTGGAACAGAGAGAGATTGCAATCTGGACGTTTGAGCTGGCGAAGTCTCCGCACTTTTGGAGACAATAGCCTTAATTTGTTTTGAAGCCATTTTTGGTTTCCAATTTAAATTTAATCAGCTGCCAGAACAATAGATACACCAAATCCAGAAATCAGTCTTTAAATAATATCAATCCTTTTTTAAAAAATCACTGCTGTAATCTTTGATCTTCTCCTTTTTTTTTTTTAAACACAAATCTCTAATTTTGAACAGGGGCTGCCAACACTAAAAGAAACTTTCCTTTTTAACTTTCGCTTTCACGCCCCATTAAAGCTCAATCGCCATCTTGGTTTCACTTTCTCCCCTTAATAAGTCAGAAGGAAGTAATACACATTTGGAGTTAAAGTTCAGTACTTGCAGATCTAATCTCTCCTGAGTTTGCTCAGCCTGCTTCCGAATGATGTTTATTCCAAGCGTTGTTTGCAGGGGTGGTCGCGGCGTCTTCTTCTGCTTGCTTGAAGCAGAAACATCCCGGATCCAGAGCTCTGTCGGGCTTCCAGGGAGCTCTCACCCTTTGAGCCCCAGAATTGTTCCTGGGGCTCCTTGGGGAGCTCTACCTACGCCTGACTGCTCTCTTCCTCCCCTTTTCCCGGGGAGAAAGTTTTCAAGCCGCTAGACAGCTGATTTGCGCTGTTCTAGCGGCTTTACGAGATCGCGGGGCTGGCGCTCAAGAAAAGAGCGTCCACGGCGCCTGCGGTGCCACCAGAAGTCTGGGATTCTATTTGTACTTGACTGAGTGTTTCAGCTACTCAATGTAGTTTCCAGCTCCTAATTCATAGTATCTGGAAGGTTTTCCTTATTAAATTCCAAATAAGAATAATAAAGCCAAATATATCTCTTAAGTTCTAGTTTATGAATGTATGTAAATCAGAATTGAATGAATTGAAGCATTTGGGACTACAGAGTTGATAGCACATAACCATCTACAGAAAGTTTGTCCAATGCAGAGGTTACTTGTGATATGTGTATATCTGGATAGTGCAAACTTGAAAACTTGTATCAAAATGTGGATGGATGACATTCTTTTGTATTGAACTAAATTGTTCAGTATGTGATATTCATCCTGCGTACAATTATAAACAGGAGTGGCGGTTGTATGCTTTCCTCATATTTTATTGTGCTTAAAACAACACTAATAATTCTCTTTTCTTGTCCATTTATAGTGAGATCAAAGTCTCTAGATGTGGTGTTGGACAAAAAAAAGCTTTATTTAGGCTGCGATATAATATTTACAAATTGCTCACTCCTATGACAATGTGATTACCATATTGCAATTTATTATTGGGCTATGCTTTTAAAAATTGATTGGGTGATTTCCTAATTGCAGTACTAATTCTTGCAGCTTTTAACATACAGAACTATCAATAATGCAGTTGCATGTGTCCATTTAATTCTTTCACACACTTTTACTTTTGCTATAGGATACCAGATGGTTCTATTGATCAGGGCCCTGCTGCAGGAAGAGTACATGCTTTAGAAGAACAGCTAATAAAAGCCAAAGAACAGATGGAAAATTACAAACAACAAACAGGAGATGGTTTGTATAGGAGATCATTTTTTAAAATATTTAGATGAATACTTAAATTTCACAACGTGCGTCCTGTTTAGAGAATTAATGTTAATTACTGTTCACTTTATTTTATTAGTGAGCTTTGGAAAAGACCATGAAATTCTAAGAAGAAGGATTGAAAATGGAGTCAAGGAGTTTTGGTTTTTTCTCCAGAGTGAACTGAAGAAATTAAAAAACTTGGAAGGAAATGAATTGCATAAACATACTGATGAACTTCTATCTGACTTGGGTGATCATGAAAGGTACTAGTAGCTATTATTAAATATTTGTTGCAGTAACAGTTTCAAACTTGCTTAAATAGAGTAACATTATAAACCAGTGTTTCTTAAAGTCCTGAATGGTCTACAAAATCAAAATTATTTGCCAGCCTATGTTAAAAAATATTACAATATTAAAATCCCATCAAAGAATTGTGAGAAATGATATAGCAATGAAGGCATCAATTTTAATTTTTAATATGGTAAGCATCAATAAATAGTGCCCATACAAACAAAAGTTCTTTTTGGAGTTACCATCTGTCTATCTATATCCTACTAAAACTCTCATGTCTGTAATCTTTAACTTGGCAAAATAGTGTCTCATAAGGCAATTTTTTTTCAACCAAAGTATCTCCAATGATCTAATTTGCAGAATCTATCCAAAATCCTGGACCCTTGACTTCCATGGAATTGAAATTATGACATAAATTTCATAGATCAATTAATTAGAAAATACGAAATGAACTGTGAAACTATTATATTATAGCTATTATATGAAAAAACTTGTATTTTAACAGAATGTAGCATATAGAATGCAGTGGTTTTGAAAACAAATTGTATCAGAGGTGAAATCTGAACCGGTTTACTACTGATTCGCTAGCTGCGCATGTGACTGGTTTATTCAACTGTGCTTTTTCAAACAAATTCAAATTCCCAGATTTCTGATTCCATTTAACCACTAAAGTTTTATCTGCATATAAATTGAATCTAAAATTTGTATATGGTGGGGCGTTGGTCTTACCTGATATGCTCCTTCTCGTTGGGTGGAGGGATGGTGTGATGACCCAGGGCATGACACAAAGGCAACACAGCCAGAGAACCGATAAGAGTCCCTTTATTATCACCAACTGTGGCCCCCAATGTCCCTTGCAACTCTCCTGCCTGGAGAGAGCTCTTCCATCAACCTGTAATAGTCTTTGGCTGGCAATACTTCGGTCCTAAACGTTGTAAGCAGAAAACTTCTAACAAAAAATCCAAAGGCAAGACAAAGTAATTAATCCGGCAGAGCAAGCAAAATAAGGAATTCCACAAGTAAAGTAGCACGGCAATAAATCAAACCAGTTGGGAGGATTCCAAGAAACACCAGATAAACTCAGTGTTTGTTCCTGACAAACGCCCCTCCCATTTGCCTCTACTTTTAAACTCCATCAGTACCTGTGCCTTGTAAAGAGGATCGGGTCCCTTTCCTCCCTCGTAAGCCACACAACCGATGTTCCTCTCGTCTCCGTTCCTCCCTGCACTGCCTAGGATGAGGAGGGGGTGGGCCTTGGTCTTCATCTGAACCCCCTCTCCCTTGTTCTACCTCTCCCCTTCTCTGCCCAGCCTGACTTTGCTCTTCCCCAGTTTTTTCCTCAGAGAGAGTGATCCACTTTCTCACTCTCTGTCAGCCGTTCCTCTTCCCCTTCGGATTCAGACTCTGACAGGGGCATGACAGATGGTTTCATGTGCATTCTAGATCCCATGCATGCACAAATGAAACTTCACTCACTCGCCCACTGCTTTCGCGGCCTAGTTCCTAGCAGGCCAGGGATCAGTACTAGTCTGCAGCCCGGGAGTTGGGGAGCCCTGTCCTAGAACATGAATTAATTAAAACTAAAGATAACCTTATGTAAGAACCTGAGTACATACACAATACAGACATTATTTTACCATCTTCCTATTATTTTGCTTACTTTACATGTTTCTGATTACTTTGAATATGTGAAATGTGCATATTTTGTATTGTTGCTAGTGACTCATTTCACCAATCTGCCATCAAGAATTCATTCATTATGAATATTCTTTGGAATGGTTAGGAAGAAAAATTACCGTAAATAATGTGGGAATGTGATTGTATAATAGATAAAGGAATTCCCATCCATTGTAATATTGCCTCTTAAATGTAACTGTGACATAGCAATAAAGTGGTAAATATTTTTATTCTTGTGTTAAGATACAGTTTTTGGATAGTTTGGCAAGAAATACTTACTTTGTTATCTATTTTTTTGATGATCTCAAAGGTTGATTTTGAGTCTCTTTTTTTAACAGGTCAATAATGACAGATCTGTTTTACCTCAGTCAAACTGATGGAGCAGGTGATTGGCGAGAAAAAGAAGCCAAAGATTTGACAGAGCTAGTGCAGAGGAGAATAACTTATCTGCAGGTAACAATTCTGGGGAAAGTCTATACAGGTAGTCCTCGACGTATGACCACAATTGAGCCCAAAATTTATGTTGCTAAGTGAGAAATTTGTTAAGTGAATTCTACCCCTTTTTACAACTTTTCTTGCCACAGTTGTTACATGAATCACCGCAGTTGTTAAATTAGTAACACGTTTGTTAAGTTAACTTGGCTTCCCCATTGAGATGTGATCACATGACCCTGAGACATTGAAATGGTCATAAGTATGAAACAGTTGCCAAGTATCTGAATTTTGATCACATGATCATGCGGATGCTGCAAAGGTCATAATTGTGGAAAGCAGTCATAAGTCACTTTTTTCAGTGTCGTAACTTCAAATGGTCACTAAATGAACTGTTATAAGTCAAGGACTACCTGTATAGGACAATATAATAATATACTGCAAATAATATTCAAAACTTAAGTATTTAGAAAGAAGAATCCCATTCGGTAAATAAAATAATATACTTTGTTGGTGGAATGAATTTCCCTGTTCCTACGTCCTCCTGCGTCCAATCTGCTCAAAAGTTCAGGGGACTCTTCAGAGAAGTGTCAGGGTATAAATGGAACTAGGGAAGAGAAAGGAGATGTCCCATTGTGTGACCAGAAGCCCAGTTCTCTATTGGATAGAATCTGATATTTGGTTAAAGGATACTCATTTTTTTTGCAATTCCAGTCCTTTAGGTAATAAAAATCAGTATATTAGTCTGATTCCTCAAGCCTTTATTCTATTATTACTTAATCTAAAAATATGTCATTTTACAAAGTTCTGAAGCAACTCTGGAAATTTGTGTATACAAATTTTTTTATGAATGAATAAACATGATTGGAAACCAAAAAAATGAATATCCTTTAACCAAATATCAGATTCTATAGAAGAGAAAAAGATCTTACTTATTCTTCATTAACAAAGAGTTTATTATTTCATCAAGTAGGGTTGTGCAGTGCTTTGGATTCAGTTTCAGGAATATGTTTTTTTGGAGGTAGCATCTACCTGTGTTACCCTAAAGCAGCCAAACTTTTTTATAAATTGCATGGCCGCAGCAGAAGACGGTTTGATTCTAGGAAAAAATGAATTTGCTTTAAAGGTTTGCAAAGAGGGATTTGTTTCATGTTTCTACTTTTTTTTAATTGTATCTAAAGCACTGCAAGCACTATTATTAGATATTCCATATTTGATTACATCATGAAAATTATTCATTTTTGGGGAATATTCTGGAATTCCTAGTACCAAGGAAAGCTTCATTTAATTATTTCTGAGTATTTAGCATTCATCTGAATGTTTATGAAATAGTGCTGGTATTTGTCTTAGATTTTCATAGTGACTATCCCAGGTGAAATAACCTTTTTCACATTTTTCTGTAAATCTCAAAACAATTCAGGAAGCACTTATGTTTTAGATGAATTCAGATAATTTAATTGGTAATTAAGCATTTTACTCCAAGCATCTTCATATTTCCAGTTTTTGTTTTGTAATAATTCATAAATACATCATAAGAATTGGAGGTGAGCACAGATAAAGATTATCCTAAATACCTTCATATTTAAGGAAAATATAAATGTAATAAATAATAATAAATGAATAAAATATCCTAAAGCAAGTACATAACAGATGTCAAGGTTCCTGTGAAATGGTATTTTAAAAAGAAATTGGAATAATAAGAAGTTTTAAAGGTAACATTATTAATATCTGTATTTATTCTAAGGGCAAAATGGCATTGCCATCTGTGTCTTGTATAAATTAAACATAACTGGGTCTTTTAGACAACCTCAGTGCAGGGACAAAATAAGTTCTAAAGCACTTTTTTTTCTTTTTTATTGAAAAAGTTTTTCAAATACAAATTTTTCCCCTTCCCCTCCCTCCCTAACCCCCCCTCCCCCTCCCCTCCCCCCATGGCTTCTGCAAGATGAAATCCAAATTAATATCACATTATATAATACTTTACCACCCTTTTACACCACCCCCTATGTGCTAAACATTTCTTTCTAACATTATTATTATGTCCCCGGTATACTATACATCTCAAAACAGCATTCGGCTATAAAACTATATAATAGATCCTAATTTGGCATTTATTCTACTCATAATCTACCCATTTCCTCCACCCCATACATATATCTCTTAATTCAAATCTTTTAAGTATATTAATATCTAAACATAACATCCCTTTTCCTAAACTAAGCAATCAGAAACATTACCTATCACCTTGTACCATATCAATTTTGTTTCACCCACTTTCCTACAGGTCTACCATACATAATATATTTAATATCTTTATTCTTCTGCCCGTATCACTAAGAGATATTTCCATATATAAATAAAACCCTCAAGTGACTTTAAATTTGTATTCCATATAGTATCTTCTGTAATGTCTTTCAACTAGATTGTTAATTCCATCGACCATGTTAGGGTAACATCAAGTCCTGCTTCCAACAGCATATTCAGTATCTTCAATTACCATGTGCCCCCATCATTAATAAGTATTTCTGTATATAAAAAAAAAACTCCGAGTGACTCACTTTTTTTTCTTTATTACCTTATCACGTAACAGAGCAATAAATACAGAGGGAAAATAAATAGTATTTAAAACAATCTAACGCAGTGGTTCTCAACCTTCCTAATGCCGTGACCCATTAATACAGTTCCTCATGTTGTGGTGATCCCCAACCAGGGGTGGGTTCTAAAGTTTTTTACTATCGGTTCTGTGGGCGTGGCTTATTTTGTGGTGGTGGCTTGGAGGTCATGTGACTGGGTGGGCGTGGCTAGCTGGTCATGTGATCGGGTGGCCATGGCTATGTATATAGGGACTACTCAGAGGGCTGAAAAAAGTCATTTCTGACAGATCCTCGCACTTTTGATTGGTCCTCACACTTATGACCATCCTCACATTTATGCCCGTGCAGCATTCTTAACAACCATGTCACTCATTTCACAACTGCTTCTCTTCACCATGGTGATAAGATAGGGCAAAAAACATAAAATGTGAGGACAGTCATAAATTCGAGGACTGGTCAAAAGTGTGAGGACCAGTCAAAAATAACTTTTTCAGCCCTCTGAGTAGTCCATGTGCACAAAAGGACTACCCAGAGGGCTGAAAAAAGTCATTTCTGACAGATCCTCGCACTTTTGATTGGTCCTCACACTTATGACCATCCTCACATTTATGCCCATGCAGCATTCTTAACAACCATGTCACTCATTTCACAACTGCTTCTCTTCACCATGGTGACAAGATAGGGCAAAAATGTAAAATGTGAGGACAGTCGTAAATTCGAGGACTGGTCAAAAGTGCGAGGACCAGTCAAAAATAACTTTTTCAGCCCTCTGAGTAGTCCATGTGCACAAAAGGACTACCCAGAGGGCTGAAAAAAGTCATTTCTGACAGATCCTCGCACTTTTGATTGGTCCTCACACTTATGACCATCCTCACATTTATGCCCATGCAGCATTCTTAACAACCATGTCACTCATTTCACAACTGCTTCTCTTCACCATGGTGACAAGATAGGGCAAAAATGTAAAATGTGAGGACAGTCGTAAATTCGAGGACTGGTCAAAAGTGCGAGGACCAGTCAAAAATAACTTTTTCAGCCCTCTGAGTAGTCCATATGCATAAAAGGATACAGCAATAGAGAGGGATGAAGGAAGGGAAGGGAAATTAGAGTAGGAGTGAGGGTAAGAGAGGGAGGAAGCGAGGAGGAGAAGGAGAAAGGAAGAGGAAGTAGAAAGGAGAAGAAGAGCGGGGGAAGAGAAAGTAAGAAGGAAAGAAAAGAGAGAGGTGGTAGGTTTGAGGAGAAAGATTGCTGTACAATAAAAAAGATGAAAGGGAAGAAAGCCAACCCCAAACAAATATAAAGATATTAAGATAAAGAATGAATTGTTAAACTTTAAAGAATAAAAAAGAACAAATGTGAATAAATAGCAATAATTAGAAACACACATACAAACATACAATGTATTTTCTTTGAACAGAGTATTTGGCCGGTTCACAAATTTAACCAGTGTTTAGTCATTTCAATTAAATTTACAATTTCTATATTTTATTTTTGCCATATTTATTCCTCATCTATTTTTTTAAAAAACCAATATTACCCTTTATCCTCATCTCTAATCTTAATCAAATTCAATTTTTCCCTTCTATTTTATATTATACCCCTTCCCATTGTCATCTATTTTTATATCCATCCTCACATTGGTTAATTATGTAATTATGTAATACAGTTGTTTAATACAAATTCAACATTTTAATATAAATCAAATAGTTATATAACTATCTTTTTTGTATATTAATCAATATGAACATGAATATTCCAATTATTTCCATGCAATCCAATTTCTTACAGATCAATTAATTATATTTAGCAATAATAATAAACCAAATAATTTCCCCCATATATTCCTCCAAACCACAACTTAACCATTTCTGCTTTCAACACAATATACAATTAATAGTATCTCAATTATTACAATTCCCTAGTTAAATAGAGCTTTTTTTCTTTTTTTTCTTTTTTTTAATTTGATTTATATGCCGCCCTTCTCCGGAGACTCAGGGCGGCTTACAATGCGTTAAGCAATAGCCTTCATTCTTTTGTATATTTTATACAAAGTCAGCTTATTGCCCCCACAAACTGGGTCCTCATTTCACCTACCTTAGAAAGGATGGAAGGCTGAGTCAACCTTGAGCCTTGGAGAGATTCGAACCAGCAGAAATTGCAGGCAGCTGTTTTTGTGTTTTAAAATCTTGAACTCTCCTCTTTTGCCCTAAATTTCCCATTGTTTGCACCTACCTTTTTTGGTGAGGAGAAAGAGAAAGAAAAAGAAAAAGAAATCTCTCTCCGTGCCTCATTTTGTCACGTTGGAGCAGAGCCTGCTTTACTTTCAGTTTCCTTTTAGCTTGGGAAAAAAAAATCTACTCCAGCAGCTTGCAAAACAAGAGCTTGCAAAAGAGCCTGCGCAAAACAGCTGAGAGCGAATCAGCTGAGAGTCGGAAACCGATCTAATCATGCTAATTAACCTATGCTGAAGCTGAAAGAGGCTGTTTTTTTCTATTTTTGCAGGCACCGGTCTTCTCATTTGTTTTCTTTTAACACTGATCACCTGTAGGGCGGCCCTTTGAAGCCCCACGGCAAGAATTTAAACAGTTTTTTCCCTTTAGCCATCAGCTGGGACTCAGGAGGCAACAATAGATTGGGAGAGGGCGGGGTAAGCGACCGGCGACCGGCGATCCAACAGAGGCAGAGGGTGAGGGTGAGTGAAGGTGTGGGGGGGGGCGAGAGAGGGCTTTGGCGACCCCTGTGAAATGGCCGTTCGACCCCCAAAGGGGTTGCGACCCCCAGGTTGAGAACCGCTGATCTAACAGATTAGAGTGTGGCATTTTTCAGGCAGATATATGGTATGTGTTCATTTTTGCTCATATTTATTTTGAAAAAGGTCCTTGTACATATATTTTTTCACATTCCCTTTATTGTTCATAGAATCCCAAGGATTGTAGCAAAGCCAAGAAACTAATATGCAATATCAACAAAGGATGTGGTTATGGTTGTCAACTTCATCACGTGGTCTATTGCTTCATGATAGCATATGGCACTGAAAGGACACTGATTTTGGAATCTCAGAATTGGCGCTACGCAACTGGAGGCTGGGAGACTGTTTTTCAGCCAGTGAGTGAAACATGTACTGATAGATCAGGAAGTACTACAGGGCATTGGTCAGGTACGTATCATTGACTTATAGTTATCTCTTTGTATAATAGGTTAAGAGATAAATGTTTTTGTCAACCATTTCAGTAATAAAGAACATTGAGAAAAAATATTGTACCTCTTTATTGTAGTTGTAAAGTATCAAATATTTTTATTTTGAACTAAGAATTAGAAATGGAGAAAATGATTATTGTTATTATGTATAGGCATTTCTCTGATTTTTTCATGCTTTTATTGGTTGAGTAGATAAGTCTATCAGAGGTTCAGGTGAGTAATACACAGCATTTTGTTATTTTTCTATTGTATACAATCTTCCAGTTTACTAGGAAGACTCCATTTAAACTTTGATTTGTATGTACTCCCTAAAATTTACATATTTGTATTTTTGGGAGATGAGGAAATACCTTTTCAAAATTAAAAGTAATCCCCAAGCAAGACTTAATGAAGACATTTATCAAAGACTGTTCGGAGTACTTAAATTTGAGACCCTGATCTAAGAAGTTTAGTTTTCCAAAGGATTGAAGTTGTTTGTCATGATTGGCTAAGCATAATGAATTATTTTTTAATCTTGTCACTTACGTAATAAAATTCTTCAGAACAAATGTAAAAGATATACAGTAGTATATAAAAACAAAATTATATTTTTAATATGCGCAGATGACATACAAATTGGTTTTAGAAGTAGCAGATACATATTTCTATGCAGTCTGAAGGCCCCTTTTTGCCTTTGAATCTAAAGTGGTGTACAACTATCCAGTGGTGAAATGCTACCAGTTCGCAGCAGTTCGGGTGGGCCAGTAGTAATAAAAACTACTGGTTCAGGTGAACCAGTAGTAATAAAAACTACCGGTTCAGGTGAACTAGTAGTAAAAAAAAGCTACCGGTTCCTCCAGATTGGTATTTCCGAAGATCAGCTGTGCTGCGCGATTTAAAATAGCTAGAAAGCATGAAATCCTGCTTTCTCCAGCGCGCTGCTTGGAGAATCCAAAGCGAGGGTTCTTCAACAGTCTAGCAGTCAGCACTGAGTGTATGTATCTTTAAATTTCTTCAGGCACGCCCCCTTTGTCTGAACCTCAGTTTTTATTCACTCAGTTAGCTATTCAGACTTGTTTTCTCATCTCTGGTGTCTAGACTATTGAATATATTTGCTTTGGATTCTCATTTCTTGACATTTTTGGACTTCGACTTTGACTTTCAATCTCTTGACTGTATTGGGACAAGGGGTGATTCTCCTCCCTTCTCCCCCTCACCGCTACCTGAAGAGTAAGTCCTTTCTGGCCTCCCAGACTGGCTACCCCTATTTCTCCATATTGACTGACAGAAGCTCTGCCCTGTCTAGGGCACCTTCTCACTGAGGTCTCCTTCCATCGGCTGGCATCAGGGCGGCTACGGAGTCCCTGCCCTGCTCTCAGCGGTACACTCCTTCCTCGGAGCCCATTTGCCGCTTATAGAGTCCCTGCCCTGCTCTCAGGGGCACACTCTTCCCTTTTGGCTTCTCCAACGCGCTGGGGCCACTTTTGAGTAGCTGCGCATCTAATATTGCCTGAGGGCTTGGCAGATTGGCGCTGAACAGAGATTGCTTGTGTTTGCGCCATTTGAATCGCTCGTGGGGCCGCCATTACAGTGAGGCGCAATTTGCCCTTCCCGGCGATTTTCTGCCCGGCAACAACCCTGCGCATGCGCAGTAAGCTCCCTGTGGTAATCTGCCTGGCAACAACACCGCGGCTGCTCAGTGAACTCCCCTGTTGTTTCTCTGCCTCCCAACAATGCTGCGGCTGTGCGTTGAGGCTTGTGACTGTTGTGGCTCCGTCCTCTGAACCTATCTTATCGGAGGGAGAAGGCTCCGAACATGAAGGAGAGGAGTCGGCCAGGCCTCCTTCTCCAGGCCCCTCCTCTCTGGCACTGCCTCAGGTGCCGGCCGAGGAAGAGGAGATTAGCCAGGAGCCAGGTGTCTCCGATGATAGCGATGGAGGCGATCTGTCGTTCCTGGATCCACGCCAACGAAGGCGTGATAAACGGTTGCAGCAGTTGAGGAGGCGTGCCAGGGATTAGGCTGAGTCACTGGACCACACCCCAGAGACTATATTAAGAGAGTGTGGTGGCCATTTAAAACTCTGTGACGGACAAAAACTAACTCTGGCTAGTCACTTTGAACAACACCTAAATCTGCCGAAGGTTACTTGTTTTGAACTGGACTATTTGCAAACTGTGTGTATTTCTGTTTATATGGTGAAGGGATACTCCCGTTTATTGAAGTAAAAGCACTTGGCAGTTGGTGCTCGTATTGCTGCCAAGTTTCTGATAACAAACTGTGTGCGTGCCAAGTGCTTCCTTTAACCCTCGGCTGGCTGTGTGTGTGTGTGTGGAGACGGGGACAGAACAGTGACGTTCGCTGCCAGCACAGAAGCTGTGGCTGAGCAGAAGCATTGCCAACAATCATTGAGGGCCAGTTTTGCGGCTGCGCAGAGTGAGCAAGCCGCTCTAGCGCCCTCCAGAGGTTATAACAGGACATTTTCCAAATCTGCCCCTAATAGACCGTCTGTGGCAATCAGCTCACATTTCCCTGTGGACCTTAATCACTGGGACTACCTGAGAGGTCTCTTTTCGTATTAGCACAGGATTACAACAGACCTGTGCTGGAGGGGGTAGGGTCGCTACCTTAGCGCAACCCACCACAAAAAAACAAAAAAAAAACAAAATATAATAAATACAAAACAACCGCTTACCTTTTTTTCCTTGTATTTTCTTCAGCGCTGCTCAGCATGGCTGACTGCGAGCTCTCCTTCAACCTGGAACACAGCCATGGGTCCCCTGAGGCTCCAGCTTCTCCAGGCCCTGCAAAGAAAAAGGCGAAGAAGCGGGTCAAGCACGGGACTGCCACCGCTAAACCTCCGTCAGCGGGGAACAGTAACAGCTCATCAGCAGCTACCAAAGATGCCGGCAAACGCCATAAGGCGCTAGAGCGGCAATTTGACTTGGCACAGCAAAAGGCACATAAGTCAGCCTCACACGCAGATGCTCCAACTGTCCACTCTACTGTGCCTTCCATTCCCCACTCGAGGATCCTACCATCTGAGTTCCAGGGTCACGCCCCTGTGACCATTTTTTCCCCAATGGCGGATGTGGCGATTCCTTCCACTGTCCCCTTGCATGTGGATTTGTCTCATCCCCGACCTCCTGCTAAGCACCCTCTTCCGGAGGCAACCTATACCCCCACAGCCGCGGGGCTCCTCCCTGTGGGACCGTCGCATGCAATGTTACCTTCTGACATTGAGAGACTCATTTCTCAGACTATATCTAAAATATTGGCTGCTAGTGCTTACCAACCAATGTCGTACAGGCCCGTGCCAATTGCTGATCCTCCTCCTCCTCCTCCCCTGCCTCCGCCTCCTCCTCCACCTCCTTAGGTCTTTCACTATGATGGTCCGGCAGACCACTATTCCTCTCAGCTGGACTATGCCCATGCTGATGACTCCTTCCTGGAGGATGAGGCCCACAGGGACATGGAATTCTCCGACGATGAGGATCTCCTTCCGGATAGGCCAGCCTTTACCGGCCTCTTCCGGCCATCTCTATTTAAGTCCTTGTTACACAAGGCAAAATCGACCACTCATTTGGCCACCTCCGATGGTCTTTCTGATCCGCCAAAGGCATCTCAACCACATGATGCTCTGTTTAATCTTCCCAAGACCGAACAAACCTACATTCTGTGCCCTCAACTTTTCACGGAAGTTGTCCAACATTCTTGGACCCTGCCGTTATCCTTGCCGGCACCTACAGGGCTTGACCAGAAATTATATTGTTCGGCTCCGTGCCTCCAGGACTTACTGTCCTTACCTGCTGTGGACACTCCTGTGGCTAACTTGACTTCGTCCTCCTCTCTCCTGTCTCACGACATCGCTGACGGCCTCTGGACGGAGGATCGGAAGGCAGAACTTACATTCCGCAAGACACACAATGCTGCGGCTTGGACGGTCAGAGCAGCTACCTCAGCGTCATTTTTTAATCGGGCGACTCTCATTTGGCTGCGCCAACTCCAAGAGCATTTGCCACCGGAGGACACAAGAGTCCACCAAGACATCAATAAGGTTGTGGCGGTGACGGACACTTCTGCTGACACTTCTCTTAATGCCGCCAAATTCGCGTCTCGTGCCTTGGTCTTGACAGTGACATCCAGGCGTCTGCTTTGGCTGAGGCACTGGAGAGCAGATATGAAGTCAAAGTGGCATCTCGCATCGGCTCCCTACAAAGGGTCCCACCTCTTCGGGGAGGCTTTGGATCCGATTCTGATAGAGGACAAAGACAAGCGTAAGGTCATGCCCTCCTCATACAGGCAGACCGATCGCAAATTTCCCTCATATAGCCAGAGGCTGCCCTTTCAAGCTGATCCAGGACCCAGCAGGTCCTTCGCTGCAAGACAGTACTCTCTGGGATTTGACCGTCCATACGATAGATCCTCCTTCAGAGATTGCAGCAGATGCTTGGCCCCAGTCAAGCAGCCCTTCAGAGGTACGGGGACCCGTGCCTTTCGGAGGGGCAAGTGACTCCCTCCATCACTTTCCCATTGGCAGCTGCCTCCAACACTTCACCGTCCAGTGGGAATCCACAACGAAGGACGCCTGGGATTTACAGACGTTATGGCTAGGTTTGACCTTGGAGCTCCGCTCCTGCCCTCACACCAGGTTCGTCCAGTGCTCAGTGTCGTCCAACCCGACCAAACGTCGACTGATGGAGGCGGAAATACAACATCTTCTCGACATTTGTGCCATAGAGCCGGTTCCCACAGAACACCATGGGACCGTTTTCTATTCAATCTTTTTCCTTGTTCCAAAACATTCCGGCGGCTGCAGAGGAATTTTGGACCTCAAGGAATTGAACAAATTTGTACTTTACCATCAGTTCAAAATGCAATCCCTGAAATCCATTTTGGGGTACATTCAAGAAGGGGATTGGATGACTTCTGTAGACCTCAAGGATGCCTACCTTCACATCCCAATTCAACCATCACAATGTCGATTCCTCCGCTTCTCTTACAACAATCGCCATTTCCAATACCGCTCGATGCCCTTTGGCCTGTCATCCGCCCCCAGGACATTTATAAAAATCCTGTCAGCTGCAGCTGCACATCTTCGACAGATTCCCATCAGGGTCCTTTGCTATTTGGACGATGTTCTCATCCTATCGTCCACATAGTCTCAAGCCACACGGGACCTGGCCACGGTGTGCCACTGCATACGGCAACACAGTTTTTCCTTAAACCTGCCAAAAAGCCACTTGCGACCCACTATCCGGATTCTACACCTGGGCACGATTATAGATTCGGTCAAAGGGCAAGTCTTTCTGTCTCCAGAATGTTGCCTCAGCATACAGTCATTGATCTTTCAAATCCTCTCGTCCCAGTCCGTTCCTCTCCTGCTCCTGTCTCACCTGCTCGGGAAGATGATATCATGCATCTCCATTGTCCTGTGGGCGTGCCTTCATGGTCGACGACTCCAATGGTTCATGCTTCCATACCAATGCTCCCGCCGCAGCAACTCCAACGCTCGGGTCCCACTACAGGCAGGAGTTTGCCGCTCTCTTCGCTGGTGGACCTCGTCGTCCCTGATGAAAGGCTGCTTCTTCCAGGAGCCACTCATCTCATGGTGACGACCGATGCCAGTCTGGCGGGATGGGGCGCCCACATGCATTCCTAGGTTGCACAAGGCCATTGGTCTCTGGTGGATTGCCAGAACTACATCAACTGGCTGGAGCTCCGTGCGGTTTGCCTTGCCCTCCTCCAATTCCAATCTTCAGTGGAGGGTCAACATATGCTCGTCCGGACAGACAATGTGACTACAATGGTGCATGTGAACCGCGAAGGGGGCACACGCTCAAGACCATTGATGAACGAGGTGACTCACTTGCTGACCTGGGCGGGGACTCACCTTCTCTCTCTCAGGGCACAGCATATCTCCGGAACAACGAATGTCACTGCGGATTGGTTGAGCAGGACGCAACTCAACCACTCGGAGTGGCGTCTTCAGACATTTTCCGCGAGCTGTCCCAACGCTTCAGCCCTCCTGTCCTCGACCTCTTCGCACGAGTGGACAGTGCCCAGCTTCCTCATTTCTTTGCTTGGTATCCTTGCCCTCAAGCGTAGGGAATAGACGCGCTCGCCATACCCTGGCCTCCGGGATTGCTGTACGCATTTAGCCCGATACCTCTTATCCCGAGGCTCATCCGCAAGATCCTGGCCGAGAAGGCAGACGTCCTACTGATCACCCCTCACTGGCCGCGCCGGGCTTGGTACGCGGACCTTCTGAATCTGTCGGTCGCCCCTCCATGGCGCATTCCGGACAACAGGATCTCTCTCAAGCAGGGGGTCATTCTGCACCCAGGGCCTCAATGACTGCAGTTGACTGCCTGGCACTTGAGAGGATATTCCTGAGACAGGACAACATCTCAAGAAAGGCAATCAAGAAACCATTCAGGCGTCAAGGCGCCCGTCCACATACCGCATCTATAACGCCACCTGGTCCTCATTCTGTATCTGGTGCTTCCGAGTCCATGTGGACCCTACCTCTGCATCTGTCTCTGAAGTACCTGATTTTCTTCAAGATGGCCTCTTGCCCCAAACATGCTCCGTCGACAGGTGGCGGCCTTGTCAATGGTCTTGTCGACTAAGAACGATCTTCCACTGTCGCATGATGCTAAGATTCGAGTGTTTCTGAGGGGAGAGGTGAACCTGAGGCCTCCGGTCATCCACCGGTACCCAACCTGGGACCTGACTCTGGTTCTTCAGGTCCTTATGCAGCCTCCCTTCGAGCCGTTAGGAGCCATCAGCTTACGACTCCTCACCTTGAAGACAGCCTTTTTCGTTGCAATCACCTCGGCCCGCCGTATATCCGAGCTGGCCGCCCTATCGGTTTGGGAGGACCTCTGTGTTTTCTACCCCAACCGTGTGGTCCTATGCCTGGACCCATCATTCCTGCCCAAGATCAATTCCCTCTACCATCGTGAGCAGGAATTGGTTCTCCCGGACTTCTGCCCACATCTGAGACACCTGCAGGAGGTCCAATGGCACGCCTTAGACATCTGTAGGACCCTACCAGGTATATCCGGAAGACTCAACATTTCCGTAAATCGGAAGCACTGTTCGTTTTATTTCTTCCTGCAACCAGCACCAGAGGTGGGTTTCGGCAGGTTCTGGCCAGTTCTGGAGAACCGGGAGTGGAAATTTTGAGTAGTTCGGAGAACCGGTAATAAAAATTCTGACTGGCCCATCTATTCTCTGCCTCCCAAGTCCCAGCTGATCGGGAGGAAATGGGGATTTTGCAGTAACCTTCCCCTGGAGTGGGGTGGGAATGGATATTTTACAGTATCTTTCCCATGCCATGCCCCCAAGCCACGACACGCCCACAGAACCGGTAGTAAAAAAAAAATGAAATCCACCACTGCACAGCACGCATGTGCATGCATGCAGCATGCGTTTGGTGCAAACTGTGCAGCACGCACTTGGTGCGTAGCGCGCATGCATGGCCAGCGAACCGGTGGCAAACCAGTTTAGATTTCACCACTGAACTCATCCCATTTTGTTATTGACTGGAAGCTCATCACATGTACAATAAACGTCATTGTAAAAGAACGCAACATTCTTTTTTCATTTTGGGCCCAAGTTAAAGAGGTATACCTCCTTGACCTCTTTATTTGATATGCCTTTTTCAAATGTTGTTTGTACACGTGATTCTGTTACCCTTTTTTTATCTTTCTCCAGTGTGCAATATACAAGTACTCTTCCATTGGCTTTCAGGAGCTATTGCAAGAGAATGAAAGGGATATCGTAACATTGTAAATGTCCTGTCTAAGTCACAAAGTTTAAATGTCCTGCAAAATTTATAGATTATGTCCCAATAGTTTATATATGGCTTTTGGTTAGGAGTGATTAAGTATAATTAACTGCCTTATGGAAATATCTCATAAAAGTAAAAGTGTGTGCAGTCTGCTGTTCTAATTTTGGTATTTTGGATAAACTCTGGAAGCTTTCATTATTTGTTCATACCATCTGAGGATAAGATGTATTATGCCTCTGAATATTTTGACTGATAACTATCTGTATTATCAATAGCATTTAGGATAATCTTCAATATTCTTTTTAGTATTATTGAACAGAAGCATTTGGTATGTTTGCTAGAGTTCAAAATGCATTGAAATGAAGAGTCTTTCTACTGTAATACATCTTTATTGAAAACAAAATTTAGTTGTTTAAATAATAAGTTGACCCTCTCTTCTTTGTGGCAGCCCCTCAAATACTGGAATATTGCTATCATGTCACCCCCAGTCCTTCTTTTCTCTAGACTGGCCATACCATTCTTCATATGTTTTTGTTTCCAGGCCTTTAATCATCTTAGTTGCTCTTCTTTGCACTTTTTCCAAAGTCTCAACATCTCTTTTTGTAATGTAGTGACCAAAACTGGATGCAGTATTCCAGGTGTGGTCTTACTAAGGATTTATACAGCGGTACTAATACATCACATGATTTTGATTTTTTGTCTCTGTTTATGCAATCAAGATTGTACTAACTTTTTTGGCTGCTGCCACATACTGCTGGCTGATGTTTAAGTGATCATCAACTAGGATTCCAAAGTCCTAGTTCCTTTATTTATTTCAAAATAAAAAATACAAAAAACTCAAAAAATCCACATAAAACAAAAGAACAACAATGACAAAGAAAATAAATTTTGTTCAGGAGGATAATGAAAAGCAAGAAAGGGGCATCTATTACTTTTGTCAAAGGTTTGGCGGAAGACCCAGGTCTTCAGTGCCCTTTGCAGTGCCAGTAATAGGGACTGTTTGAATAATAGTAACAACCACTTTACTAAGGATTAGAGTTGATCTTCTTCTTAGGAGAGTCTGTAATCATTTTCAATAGTTTCTTCTCCCCACTCCACTACAGCACTTTAGATGCCTACTTGCTGCTCTGGAGGCTTAGTAGGTTTCCTGGAACATAGAAAAAGTTACTTGATGGAAATTACTGCTCCATGTCCTTTCTTCAGTGATAACTCCATGCTGTATGCCAAACCCTATATTCAAGAGGAGTACAGAATTGATAAATATAATTAGCAATTACTATAAATAAAAAGTTCTCATTTTTAATGTTCCATTGTAAAAAAAAAAAAAAAAGATCTAACTATGATCAAATTTCTCTTCTTGGAATTTCATTAGAAAAATAGTAGAGGGTAATCATCTGTATTACTAGATAGCTGACTAAAAAACAATTGCATTTATGAAATTCGAAACTTACATTTTTAATAGAGATCTAAATGTGCCTATATTTTAGTTAGTTTATTGTTGTTATTAACAAAGGGAGAGAACTAGCACTCCCAGAAAACTCTTTATTCCTCAAATCAAAGGAAAACAGATTCTTTGTAGTTTATAACTATCTGTTAAGAAATCCATTTGAATTCAATACATTTAAGATATTTTTGAATTGGGTTTAGCTCTGCTTCTCTGAAATAGTACTTTCTTGAACTGGTTTTCAGGTTTGTTTTCAGGTTGGGTTCCATTTCCATTCCTTGAATTAAACTGCAGGATCCATCAAATGAAAAGCATCAGCACATGTAAAGGTAGCTGGTACACATGGTTATCCTTATATCTACGATATAATTATATATATGAAATATTTCACTCTGCTGAACCCATCAACCTTGCTGCCTTGATCTCCACTCACCTTGCTGGCGTCTATGGAAGTGAAAGTTGGACTTTAGTGTTAAAGAAGCCAAGAAAACAAATGAGTCATTGAACAAATTAATCCAGAGATTTCACTCAAGGCACAAATAACAATTACCTTGCTTCAGAATATTATGGAGACCCAGCTCTCAGGAGAAGCCTTTAATTCTGGGAAAGGTGGAAGATAAAAAGAAAGAAATGATATTAGCAGCAATGTGGATGGTACTCCGTTACAATAAGCAATAAGCATTGGAAGAATTGGAAGACCAGGTTAGGAAACATGGCGAAAATCCATCTATGTCGCCACTAGAAGTCAAAAAACACTTCATGGCACGTAATCAATTCTATACTAAGAAATATGTAAACATTTTAACATGTTGTTACTATATTTACTTGTAACTTGTATGCTTATAAAGTGGCTCACAAATTTGTACTTGGTTTGGACAAAACAGCACAAAACATTTTTTCACCAAACAGACTGTCAGAAATTAGAGGGAACATTCCCTATATCATTGTCATGACTTTTTGTGGGTTCATACTTTGCCTTTGGGTGGTCTTATTTCTCTATTTCCAGTACTAAATTTGCGAGTGTTGTGCATGTGCACTCACACACACACTTCTTAAATTTAGTGCTGGAAGAAATAAAGATCATACTTTTAACCGGAATATTTTGCATTATTTTTTATAGAAAAACAAAATATACACAGTTGATCTCATTGAGTCCTCTAAGTTGACAGCAGTTCAGGTAATAAATGTTGTTTAATGTTGGACTTAAATAACTGCTACACAGTTTACAGTTGCCATAAAAATAATTTTATGGCATACGTTTGCCATAAAATTCAATTGTTTTAGTTGAGTGAACGGTGTTGTTAATATAAGCGTCCCATTAGAAAACAAAATTTAGTTAAAACTGAATTTTTCTACCTATTGGGTAATTGAGCTCCTATAAGAAAACAAAAATAGATGATTTAATGAGAGATTCTAGGAAATAATAAAGAATAGAAGCATCCAGATTTGAGGGGCTGGGGGGAGAATAAAGTTATAACATTTTCAGAAGAACCTCAGACTTAGGAAGTTAAAATTGATGAAAATGAATTTAAAAGCTTGCTCTGTTCTGTTCAGTAAGCACTAAAATCATGGAATGATGATCTAAAGCATTAACGTGGTAAATGAAGAAATATGAAACAATGGCCAACATAGTTCTTAAAAAACCAGTATTTTCCAAATATTATATATATATATATTGCAGCAGCCTTGCAGTTCCTATAGACTCCCAACTTTATTCTCAATTATCCTGTTCCTTAGAGAAGAGGCCAGCATTGAAAAGGACTAGAGCAGTCCTTCATTCCACACTCTTGTGTCTTGGATTATAATGCACAGAAGAAATAAACCTATTTATCATGGTATCCAGATGCCTGGCTATTGAAAGTCCTTGAGGAAAAGGTCATAGCTATTGGGAGACAAAAACAGTTTTCATCGAGCAAAGAAAGGAAGATACCAATCATAGAACAAAAAAAGCTGCAACCATATTGTGATAACACTAGCCTTCAGCAGGGTGTGAGATTAGCAAAAGAGAATTGAATTCAAGTCCCATTATGAGAAATTGGGGTTTATATAACTCTTAGTTGTTATGTGCCTGGTTAACATCAGTCACAGGGCAAAGGAGAGGGAGCTGCCACAATTCAAACACGGAAAATAAATAAAGCTGTTCCCTACCCATTCATTTAGAGCAGCATATAGGAAACAGATCCTGATTCGTAAATCGGGGGCCTACAAGTTGCAACTTTACTCTGTAGGAAAGGTTTCACATGCAGGAAGTTCCATACTTAATTAACAGTGTTAGCATTGGTTTTTAATCTGTATTTTGTGTGGGTATTGAATATAATAGAGAAGTACTGTACAAATCAAATCGAGAATATTTCCTTTTGCTAGAAAAAGTGGGAAAGTGTCTTTTTGAGGAATATGTGAGTTTACTTAAAAATAGTTTTACATGCCCTAATACGTCTGTTCTAGAATATTAGCTGTCTGTCTCCTATCTCTTTGGAGGACTGCTTTTCTCCAAATAAACTGTCCCTCCAAATTCACTCCTCAAAGGTCAAGGAGGTTGTGTCTTTCCAAAGTCTTCCCAGGTTGGTTTTCCTGTTTGCACAAACATGTAGGAGACACTTCATTTGTAACTATCAGTCAAGTAATCTTCCAAATGATTTGTATGATCTTAACTATTCTGGCTTATCCCAATGTCCATGTTGCCAATTTCTTTTTGTACCAAAATAATTTGAAAGAAGAGTAGATACTGCTAATCAGATCTGATGCCTTAGAATTTTTTCCATAGTATGAGTGGGTTACAGAGTCTGAAGAAAATTCCCTTAATTTTTTTTAATATTGTTGGAGAACTTGTGCAATGATAATTCATGAACCACCAATCATGCTTTGAACCTCTAACCTTTTTTTTAGTTAGGTAATCTGGTAGACTTTAGATACTTTAGACTACAACGTCTATCATCATCCATATAAATTTTATTTATATCTTTATTTGTTAGATTTATATCTTTATATCCTCCAGGAGTTGAAGGCAATGTTCATAGAATCTCCACTAATTTTTCTCCATAATAACTCTGTGACGTAGATTGGGCTCAGAGAGAATGACTGGACTAAAGTTGTATTCTGAGCTTTATTTGTTTATTTTATTTATTTATTTTATTTGATTTCTATACCGCCCTACTCCCGAAGGACTCAGGGCAGTGCACAGCCAAACAATAAAACACATACATACAAAATTTAAAAGTAGAATAAAATCAAATTAAATAATTTTGGCCCCGACAAATTTAAAACCCCAAACTATTTAAAACCAATTTTAAAATTGAATATATAAAATACTAAAAGATATTTAAAAATTAAAAATCTTCTATAAAAGAGGGAGAAAATTAGGCCAGGCCCGCCTGGTGAAATAATAAGGTCTTTAAAGCGCGGCGGAAGGTGCGCAGATCCGGGATCCTCCGTATCTCTGGGGGGAGCTCGTTCCAGATAGTAGGTGCCCTCACAGAGAAGGCTCTCCCTCTGGGAGCCGCCAGACGGCATTGTTTGGCCGACAGCACCCGGAGGAGCTCCTCTCTATGGGAGCGTACCGGCCGGTAGGAGGCTATTGGTGGTAGTAGGCGGTCCCGCAAGTACCCAGGTCCTAAGCCATGGAGCGCTTTAAAGGTGGTAACCAAAACCTTGAAGCGCACCCAGAAGACCACCGGAAGCCAGTGCAGCTCGCACAGGAGAGGTGTTACATGGGAGCGCCATGTCGCTCCCATTACCACCCGCGCGGCCGCACTCTGCGCCAGTTGGAGCCTCCGGGTGCTCCTCAAGGGGAGCCCCATGTAGAGAGCGTTGCAATAATCCAGGCGGGAGGTGACAAGGGCATGAGTGACTGTGCGTAACGAGTCCCGATCCAGAAAGGGACGCAACTGGCGAATCGGACGAACCTGATGAAAAATCCACCCGGTCACGGCCGTCAAGTGCTCTTCTAAAGACAGCCGTGAATCCAGGAGGATGCCCAAGTTGCGCGCCCTCTCCGTGGGGGCCAATGATTCGCCCCCAATAGTCAGTGATGGCACCAACTGACTATATCAGGACGTCGGAAACCACAGCCACTCGGTCTTGGATGGGTTGAGCCTGAGCCTATTCCTCCCCACCAGATCCGCACGGCCTCCAGGCACCGGGACATCACTTCAAGGGCATCGTTGGGGTGGTCTGGGGTGGTCTTGCTTGCTTATTTTTACCCTGCCTTTATTATTTTTATAAATAACTCCAAAGAGTGAACGTATCTAATATTCCTTCTTCTATTTTCCACACAACAGATGTGGTGTTGAGGCGAGTTGTGTTGAGAGAGAGTGCTTGGCTCAAAATCACCCAGTCACCCAGCTGGCTTTCATGTTTGAGGTGGGACTAGAACTCACAATCTAGTCTGATGCCTTAATTACTACAGGTGGTCCTTGACTTAACAACCACAATTGGAACCCAAATTGTGGTCATAAGTCATTGCAATGGTAAATTGAGGAAACCACATACCCAAACCCATTTTTTACTCATTTTTATGGTGATCAATTCAGTCATAAGTCTGACTCATAATCATTAAGCAATTCCATTCTCCTGAATGGATGTTTTTTTTCTGGAAGTTTTATGGTTTTATGTAGTGGATTTTTAATGTTGTAAGCACTCAAAGTCACCTGTGTGTGAATTGGGTGGTCATATATATTTGTTTAATAAATAAATAATTTCAAATCATGGACAGATGATGGTGGGATACTGCAACCAGTCATAAATGTGAGCCAGTTGCAGTCTGCCTGAAATGCAGTCATGTCAGGGACTTCATGAGGGGCTCTCATTTCTATGAGTATCATACCATGTTCACATTCCTGTATGTATTTTGAGGCTAGGTTTGTATGTGTGTGCAAAATAATCATTCCTGTTCTGTCTTATGGTATCCAAGTGCATTCTGATTTACTTATATAGCATATGGCAAAAATATTAAAAAGCACATCGCAATTACATTCTCAATGAGCAAATACAAAACTATTTATTGTATTTACAAATTCAAAGATAGGTATTTATATAGTCAATACATAAGGGAGTATGTATTGGATACGTATTGGATGTCCAATACGTAATGGACATCCAGAAAGTCTCTGGGGTTTCCCTGATATGCACTCAAAGGGCATTGTTCCACAATATGCAGCACTATCTGCTTTGGAGAACTACAGCTACATTCTGAAGAGAGAGCTTTCCCCATTTATGGAGGTGACTTGCGCACCTGCCATGTTGAGTCCTAATCCAGTTGAGGATTGACCAGGTTTTATGGGGTAGATTGAATCCTTTTGGTTCACTTGTAAAGCAGGGAATGTTATGACACTGTGGGACAACAGTAGAGGACCATTCTTGCGTCCAGGCCTGAAGTAGATTGAAGTTGTTATCCAGCAAGTTTCTAATAGGTAGATATCTGGTGCAAAGTCTATTGTTTATAGCATCAGTGATATCTGAAGGTGAATATTACTAAATATTTTCTTACACTCTCCCAGTAAAGTGTTTTCCTCTTTGTAAATGTGGAGGAGTATGGCTCAAAACTGGTAACCAGAAAGTAGGGGTAGATCTTATTGTGCCTAATCGTCACCATGGCTGATATTAGGGCTTTCATATATGAGCTTGAAAAATAGAGATGATCAGTAGATGGAAACAAAGAGTTGGAGATTTCTGCATTTTTTTTGACATCTAGTGATTGGATATTCTCCATAGTGGTGGAGACAGCATCCAGCAATGGGTTAACTCTGTCAGCTGATTGGACTGAGTCTGCAAGTTGTGATGACATGCCTCCTCTGCTTGCATCCCCAGCTTTTAGACCATTTTCAGTGGCCATCACATCGGCCAGGCGAGTCTCAGAGCTGGTGGCTCTGTCGGTATGCAAAGACCTTTGTGTATTCCACTCTGACAGAGTGGTTTTGTGGATGGACCCTTCATTCACCCCTAAGGTGAACACTTGATTCCACAGGGCTCAGGAACTGGTGCTACCGAATTGCCCTGATCCAGTCCACCGATTAGAATATAAGTGGCACACTTTGGATGTGTGGAGGGCCCTCCGTAGATATATCAAAAGGACTTCCTCCCTACGGAGGACAGAATCCCTGTTTGTCTCTATCCAGCCTGCCACGCTGGGAAACAGGGTTACCCCCTCAACCTTGGGAAGGTAGATTAGGGTGTGTATCGCCAAGGCCTATGAGATCCAGGCCTTGCCGATGCTGCAGTGAGTAACTTCCCACTCTGCCAGGAGTGCAGCCACCACTGCTGCGTGGGCAATGCAGGCCTCTATAGAGGAGGTCTGTTGTGCAGCTACCTGGTCCTCGCCATCCCCCTTTATCTGCCATTCTAAGTTGGACACTTACACCTCGGCTGAGGTGGCTTTTGGCAGGTGGGTGCTTCAGAGTGTCCACACGGAGCAGGAAACTTCGGACTGGACCGCATCCCGCCCATAGGACAACCAGCTTTGGTATGTCCCATTCCTGGATGCTGTCTCCACCACTATGGAGAAGGGGTGTTGGTCTCGTGGGGGTGGAGACAGCATCCAGTCCCACCTGGATTAGTGTCCAGTCCTGGGCCCACAAGGGGATATAACTACAGCACAGCACAGCATGTCAGTCTGCATCAACACCTTCGTCACAAAGCTGGGGACCCAAGCAGAGGAGGTGTGTCATCACAACTTGCAGACTCAGTCCAATTAGCTGACAGATGGAGTTAACCCATTCCTGGATGCTGTCTCTACCCCCAGGAGGAGGAGTGTGTCAGGTAAGACCAACGCCCCTTTTCTGCCCAAATAGCCCCATGATTTTTATGTATTATCAGATGTTGACTTCCTCTGTGCAAATTTACTATGCAAAGAAATGAGTCATTCGAATAGTTACACAGAACGCAAAAAAAGAAAATCCACCTTCCAAAACAAGTAAAATATGTTTGGTATTTATATTCTTTATGATGTACCTTGTAACTGTAATAACTGCAATGGGAACATTAAATAAAGAGTTACTAAACAGTTTCTGTTAACCAGAATATAATTAAAGTTGTGTGTCTACTTTCATATTAATCAACTGAACATTCCTTGTTGGAAAACTTTAATTAATTATGATTAGTAATTATTTTAATATTTCAAAAGTTTCAATGGCCAAAACAATTTATATACTTACCTATTGTGAAAATAATTAAGAGTTTTATTTCTGAATTAGGTGGATTTAGAGTTGTCCTTGATGCTGGTGTTTTTCTATTTATGTGCAATTAACCATTCATGAATATTCAAGAAAACCATTCAATCATCTTACATTTTTGAGAAAAATGGATTAAATTCTTTTAAAATAATTGCCAATAGTACTTGCTCTTTAATAGCCTTTCTTTTGTTTTTAGCAAAATAACTAAACTTTATGATTTTTTTCTATGTACTTGGCATTATCTACCTTTAGTTCAGATTATTTCTTGAAAGAAAATTACAGTACTATCACTCGTGTTAAAATGATTCTGTTGATTATCTCTAATGATAAAACAGCCAGTGTAATAACTGTGTTTTGAGATATAAGTTAAAATTTCTATAGTGACAATAGAAATGTGTGATAGTTAAGGTTGTTAAAATGCAATATTTATTAAAGTTACATTTTCACCACTTTATATTCATGTCAGAATGAATATCAGTGGTACTATTAGGGCTGGTCTGCAGTTTTGGGGGCACTGAAAAACATCTTGAACAAATCTTGTCTATGTAATTTGTTCATATATTTAAATTGTATGCCATAGTCATTTTCAAAAGCATTTTAAGAGTTATGCCAAACAGTATGCACAATTTAAAATAAAATTTGTCACTTTCTTGAAGCTTCAGTTCCACTATACTTTTCCAACGCATTCTAGAGACATTCTAGAAAAACACTTCTGATACTATGCACACCAGAACAGTTTCCCCCCAAATGCCATCACTCTGCTAAACAACTGTCAAATTACTTACTAAAACTGTATTTCTTCTCATCCTTCCTATTACCTATCTCCTCCCACTTATGACTATAACCTTGTTGCTTGTATCGCTACAATTTATATTGTTTTATTTGTTCCTAATATGATTTGATTGTTTATTTAGTAACCTATGATTATCACTAAGTGATATCTTATGATTTTTGATGAATGTATTTTTTTTCTTTTATGTACACTGAGAGCATATGCACCAAAGACAAATTCCTTGTGTGTCCAGTCACACTTAGCCAATAAAGAATTCTATTCTTTATTTATTTTTTTTATTTTATTTTTTTTTATTTTTTAAATTTTTATACCGCCCCCTCTCCCGAAGGACTCAGGGCGGTGAACAGCCAAAATTAAAAACACACAATACAAATATTAAAATACTTTAAAATGAAATTAAATTTGTCTTTGGCTTCCCCAATTTAAAACCCCTTACCCATAAAATTCCCCAATTAAAAGATTTTTAACCCAGTCCGGCTTGCTGAAATAAAAAAGTCTTCAGGGCCCGGCGGAAGGTATGGAGGTCCGGGATCAGTCGTATCCCTGGGGGTAGCTCATTCCAGAGGGCGGGTGCCCCCACAGAGAAGGCTCTTCCCCGGGGGGTCGCCAACCAACATTGCCTGACAGACGGCACCCTGAGGAGGCCCTCTCTGTGGGAGCGTATTGGCCGGTGGGAGGTTATCGGAGGCAGAAGGTGGTCTTGTAAATAACCGGGCCCTAAGCCATGGAGCGCTTTGAAGATGAGAACCAATATCTTGAAGCGCACCCGGGAGACAACTGGAAGCCAATGCAGCTCGCGCAGGAGAGGTGTCACGTGGGAGCACCATGTCGCCCCCATAAGTACCCGCGCGGCCGCATTCTGCACCAGTTGGAGCCTCCAAGTGCTCCTCAAGGGGAGCCCCATGTAGAGAGCATTGCAGTAGTCCAGGCGGGAAGTAACGAGGGCATGAGTGACCGTGCATAGGGAGTCCCAATCCAGAAAGGGGCGCAACTGGCATATCAGACGAACCTGATAGAAAGCCCCCCTGGCCACGGCCGTCATATGCTTTTCTAAAGACAGCCATGGGTCCAGGAGGACATCCAAGTTACGCGCCCTCTCCGTGGGGGCCAATGTCTCGCCCCCAATAGTCAGCGATGGCACCAGCTGACTATATCGGGACGCCGGCAACCACAGTCACTCAGTCTTGGAGGGGTTGAGTCGGAGCCTGTTCCTCCCCATCCAGACCCGCACGGCCTCCAGGCACCGAGACATCACTTCAAGGGCATCGTTGGGGTGGTCTGGGGTGGAGATGTACAGCTGGGTGTCATCAGCATACAGATGGCACTGCACCCGAAAACCATGGATGATCTCGCCCAGCGGCTTCACATAAATGTTGAACAGGAGAGGCGAGAGGACCGACCCTTGCGGCACCCCACATATGAGGGGCCTCGGGGTCGACCTCTGTCCCCCTGTCAACACAGACTGTGACCGGTCAGAGAGAAAGGAGGAGAACCACCGTAAGACAGTGCCTCCCACTCCCAATCCCTCCAACCGGCGCAACATGATACCATGGTCGATGGTATCAAAAGCTGCTGAGAGGTCTAATAGGACCAGAACAGAGGAGCAACCTCTGTCCTGAGCCCTCCAGAGATCATCAACCAACGCGACCAATGCCGTTTCCGTGCTGTACCCGGGCCTGAAGCCGGACTGGAACGGATCTAGATAGACGGTTTCATCCAGGTATTGCGGGAGCTGTCGTGCAACCACACTCTCAACAACCTTCGCCAAGAAGCGAAGGTTGGAAACTGGATGATAGTTTGCCAAAACAGCTGGGTCCAGAGAGGGCTTCTTGAGGAGGGGTCTCACCACCGCCTCTTTCAAGGCGGGAGGCAAGAAATCCTCACTCAAGGAAGTGTTTATAATCCTCTGGAGCCAGCCTCGTGTAACCTCCCGGGTAGCCAGCACCAACCAGGAGGGACACGGGTCCAATAAACATGTGGTTGCGTTCAGGCTCCCCAGCATCCTGTCCACGTCCTTGGGGGTCACAGGGTCAAACTCATCCCAGGTAACAGTCTCAAGACACACCTCAGACAACCCGCCTGTACCCATCCAGTCAGAGTCCAAGCCTTCCCGAATCTAAGCGACTTTATCATGCAGATAATGCGCAAAATCCTCAGCACGACCTTGAATTCTATTCTATTCTTGTCATGCCCCTGTCAGAGTCTGAATTTGCGGTGGAAGATGAGCTGGAACAAGAAATGACAAGAGTGAGAGGGCAGCTCCATTGGCCTTGGAGGAAACTGGGGAAAGGCAGAGTCAGTCCAGGCAAGGCTGTTCGGAATTAGCAAGGCCTGCAGGGAGGGAGGAGAGACAGAGCTCAGACGAGGAGCAAGAACCACCTCTTCCTGATGCAAGGGCTAGGAGAATGCAGAGAAGGCGGGATCAGTGCAGGCAGAGAAGGCTATGTGCGAGGAGAGTGCCCTGCCCAGCTTCACCAGGAACACCTGGGAAATGAGATTTAAGGAGACACTGTGGGGAAGGGCATTTGTCGGGATCAAACGCTGAGTTCCTGAAGTATTGTGTGCCGATGTTTGAACTTGTCAAGAGTCCTTTCATTCCTTGTCATTCTGGACTAATTATCTGGATCTTCTATTCCCTGAACTCCTTGCTTGGCTCTTGTTTTGCCAAATACATTTGGGATTTATTGCCGTGCAGCCTTGGTGCAGACAGCACTGGGCTGGACTAATTGCAGACAGAGGCTGCTTGAGGTTTGTGTGGGGGTTCTCACTCTGCTTTAGGATTTGCCAATAACATGGGAGCGTTTGGGGAGATTTGGAGCAATAAAGGGTCTGTTTGAACTGCCAACTGTTTGTGTTATTTCTATGCCGTGCCCTGGATCATCACAATACCTGTTCTGTTCTGCTCTGCTCTGCTCTGCTCTGCTCTGCTCTGCTCTGCTCTGCTCTGCTCTGTTCTGTTCTGTTAGTCTAGTCTAGTCTAGTCTAGTCTAGTCTAGTCTAGTCTAGTCTAGTCTAGTCTAGTCTAGTCTAGTCTGGTTAGTTTGGCTAACCAGTCTGGCTCTTTTTAAAAGAATGATAGTAAGGCAAGCAGGATGAGGCAGCATCCAGGAACAAGTGATTAGCTTCACATGTGACTCCACCTCTCATTCAACTGTAGATTATTTACTCTTGAGTAACAATAGAAGAAAGTAACTTTTGAGACAAGAACTCAATTGTATGGAATTAAAAGTAGTGCTGGTTAAGTATGTTGTTATATCTTTGCGTTTTAGCATTTTTATGTCACAACATATTGGTTTATTTTTATTTTATATTCTGGAAAAGGGAAGAAAGAAAGAAAGAAGAAAAGGGAAGATTTGTAAAGTTGGCTTTGCAACTTTAATTATCTCCTATAGATTTTGATTTTGGGATAGTTTGCTCTAAGTGTGAAAATATTATTTATATATTCACAGCATGGAATGATGTCTTGTAAATGATTTGTACATTACAATTTTAAATGATTCATGACAACATATTTATACTAATATTATTCTTAGCCACGTTGAAGTCTTAATAAATCCTATTTATATGATTGTCACAAATATACATGCCAGAGGTTAAAAAAATGACTGTATTTTCTTTTATATATTTGATATTACTTTTGACAATGTGGAATAGACCATCTCTTAAGTAGAATTTTTATTTTGCACTACTGTGGTTGTATGCCAAGATGAAATGCTTGAAGACATTTGGAACCCAAATATATGGGTTAAGAACTTACATAAAGTCAGAAGCATTTCTGTGAAGATATTTGGCTGATAGTAAATATAAATTTTTCAGATGAATATCTGAAATAGTACTTTTTTTTTTCTAAAATGGGAATATCATAAAACTACCAGGCACAGGTAATGAAATAAAGAATTTAGTGCATTCTACTTCAAAGCATTCTGCACCAGTGAATTTTTGTACAATGGAAATTGAGGTTTAGAACAGAAATATTGCTTGGCAGATTTTAATTATTTTTTCCATCAGTTTTTTAAAAAAAACCAATAGCTGTAACATAGGAATATGATTGATCCAATTTTTTTTCTATGATATAAAAAGTGCTTTGGACATCGGAAAGCATTATATAAATGCCAAAAAGTTTATCCAAGATTATTAAAATGCTTGAATAAAAAGTATCCTCTGAATGTTTATTCTTGGCATGTGTCGTTAATTTGCTTCAGATTGTCATCCATCTGAAAGAAGAAACGATTCACTCTGTAGTTAAATCAGTCAATGGCAGTACAAAAAGTTTCCAAACCAAAATGGAGAAATTAAGAGTACTGGTTGTGAATGAAAATATAAATATAGTTGTACATCAGAAACCTGCTGATATGGAGAGCCTGATGGAGATACTATCATTTTTGAGTAGAAACATTATACTATGTTATTGTGTGTGTGCATGTGTGAGTGTGTGTGTGTGTGTGTGTGTGTATTTACAGATATGCTGCTTTCCTCCTGATCAAAATACCAAGGATGATCTGGAGGTAGTGAAATAAAACGGGGAAATGCAAGAGAAGTGTATTTCAGTAATAGAGGATTTTTGTTACCCTTGCATAGATTGGTTATATTCATGCTCAGGATATGATGAAGAAAGTAAATTTCTACATGTCCCAAATATCTGTACCTTAGAACAGTTTAAAAGCTACAGTATATTCCACAGTGAAGGAATAAGTCAAATTAAATCCACAAATACAGTCTGGAAAAGCCTATGATGATGATGATAAATGCAAATAAGGAACTTTAGGAGTATATGGCAAAAAAAAAAAAAAAAACCCGTAAAAGAGAACAATAAGAACTTAAATTATTCAAAGTAGAAAACTAGCTGGGGAAATGGGTGTACAACAGGGGTGGGTTCTACTTATCTTTACTACCGGTTCGCAGCGGGAGCGTGCACACATGCTTCTGTGTATGCGCAGAAGCTTCTGTGCATGCACAGATCATCCATTATGACGTCCAGGCGGGTGGACAGAGCCTCCCGCCGCTTTTACTACCGGTTCACAAGAACTGGACAGCTCCGGGAGCAACCCACCACTGGTGTACAATTAGACAATAAAGGAGTGAAAGGATTGCTCAAGAATGATACAGAAATTACAGACAGACTTAATGAAAATCTTGCATCTGTCTTTACTACAAAAGTATATGACAGATATGTGAATCTGTACTGACATTTTCAGGAAAGAAAATAAAACAAGTAATGCAAATTGAGTTAATGAGATGTTCTGAGACATCTTGAAAGAGAATAAAGTAACAATTCACACCTTGATCACATCTACCAGAGGGTTATTAAACAGCTGAGATGTGAAACTGCAAACTTACAGCAAAACTTGCCATTGAAATCAAGCTCACAGCCAATAGAATAAAAGGTTAGCAATGTGACACCAAATTTTAAAACAGGATTTTGTGGACTTCTAGGAAATTACAGACCAATCAGTTACGTATCTGTTTCTAGCAAATTGGTAGAGATGGTAATCTGAAGAAGGATAGATACATAATGAACAAACCTGAAGGAAGATCAGCAGATCTGCAAAAGTTTCTGACTTAGTGTGACATAGACTATGCATCCTTTGATTTAGCATTTGGGACAACCTAAACTACCGATACGTGTTCAAAATGCAATAGTTTAAAAATTCCCAGTTTAATATTTTCAAGGAATTCAGCTTGAATCTCAGTATGTATTCTTACAGTATATTCATCTGGGAGTAAATCCAAATGAAAGTATATGGCACTTAGGTAAGAAAAACTAAATGCAAATATATAGAATAGATGGTATGTCCTTCAACAGCAGTAATTGTGAGAGGGATCTAGAGTCCTAGTAGACAACCACTTAAATTTATGAGCCAGCTTCCAAAAAAGCCAATACAGTCCTAGGCTGCCTCAACAGAGGGATGGTATCAAGGTCATGTGAAGTGTTAGTACTGCTTTATACTGCTTTGGTAAGACCCCATTTGGAATACTGCATTTATACTACTGTACAATGTTGGTCACCACGATACAAAAAAGTTGTTGAGATCAGGGCTGAAACTTACTTATCTTCCCTACTGGTTTGCCAATATCTACGCATGTGTAAAGCCTTCTGTGCATGCTCAGAGGCTTAAAATGTCACAAAAAAGCAACGTCGTGATGTCTGCACAGGTGGACGGAGCCTCCCACAGCCGCCGCTACCAGTTTGCCCGAGCCGGATAGAACCGGCTGGATTTCACCCCTGGTTGAGATTCTAGAAAGGGTGCAGAGAAGAGCAACACAGATAATGGAACTAGAGGCTAAACCATATGATGAACAGTCAAAGGAACTGGATATGTCTGGTCTAATGAAAAGAATAAGCATGACATAGCAGGCTTATTTGAGAGGCTATCACAGAGAAGAGGGGGTTAATCTATTCTATGAAGACCTGAGGGCAAGAGAATAAGTTATAGATAGAAACTTATCAAGCAGAGAATCAACCTAGAACTAAGGAGAAATCAATCAATGGAATAGTTTGCCTTCAAAGGTTGTTGGTGTGCCATCACTGGAGATTTTAGGAAGAGATTGAACAGCCATTTGTCTGGAATGGAATAGAATCTTCTGCCTGTGGAGAAGGTTGGTCTAGAAGACCTCCAAAGACCCTCCAGCCCTATTATTCTGTATTAGTACAGATTAATTGCACAAACTTACTAATGTTATAATTGTGCAGATATATCACTCATAGTTTGTGGCAAGGAAGCATTTTATATTGATTTTAAAATAATCAAATTTTCTTACTATATAAGAAAAACCTCTTTGGATATTGATTATAATCTAATGGACCCCAAATGTAAGAAAGACTAAAACCATAACTTGAAATAATGATCTATTGAAGCAGCTGAGCACAGGCATATTTGGAATAGGTAACATTAGCATTCAAATGAGTTGCTTTGTGTATTGTAAGCAATTGGTGTCACTGACATACTGTAATGGTATGTGGAAATGACCTTGGAAACAGAGTAAAGAGATGCAGCCAAGCAATGGTCAGATAAAAGGCAACTTAGCCCACAGCAAGAATGTGGGTGGGACAAGCAGCTTTTAGACCTTCTCTAATTTCTTGGGCTGTAAAAGGAATGGAGAGAAAATTACTTTCAAACTTGTACGATATTGTTAATGTAATGTTACCTTCAAATAGAATTAGCTCAACTGATGAAGTTTCCTGTCTGTTATCTATCGGCCACTATGATTCCCATTTTCAAAATTTTCTTTTGCGAGAAGCATTTAGAAAATTTCCAATTGGATTAGGGAAGTCTGGCAAGGCTTTATACATAAGTTTAGATTACCTTCAAATTATATTGAATTGGTTACTCTTCTTCCTTGCAAAAGTTTCCTATCTCATTTTTTAATCTTTCCTAACGTTGAGATAACAAGCTTAGTTTTGTTCTGCTGGTTAAAGACATGCCTAATACATAAAAATATTAATACAGTGACAGGAGCACAATACCTCAGCAGTTAAAGATGCTGAGCTTGTCAGCTAGAAAGCTGACAGTCTGGATTCGAGGCCCAATGCTGTGTGATGGGGTGAGCTCCTGTTACTTGCCTTAGCTCCTGCCACTAGCAGTTTGAAAGCATGCAAATATGAGTAGATAAATAGGTACTACTTTGGTGGAAAGGTAACAGCGTTCTGTGCATCATGGCATATAATCTTGCTGGCCAATGACCACGGAAAATGTCTTTGGACAATGCTGGCTCTCTCAGCTAAGAAACAAACCCCTAGAATTGGATACAACTGGAAAGGGGAAATCTTAACCTTTACCTTTAATATATTAATAACAGCCACTGTGTCATTCCTCTGTTTAGTCTCTTTTGAGAGAAAGGTAAAACAAAGGAAGATGCAATAAAAGAGATATCTCTTTGCAGTGTTGAAGTTAACTGGTGAAAATTGCAAATTAACAGAAAGTAGGTGAGGACCAGATTTGTCTCACAGTCCATCAGTTTCATCCTATGCCATGGACAATTGGTCTATGGCTCTACAGTTACCTGTGGCTGCTAAAAGGCTTTGGTGTGGTCCTCCAGATATTGCTTCAACTGTGTACTTTATAATGTGATAGAAGAGGAAAATACAAAGAAAATAATATTAAATTTTATTTAATCAAATTTAATTTACAATTTATATTAGATTCTATCAAATTTAATTGATATCTGTGTCCTGCCTATTTTTTGGAATGTAGCCTTTGGCATACTGCTCAAGGGTTAGTTACCACTTTCTGTTTGAAAAAGTGTCTGTAAGCATAAAAGGTTTAAAGTATTTATTTCATTCCTTAACTCCTCCCTTTCAGGAAATGAGGCAAAAATGTTGCTCATGGTTTGGGAATACAGTTTCTCAGAATATCTGTTTCTATATTATTGTTGTTTTTATTGTTGTTGTTGTTGGTATTTGAGATTATTATTATTTATAGACCATTGCCACCTCCAAGCATCAAAAATATAGAACCTTCTAGATAAAGATGTGTTCAGATTATCAAGTAAATTTGGAGAAATAATGGAAGACAGTTCCTATTATAATCCAAACTGGAATTGAAGAAGTGAGGTTGCTGTAATTGTATGTCTTCTCATTGTGACAGTTCTGTTCATAGATTTCCCCCTTTTTAAAATGCATTGATGAATTGAGAAGTGCTTTGAATTTCCATGTGTGTCTTAGTTAAAATTACAATATTAAACTGATATTTTATTTAAGATAAGAGCAAGTTGGATATGGGATTAATCCTTCTGAAATAGCACTAATATCAAGTGAATCATTTCTAATTTAAGCCATTGATTTTATTCGTTATTTTCTAAGCCTGGTCACAACCAGTTGCAGTATCCAGCTGACCTTGAAAAGCAAAACAGATGCAGACCTGAATTATACTTGAATTGGAATCTAGCAGGAAATCCCAGGGCTGTAAACTAGATTACCCGGTCAAAACATCAAAACATTGTGGGGGGAAACTATTGACAAACTATTTTTGTCAATGCTTTTGGGAAGGAAGGGAGATTTAACTTTTACTTTAAATCTGTATTTAACTTTTTGGATCTTTGATCCTAATTTAGTAAAATCCTACTTCAGGTTTTCTCACTTTGCACTTAGCAAATTTTATATATGATAGAAACACAGAAAGGGAATGGAAGAAAGGATGTCAGTAAATTCATTTATAATGCCTATATAGAGAAATTGGGAAGAGAATGGGGAAAATGCTGAGAATTTCTACTATCTTTATTCCTCAATTCCTTTCTCTTTTGTTTCTTATTTCACACACCTTTCTGGAAATGTATCCAGTATCATGAGGCTTGTTTATTGCACCCAAACTTTGCAAAAGCTAGAATAAATGATGCTCTGTTTGATGTAAAAATAACAGCGTATACCAGTATGTGTTATGAACGTTTTACCAACAAATACTAGAATTTAAGGAACATAATTCAGGTTGTGTTGTTACAAGCTTTAGCTTTTTCCTAGCTATATTTTCTATAGCTATTTTATGCATTTTAATACTTTATGTACAACTACCCTGTTTTCCCCAAAATAAGACATCCCCTGATAATAAACCCAATTGGGTTTTTGAGCACATGACAATAAGGCCAAGCGCTTATTTCAGGGTTGAAAAAAATATAAGACAGGGTCTTATTTTTGGGGAAACACCAAAAATTTACAACCACAATTGTGACTGGAATTTTGTTTGCCAAGCAATGCAGTCATTAAGCAAATCATCAAGTGACCAGACTTGATTTTATGATTATTTTTACCATGATCATTAAGTAAATCACATGATTGTTAATGAATCTGGGTTCCCCCTTTGACTTTCTTTGTCATAAACTGCCTGCATAGGTTGCAGATCTCAATCAGGTGATTACAGGGTGTTGTAACTGGTCATAAATGCAAGCTGCTTGCCAAGCGCTCAAATTATAATCATGTGACCATGGAGGTGGTGCAAATACTGTAATTTTAAGTCATTTTCCAGTCTGTTGTAATTCCAAATCTTCATTAAATGACTGGTGGTAAGTTGAGGACTACCTGTAGTCAGTGGGCAGAGGTGAATTAGTGACTATGGCAATTCATTTTTATCAATCTATGATATTTTGTGCAAATGAATCTAAAGTATAGTTGTCCAACCTTTTGACTTGCCTAAGCCATATTGAGTGAAGAGGAATTGTGGGGGCTCATTACTAGCTGTCCAGGACTGTGGGTTGGACATACTTAATGTAAAATTTCTGTTCAGTCTATTGGTAACTTGAATTTGTGCAGTTGCTGGATTCAAAACAATCATTGAAATGGATACTCAATCTCAGTCAGAAAGCTACAAATTATATTTTAAAACAATGTATTTTCTCTATTTTTATTAAAATTGGTAAAATCACATATTTCTGAAATATTTTATCATAATCATATCTTTTCCAGGTGAAATGAATGACAAAAATGTTCAAGTTATAGAATTGCCCATAGTTGACAGTCTACATCCACGGCCTCCATATTTGCCACTGGCAATTCCAGAAGATCTGGCTGATAGACTAATTCGCATCCATGGGGATCCTCCAGTATGGTGGGTCTCACAGTTTGTCAAATACTTGATTCGTCCACAGCCTTTGTTAGAAAAAGAGATAGAAGAAGCCACAAGAAAACTTGGTTTTAAACATCCAATTGTTGGGTAAGTGTTTTATTAGATTATTAACACTGTCATAAACATAAACTCATGTTTATTTCCATTGAAATCAGTAGAATTTACTTTTGAGAAAACACAATTTCCCTCCAATTTACCTTATTTCAGTATTTTCTTTTTCATATCAATGCTATTTGGGAATAAAGAAAGCAGTCTTAAAGCACTTTTTTAAATTTCAAGTTCACTATACAGAATGAGGGTCCTACCCTGTTCACCCCAACATGTATAATTCAGAAATATAATACCTCTGACAATGGAGGCTTCGTTTAGCTTTTATAATTAATGATCACTGATCCTTTTAATATGTTCAGAAAAAAATTGTTTAAAAGTTAAGAAAGTAATATTTTATGGCTTTCTGATAGTGCAGGCAATATATTATTGGTCTTTCAAATTACTTAGGAAATAATTCTTAGCAACATCCAAGTGTCTAATCTTTGTTTTTAAATGGTTTTCTTAGAAATGGTATACAAACTAGCAGAACTATATGATCTTAGTTATCGGAAGCACCTACTTATCAATATTTATGCTGGTTGACAGATCTAGGATATAGCCAGTTTAATTATTTAAGAACTATGAATTGGATTTTTGAAATTTGTATTTGATACCCATTTTTTAGAACTGTAGGCTGTTGTTTACGATCTAATCATTATCAAATAAAGGACATTGCATTATTTTTTATAAATTACATAGGGATCTAATTGCATATTTTGAACAGTTTATGTTTCAGCTCATAAATGCCTATAATCTCTAGATTGAATATTTCTTTAATTTTCTTGACTCCACTAAATTTTCTGGGAACTATATCCCTAAATGGCTACATTTTCTCTTCCAATTGTAAAAAGAGCTGTTATTTTCAACATAATTGAAATAGAGTCACCTGTGGATGAGATGAGCTGCACATAAATCTAATAAATAAATTAAAAATATTTGGTTTTTTTAAAAATTAAGTCAAAATAGTCTTATAAGCTATAGCAATTAATCTATCTTGCAGCAATGTATTTCACAAATTAATGACTTTTATATATGAATAAATACTTTCTTTACAACCTAACCTAATCAATTTTATTTGGGGTTCTCATGTTTTCAGTTCTGACTTTGTAATATTTCCATTTGTTTGGAATAAATTGTCTGACATAACGAAGTACAATTGTTTTCATCTACCTTTTATCTTAGAATGAACTTTTACCATCCTAAGAGATTTTAAAAAATGCATTTTCTTAATATGAACGTTTGAGATATCTGTTTTTTGTTTTTTGTTTATAAATGCAGATAGATGCAGACCCATACACAGAACAGTCTGTGGAATTTTATTCTGTCAAAAGGAGTAGTCTAGATTGAGTCGTTGTTCACATAAGGAAAGATGCAATTTTGGCAATTCTCTAAAGCTTAGGGCCTCCTGACTCTTACAGGAGAGGATCCTTGAATTGCCACAGACTCTTTGTTCTGAATTAATAAGAGTTGTCTAAGAGAAATGCTAAGTTTCATGTTATTTTCCAGTATTCACGTCCGTAGAACAGATAAAGTGGGAACAGAAGCAGCATTTCATCCGATTGAAGAATACATGATACATGTTGAAGAACGTTTCCAACTTCTTTCCCGGAGAAAGCATATTGACAAAAAGCGAGTCTATTTGGCTACAGATGATCCTTCACTATTACAAGAGGCAAAATCCAAGTAAGGCATCCTGGTTCACAGTTGCTGCAAAAGTGGTTTTACATGATGCAGATCCATATTTAAACAATATGGTTTATTCAATGTTACCGTCTTGTTTCAGGACTTTTTCAAATTTCAGTAAATTTATCTCAACATTATTTGAAATCATATCCAAACTTTTTTGGGGTTTAGGATTGAAGATAGAGAAAATATCATTATTTACATTAAAAAATTTCCTCCATATTTTGTTCTTGCTCCCATGGTGTAAAATTTTTCCACTGGAGGATTGGGCCACAAGAATACATCTTCCCTGGCATGAAAAGTTTCTTTGTCTTCTCAATCCAGTTCATTATGTTTAATTTCTACTGGAATCCTATCTCTATCTCAATCACACTTATAAAAACCATGGTCCCCCATCATTCTCCAACTTCAATTGATGCATCACAATGTAGATCACTTAGTGATTTTCAATTACACATTAAACTTGTAAGAAAACATCAGACTTATAGCCCTGATTTTCTACTTAATGGGTTTCTATTTAATGGTTCCTACTCAAGAAGGATTAAAAAAAACAACTATTTATCCCAAGATGCAGATGTAAGAAAAGCTGGTGACTACTCAAGATGAAAAGTGCTGGGAAAATATTAGGAACTAGGATATAATGCTAGAGAGAAAATTGAATCAAGAGCTGAATTAACTAGTCCTTTTCTGTTCTTACACTATTGGCAGAACAATTTGCTACACTCTGACTACGATTTCCAATTAATCCATATTTGGACATTGTTACAGTTTTACTTCCTGTTTGGAAGGAAGCCATTGGGATAAATTATACTAGGACAAACCTATAAAGAACACACTTAGTTGCAGTGCCTGCTTCCAGTTTCCTGTTGACCAAAGGTTTTTCCGTTTCTGGATTTAATTTCAGGGTTTTTTCCCCCATCCATGTTATTGTATTGATTGTTTTCTTGCTGCTAAATGACAAGTAGCATCTAATATGCATATTAATGGTTTACAGCTGTAGTTATCTCTTTCAGCAGAAAGGTACCATGATTGATTGTATAAAAGTCTGCCAAGATTGATGGTATAAAAAGCTTCAGATACAAGTAGTTTTTACTTCTCACGAAATACAGTCAGTTTTCCATTTGTTAGTAAAATTTGTACCAATAAATTATGTGGTCCTCATTATTCCTAAGTGTCAGTTCAGAACAAGAATTCAGACTTACTTAATAAATTGTGCAGAGATACTACATTGTTCCCTAAAGAAAACAAATGCGTGATGTTGTGATACATTTTTTTCAGATATCCAAACTATGAATTCATAAGTGACAATTCTATATCATGGTCAGCGGGTCTTCACAATCGATACACTGAAAACTCTCTGCGGGGTGTTATTTTGGATATACACTTCTTGTCTCAGGCAGACTTCCTTGTGTGCACTTTTTCTTCACAGGTAAGCTAATTCCTGTTCCAAAATTTGAAGCAAATTAGAAATAGCACACACACATATAAAATACCAGAGGCTTACGAGATAGTTTTAAATTAATAATAGTAATACATAATAGAATTACCGATAAATACACTTGGCCAGTAAAGAATTCTATTCTATTCTAAATCAGTATTTTAAACATTCTGTGTAGAAATTAACAAGAAAACATATCCTTTGCAAATAAATGTAAAACAGTTGAAAGGTTATTTTTCCAACTAATCATGGAAATTGGAAAGAATAACTAGAATTTTAATATTTTAGCATCAGTAAAACTGTTACTTTGCTGTTCTTAAAAGAAATACATTCTGAAGCATAATCATCACACCAACTACTGATTTTTTATCTACAGGCAATTATATATCTGTTTTGAAATGCCAGTTTCTCCATAATGGTGGAGCCAGGAAAGGGTTAACTCCGTCTGTTAGTTGATAGGACTGAGTCTGCAAGTTGTTATGCCACACCTCCTCCTTTTATGCTTCACTGTGAACATTATAGAAGTATTATTGCCAAAATAGTTGACAGCAAGTTTTATATCTTCTTTGCTGGGGTGGACTGAGCGGTCTTGATTCAATTCTGTCTTTTTTTCAGCCTCCTTGTCTCTTAGTTCCTAGCTCTTTAGTTCACTGTGTTCTGGGTTTTCTTCCTATCTTTCCAATTCTTAGTCTGCCTCTGTTTGAGGTTTGAATCTTAGCCAGACTTCCAGTTTTTCTTTCAACAAAGCTAGAATACATATTTGATTTCCTAACTCACACAATTTTCTGTAGACCCAATGGCAAATGCTTAATTGTATCAATTGTAATATAATAGATTTAAAACTTCCTTAATAGCAAGAAGATGTTCCCCATCTATCACAGTCTCTGGCACAATAGCAATTAACTTCCTGCATAAATGATGCATTTCTTGATTCTTTTTTTCTGCCTTTTAAAACCTTAATACTCTCACTCAGGAATAACATATGGGGTTGTTGTTGTTTGGCATTATTTCTGAAAAGTATGCTTAAATAAGCTATTAGAAACAGTGAAAACTCACTAGTGCTACATCCTAGTAGAAAATCCTTTGATCCTCAAGCATCAGGAACAAAACAAGCATAGTTAGGGGGGAAAGTGAGAAAAGTCCTACTGCACAATCAGATCTCTTCCTCTGTTCTGGATCCTGCCTTTAAATTCCATCATACCCACACATTTATGTGTTTGTGTGTGTGTGTGTGTGTGTGTGTGCATGCATGCATGCCTTTAAGTTAACTTTTTGAGTCCTGGTGACTGCCCAGACTAATCCTTGCAGTTTTCTTGACAAGGCTTTTTGGAAGTGGTTTGCCATTGTCTCCTTCCTAGGGTTGAGAGTGGATGACTAGTCCATAGTCACCCAGCTTTGTATCTAAGGCAGGACTAGAACTCATGGTCTCCCAAGGCCTGATATCTGGACTTAACCAGTAGACCAAACTTCCTCTGTACCTTAACATGGTATCAGAAAAAACAATATAGTTTGAATCTGCTCAAAAACACCAAATGTTGTTTTCGTGTGTTGTGGTACAGTGTAAATTAAAATGATCGCAGACATAACTGGCTGAAAGATGGGCTGGCAGCATGGGTTCAGTGGTGGGTTCTAATCAGTTTTACCACCGGTTCGCATCGCACATGCGCTTTGTGTTGAGTAAAAAAACAGCTGAGGCATGGCAATCCACACTGCTGCGCCTTACAGCTGACCAAAAAACGAAAGAAATAAAGGTAGGTATAGGGTGGGGGCGTGGGGGAGGGCCCAACTGACATTCAAAGCGAACCGGTTCTTTCTCCTATGAAAGGCTCTCCCAAACCGAGAAGAACCAGCAGCAACCCACCACTACATGGGTTCCTCAAACAGTAGGTGGTAGACTTCAGATCAGCGTAACATTTTACAATTAAAATAGAGTAGGTGCATGATTCAATAAAGCTGACAGCAATGAGAAGAATTTTAATTTATTTTCTCTTTCCCATGATCCTGAAGAGGAATAAACATCTAGAGCTGTTAATTAAGCAGGGCAAAAAAACTTACCTCATTATAAACTTTACTTCAAAGTAGAGTTAGGGAAAGAGAGGATTTTTTATGTAGAGCAGTGTTTCTCAACATTAGTAATTTTAAGATATGAACTTCAATTCCCACACTTTCCCAACCAGTACATGTAGTTCTCAACTTACAATAGTTCATTTTGTGACTGTTCAAAGTTACAATGGCACCGAAAAGTTACTTATGACCACTTTTCAGATTTACAGCCATTGCAGCATCCCCATGATCACCTGATCAAAATTTGGATGCTTGGCAATTGACTCATATTTATGACGGTTGCAGTGTCCCAGGGTCATGTGATCACCTTTTGTGACCTTCTGACAAGCAAAGTCAATGGGGAAGCCAGATTCACTTAACAATTGCGTTACTAATTTAAAAACTGCAGTGATTCACTTAACAATTGTAGCAAGAAGGGTCGTAAAATGGGGCAAAATTCATTTAATAAATGACTCACTTAGCAACAGAAATGTTGGGTTCAATTGAGGTTGTAAATTGAGGATTACCTGTATGCATCTTAAAATTTCTGAGGTTGAGAAGCACTTATCTAGACCATGACTGGAATGGAAAGGTTTAAAAGGTATCCCCAAATTCATAATCCATATTGTATTCTTTGCCCTTGCTCTTTTATTTTGTAAAATACTAAATGCAAAGATGCATTTCAGCTAATACATTGTGACATTAGCTCACATTAGTAATACTGTAATGAGAAGTCTTCTTTTTCCTCCCAGTCACCACAAATGAGATTATATTATTTAAAACAGGATTAGGAGAAATTGGAACTCAGCCCTATGAAGAAAGATTGGAGGAAGCTTAGTCATCAGAAAACACAATTGAAGTCAGGTGTTGATGTAATATGAGAGAACCCTTCAAATATCTGAAAAGAATTTACATAGGATGTCAAGACATGTTCTCTCTCATTTCAGAGTACAAGACAGAATAATTCATTTAAGTTACAGGAAAACAGATTTCAACTAAATATTACAAAAATTTCCTTATAGAATAGCTCAGCAGTGGAGCCAACAGTTACGTTGAGAAATAATGGACTCTCCTTTACTAAGTATATTCAAGTGGAAGCTATAGAACCATTTGTCTTGCATGTCATCCTGACAACTTTGGAGTTACTGAAAAATATACCTTTCATGCAAGATCTCAGGTACAAGGAGTGGAGTAGACCTATATAATGCACGAGTCAAAAAGAGGGCTGTGAAAATATTTACAGACCCCTCACATCCTGGACATAAACTGTTTCAACTCCTACCCTCAAAATGACACTATAGAGCACTGCACACCAGAACAACTAGACACAAGAACAGTTTTTTCCCAAGTGCCATCACTCTGCTAACAAATAATTCCGTCAACACTGTCAAACTATTTACTAAGTCTGCACTACTATTAATCTTCTCATCGTTCCTATCACCCATCTCCTTCCACTAATGACTGTATGACTGTAACTTTGTTGCTTGTATTCTTACAATTTATATTGACTGTTTCCTAATATGATTTGATTGCTTATTTGTACCCTATGACTGTTATCATTAAGTGTTGTACCTTATGATTCTTGATGAACATATCTTTTCTTTTATGTACACTGAGAGCATATGCCCCAAGATTGTCCAATCACACTTGGCCAATAACAAATTCTATTCTATTCTATTCTAGAGGTCTAGGTCCCTTGAGTCAATTCTGAGGAATTGACAACGATCCACTCAAAATCTGAACTTGATTCAATAGAACCGTGTGATAAAGATTCTGTAGGCTCCATTAACACTCTGAAGGGTTTAATGAATGATATGTGCTAATTTTGTTGTAGCAGAGTTTTGAAGGATTATAAAAAAAAATCAGTAGGTAACTATATCAGCCTTATATCCTATAAAGGGTAGAGCGCTGTGACTTAAGTCGTCACTGAAAATGTAATCATTAATCATTACTATTTGCAGAAAACATCCATTCTTAATAAATTAGAAGTGGATTATGACAAGGCAAACTTTCTAAAAAATATATATAAGATGTGATAGTGATGCTTTATATTTTGTGCATTCATACCACATTTTGCAGACTCCCGAAACCATTAACAAGTAGAATGGTTTGAAAACAGTCAAACAATATTGCCTAAAATAGTAGGTGATAGAGAAGACACATTAGATGACTGTTTCAGGATTGGAATTGTTTGGATTTTGTACATTATAAAACATAGTACAGACAGTTCTCAACCACAATTGAGCCCAAAATTTCCATTGTTAAATAAGACAGTTGTTAAGTGAGTTTCACTTTTCTTGCCACAGTTGTTAAGTGAATCATTGCAATTGTACAGTTAGCAACATGGTTGTTAATTAATCTGGCTTCCCCATTGACTTTGCTGGTCATAATGTTGCAAAGGGTGATCACATGACCCCAGGATATGGCAAACATCATAAATACATGCCAATTGCCAAGCATCCAAATTTTGATCATGTGCCCATGGGGATGCTGCAACAGTCATAGGCATAAAAAACAGTCATAAGTCATAAAAAAGCTACATAAATTGCTTTTGTAACTTCAAATGGTCACTAAATAAACTGTTGCAAGTTAAGGACCACCTGTAAAAGAGTAAGAAGAGTTGCATTCCATTATATTATTGAATATGTGTTAAGAATAAACAGAAGAAAAGTCTAATAATATATATTTCTTTTAGATATGTTTAATCAATGGGCAGATGCTAAATAATACAAATCTGATAATATTTTTTCTTTATTTTTCTAGGTTTGTCGAGTTGCTTATGAAATCATGCAGACATTACATCCTGATGCATCTGCCTATTTTCATTCTTTGGATGATATTTATTATTTTGGGGGACAGAATGCCCACAACCAGATTGCAATTTATGCTCATCATCCTCGAACTGCTGATGAAATTCCTATGGAAGCTGGAGATATAATTGGTGTTGCTGGAAACCACTGGGATGGCTATTCCAAAGGCATCAATAGAAAATTAGGGAGAACAGGTTTATACCCTTCCTATAAAGTAAAAGAGAAAATTGAGACAGTCAAGTATCCCATATATGAAGAGGCTGACAAATAAAGGCAAGCAAAATAATTCATAGCAACTTTTACTTTGAACTATTACAACCAACCATATTGTTGACTTTTGTAGGATGTGAATTTGCAATTTAACATACGGTTAAAATGAAAGCCTTTTACTGTTCAGACTGGATGCACAGCTTGGAACAATTTGATAGGGCACTGTTTGAACTTTGTTATATGCACACTGCACACATGCACACTGATACACATTCAACAGGAACTATTGTTTTATACTTTTTGTCTTTCTGAGAATATGTTCCTCCCATGAATCATATATGAATTTTGGGCTCGGTTCTTTGCCATTAATAAACTATAAGACTTTTAACACTGCTGCATTATGTAATTTAAGTGACATGAGCATATTTTGTATGTGCAGAATATAAAATATGGTGCCTCTTTCTGAAAGATCAGTGACATTTTAGAAGAGCCATGTCTCGTTGTCCTGATGGGCAAGAATTATGCTTGCCTTTCACTGATGTTATGACCACTCAACATGCTCCAACCAACAGATTTAAACAATCAGAATACCTATCTCTTTACAGGATTTTTTGCTAGCAATTTCATTGATTAATTCAACTCATCATTAATTAAAAAATACATCCAACTATACAATAATTGTCTGGTAGAAATTTTTGTAAAACTATGCCATGAACTGATTCTTTAGTACTGTTTCTTGACATTGTCTTTGATAACAAAAAATAAATTAAAAAATGAATGGTTGGAGTGCTACAAGTAATATGATTTTAAAATTAAGAAGACTTTGTTGAATGGAATATATTTCTATTCTTTTCTTGAGAAAGCCCTGAAATTTCATTTCATACAAAATATTTTAGTATCCTTGACTAGTACTGGGCTGTCTGTGTCTATTGATTCCTTGTTTGGCAGAAAGCCAAGGCCTGGCATCTTCTCTTACAAGTATGGTGTTGAGAAAATCTTTTCTATTTCTGATGTGTTATTTTTTTGTTTTTGCTGTACATTGAAGTAATATAGATTGGCATTGTTCAAATTATTAAAAAGATAAATACCATTGGATCATTATGGAAGAACCAATATTCTCCAAACTAGAACCATCAAGCTTTATTGGATTCCAGCTTTTATACTATACTGACTACTTAGTCAGCATTGCCAAAGATTGAAAATCATGAAAATGGAGGTCCAACACCAACTTAGGGAATGCTGCTGTTCTGATTTTGTATTAATATAGCAACAAATGGTTTTAATAACCTCTTATGTAGTTGGCCTGGGTTGGCTTTCCCCATCATTGCGCAGAAATGCCAGTGAGACAATTTCTATCGATCAGGGTAAAAAAACTGGTGGGTGGGACAAGATAGAAATTCATCCTTGAATGTGTCAGGGGTTCTTGTGAGAAGTGAGTTTTATCCCTGGCTGATTTTCAGCAGTGATGGTTTTTTTCCCCTCCCAATATGTAACTATGGAATAAATAGATAGATTTTCATTAAGACTGTTTTCTTAAAAAAAATAAATAAAATTGGCCTATCTTGCCCAAAGTCAAGTGAAGCCCCCATCTGCATCATTGAGGTAGTAGGATTTTTGATTAAATATAACCTGCCATGCCCTTCCCACTTATTTTTTAAAAAGTTATTCTGTCCAAGTTAATAGATGAAATTGTATCACAGATTTTTTTTTCTATAAAGAGAGTAGAGAAGAGCAGTAACTCAATCCTAACATAGAATACCTGGAGGTAATGGAGCGGGTAGGTTTCCATAACCTTCTAGCTGTGTTTGGAAGTTTTCCCTCTCCTTTTTATATCAGTAAAACTGTTTTCTCTAATTATTTGTATGGAAGGGAAAACTTACAGTGGCCTACCTCTCTTTGTCTCTTCTCTATCATTATTGTTACTGCTTCCATATGTACATACAATACTAGTCCCTCTATCTTTATCCACCTTTTCATCTGTTTGCTTCCACATTCATCTGTTTGAATGTGTTTCCCCCTCCATGCCTTTTATCTTCCTCATGTCTGAGAGAAAAGAGCAGTGGGAGCTTAATTGTGCACCTCCACCTCCAGTTTCACATAGTCATCCTTCCATCCTTCCATCCCTTTCAATCTTATCAAGAATGCTTTTTTAATGCCAGATATGCCCACACATACCCCAAATGTCATGTATCCTTCAGTGACCTAAAATGACACTTGTTTTAACTAATGAATTGGAAAAACAAAACAGTTCATTACTATGGAATAGTAAAAATTACTGTTTGGGACTGATTATTAAAATATATCTATTTCTAAGTGCCTGTCAATATTAATGCTTAACCTTCAAGTTTAGATCATGCTGGTACCAGTTTGGTGTCAGAATGCAGTCTCTCCATTTCTCCCTTGGATTCAAATGCCCCAAACATCTATGCTGTCTGTGCTTTAATATTCTGATTCTTGGATAAAGTGTCATTTGCTTGATGCAGTTTACAGAGATTAAAAACTGAGTGTAATTTCCCCTCCTGATGATACGGGTTAATGGAAAAGCACTTCTAGTATTATATTAGAACTTTCTTTGAACACTTGAGCACTTTGTAGCATCAGCTGTTCCAATGTATTTTTATTTGAGCAAATATATCATTTTCCCTGTTTATGAAATTACGAATACTAATTACCATTAGCAGAAAAGCATTCTGTTTTTGATCATCTTCTGTAAATATTTTTAAATATTATTGGGAAACATAATTTGGTACTTTGTTAAAAGTTATGATTGTGTTGTAATTGTCACATTTCAATGATGAGACTTATCCTGGAGAGACACCATCTCTGAGATAAACTTTTAAGTGTTTAAAAAACTGTAAAAGCAGCATGTTAATTCAGACATCCCATCTATTTAGGTTAAGGATATCCATGTGGTCTATCCTAGAGAATATATCAGCAATTCCTCCAGATGTGTTGTGACTATAAATCCACACACTCCTAGCTAAGTGGACAGCAGATTGGGAGGGTAAATGTTTGTGCACAGGCACAAAATAAAAAACATTAATTCAGTCTCCCTTTCATGAATGTGATGAGTAAAATGTGCCTTCCTGTAATATTTATAATAGCAAGTTGTGAAGTCCTCAAAATTGTTAAGTCTGATGGGTACATCTTTCCCATTGACATATTGTAGCCACTTTAGGAAATCAGCGCAAAAAAACACATAGTCCAATTTTGAAGTTTTAAACCACACATTTCCAATTTTCCTCCAGTCATTCTATTTAGAATTTGCAGAAGTGACTTGCTTTTCTCATAGCAGTATCAGAGTGCCCCTCATATCATTCAGCATGCCCTGCTCACCAGCCTTGCCCAAGATGCAATAACATTTAAGATTGCAATGCCCGGTATGATCCTTTGAGACTGAATTTCTTTCAGATCTCCCAGATTTTTCAGAAGTGAATCTCCTTTCAACTGAGTCACCCATTTGTGCATTTCTTCCTTTTTTATTCACTTGAAAAGAAGGACATTTTATAATAATTTTCTTTGTGATAGTAGTAAGAATTTCTTGGCTTACTCTCATATATGCATTGAAGCTTACCGTTTCTCTCCAAGTCAGGGAGCCAATTTTTTACATGTATAAATTATTTAGCTCCACTCCATTGAAAAACAGCTTTTCCCCGAGAAGATGGCAGAAAATGGATTGTGTTTGAATAGCTGTAAAACCTTATGATCTATTTCATCAGGACTTTTCATATAAAGCTTATAAAATATATAGTTTTCCACTTGAAATACACCTCCCCCCCAAAAAGAACCATCCCACTGTATCATAGCAGTATTGACCCTTAGAAAGAAAAAAAGTCCAAAACCCATCACTGGGTGATGTACCACCCAAAATGACATCCCCCCCCCCCCAAAAAAAAAATCCCAGCAAGTTTTCAAACTCATCAGGCAAGATTCCACTAAGAAGAGAGAGAGAGAGAAAAAAGGCACGGCATACCCAAAAACAGACCAGAGGCTTAAAATCATGAGGCCCATAGACCAAAGAGGTTCTGAGCTAAATACAGAACCGTTGTTAAGTGATGTTAATACAGGTAGTCTAGACTTATGACCACAACTGAGCCAAAATTTCGATTGCTAAATGAGTTTTGCCCCACTTTATGACCTGTCTTGCCATAGTTTTAATTGAATCACTGCAGTTAGTAACATGGTTATTAAGTGAATCTTGCTTCCCCATTGACTTTGCTTGTTATAAGGTTGTAAAATCCAATCACATGACTCCAGGACATTGCAACCATCATAAATACATGCCAGTTACCAGTGTCCAAATTTTGATCCTGTGACCATGGGAATGGATCAATGATTGTAAGTGTGAAAAATGGTAATAATGCTCCCAGTTCAGACTGGATTGCCCGATCCAGTAGCGATGGCGACCGGTGTTTCAGAGAACCGGTAGCAAAAATCCCTGCGCTCCCCCCCAATGCCCAGCTGAGCCGTGCGATCATCAGAGGCTTTTTTTTTTACTTTTAAAAGCATTTTTTCTACAACCTCTTCGGCCGAAAAAATGCTTTTAAAAGTAAAAAAAAAGCCTCTGATGATCGTGTGACTCAGCTGGGATTGTCAGAGGCTTTTAAAAGCATTTTTTCTACAACATCTTCGGCCGAAGAGGTTGTAGAAAAAATGTTTTTAAAAGTAAAAAAAAAAAAAAAGTTGGCCACGCCCACCCAGTCACATTACCCCCACCACCACCAAGCCACGCCCACAGAACTGGTAGTAACAAATTTTACATTTCACCACTGGTAATAAATCACTTTTTTCAGTGCCATTGTAACTTTGACCCATTACTAAACAAATGGTTGTAAGTTGAGGACTACCTATGTTATATCCAATCTTCAGGAATAAGGAAGTAGAGCCTAATGCAGAGGTGTCAAACACTATTTCATTGAGGGCCGCATCAGGGTTGTGTTTGACCTTGGGGGGCCAGAGTGCACGTGGCCAGGGTGGGCATGACCATCTCAACATCACTCGTGTCAAGGGCACATGTAGTGGCCCGAGCACTCTGCCAGAGAAAACGGGCTCCTGACCTCCATTTTCTGCTGCGACGGCGTCCTGCAACCCTCCGCCAGCGAAAACAGAACTCAGGAGGACCTGCGTGCAGCCCTCCCGAGCTCTGTTTTCGCTGGCAGAGACATCTCAGGCCAGTCCTTCACTGTTTCCAGGATTGGCCCCGCAGGCCAGATCTAAGCACCTCATGGGCCAGATCTGGCGCCTGAGCCTTCAGTTTGACACCCCTGGCCTAATGGAAATGTTCCCATTGTTGCATTTTTTGCCACTAAATGTTATCAGTATTTAATACGAATGGTAGTACTAAAAGGAAATGAATGGACAAATGCTACAGTTTGGTGCTTATTTCATTTCAAAAAAAATATTCAACTGGGATTGCCAGTGTGAAAAAGTCAAAGATGTAACAGGTCTGGAAACTCATTTCTTAACTTCCACTGTTGCACTGATTGAAAGACATAATCTCATGATGGAGATAGGATGGCCACATTTCAGCAGTTTCACTATCGATCTCATCAGTTATTAGAAGTGCACAGTATAAAATTATCCAGAGAATCATAAAAACATCCAGCAATTTGGAAGTGTTCCAGACTTTTCCGACTCTGAGGCCAAAGAGGAGATCATAGCTGATTCTCAGCTGCCATTCAAGAGGCAATAAGGTATTCTGATTGATAAGTCTGGCTTAGTACAACCAGTCATGGATTCCACTACTCAGGAGTCACAGACTGTCCTTGGGAGTTTACCAAACCCTAAATGATGTTACCAATTAAAAAGGAATTGAGCAAGGGAGATTGGCACAGCTCTTCACTTTGCTATTATTTGTTTGCTCAGATTCCCTTTATACTGCATATCAGCAGGATCTACATGATATTTTAATATTCAGTGGCAAAGACATACAAATATTCAGCAAAATCTAAAAGGAGGTGAGTACTTTTCTCCAAAACTTTTCCCTCCAGCTCTGGAAGCACAAAAACCATTAATTCAAGTATGTTACTTGACATAGATAGTGAACAGAATTACCTAGTAAATGAAATTAGGTTAGCAATTGATTTAAAATTAAAATGCAAGTTGGACTGAAATATGGCTATTTTTTTAAAAAAGCATTAGTTAAAGAACATTCCCACATGGCATGCAATTATATTTAAATAATATTTCTGATTCTGGGTATTAAAAGGTTCTCTTAAAATATAACTGGATTTATCTGGCTCTCCAAAGGGCATATGACAACTCAAGTTTTAGAAATATAGCAAGCTGTTTACATAAGAGTCAGTTTAGGAATAGAGATTGTTGCATAGAAATGTAACTACTCTTGTGGGCAGTCACATTACCTCTGCAGAAAGTAATGTACTCTACAGATATTAGAACAAAAAGTGGATTTCTTTGAAATGAGATAATTTTTACAAAAACTATAACAATAACATCCCAAATAATTAGCATAATTTTAGAGATTCAGATACACTATATGCAACTAGTACAGTATCACAGTATTATGCAATAAATATATAAAAAGTATGACCAGGCTCAATACAATGCAGTATAAAAGATGGATAACAAATAATTTGTAAGCCTTTATCAAGTTCATTTATATGTGATTCTTAATCCCTTTCAGTGAGTTCTCTAATGGATCCCAAAATGGCACATCATTTGGATCATCCTCTGAATGATTGGATAATAAATTCAAAAATATTTTCCTTAATGAAAGCTTCCTAAAATGCAGTATCTATATTAAATAGTCTGAAAATTATTAGTACAAGAATACAATGTTCTCCTGTGCACTGCTCTGGGATTTCCTCAGGCTGGTTAACAAAGACAAAAAGCTAATATTGCACAACACTGATTATATCTGTTGAAAAAATTGTGATAGCTCCATTATTCAACAACAAATTGATCACACAGAATGACACTGTCCACTCTTCTAAGTTAATAGAAAATCAGTTTGAAGATTTAAGAGTTGAAACAGTTCTTCAACCTGTCTTTCTAGGAAGACATGATGATCTTTTTGAGAACAGTCCAAACACAGTAAATCCGGAATTCTTTGTAGATAGATTGATTATGTATCAACAGATCAATTTCAACTCTTAGCAACCACACAGATAGATTTCCTCCATGACAATCTGTCCATAATCTGGTCTTTCAGGTCTTCTAATGATGTACCCATCACTACTGTAACTTAGTCTATCTGCCTTGCTGCTGATTGTCCTCTTCTCTTTCATTTTTCCCATCATGACAGCCTTTTCCAAAGAGCTAGGTCTTTGCATAATGTTTCCAAACTAAAATGATTTCTGAGTCATTTGTGCCAATTTATTGGAAAAAGATTTAACAACACGTTCAAATTTTAAATCTTAATTTCCTTCCACAAGGCTGGTCACTAAAACTCAGAATATTCAACAAATAGGAAGCTGCCAAAGACAGCATGGATTAAAGCATATGTATTAATATACCTTCAAATTGATTGCATCTCTAATAGAAAAAGTTCAACAAGTAATCTTTTTAAAGCATTCACTGAAGAGTCCAATAAATTAATTCTTTGGTGAATTAACTTTTAAGTATAAATACAATTAAGGTTACCTGTCCCATTTTCAGCCTATATATTATATATAAATGGTATTTTAAAATAAGAATTTACCCAAAGGGACATTTTATAATGAAAGCAAAGATCAAATATTAATTTATTTCCCATCAGTATCCAAATGTGTCTGATCTTCCTCAATGCTGGAAATAAAACTCAGTTCCTATTATTCTTAGAACCTAAATAAATGAAACCTTTATTATTATAGATCAGTATAAGGAGGATAGGATAAAACAGAATTTTTTAAATTAAATTTAAAAAATATGAAAACAAAAGTTACATAAAGTTAATAGGCATAATTTTATTTATTCAATTTTGAACTGCTCAGAGGTAGATACATTAAAAAAGCTAACACACACACAAATATACATGTGTCTCTGGGTGTCTCTGTATACTTACATCTCTACACACTTAGAACCTAGCGTTGATCAATATTTCAGATGTGCCAAATATGGGCCCATATATGATCAATAACATTTAGTTCCATACAATATAGAAATGAAGAAAAATATCAAATCATATAATTTTAAAAAATCATACTGAAGTTATAACTGGGGAGTTTAATCATTGATTTATCATTTTGTTTACAAAATTTAAGCAGAAGTAACTTCAACATCCCTCTTAGGAGATAGATCATTTCTAAAATGAAGTTCACACTAACTCTTTCCCTGAAATTGCTAGGTATTTTTAAACAATCTAGTAATATCAGATTAATAAACAATAAGCTGTTTATCTGTGGTAAACAATTTGAAATATTCAAAGCTACCAAGAAGAGAGTTTTCCTATGAATATTTATTTATAAATCTATAATATAATCAAAGCAAAAGACAAAGACTAAAGTTTCCTGGGTCCTTAGGAAACATTGCCTCTTGATAAAATATTAGATTGATTGTAATATATTCCATCAAATCTAATGCAAAGATGAACATACAACAACTGAAAGAAACTGTGCTTGACAGGATAGCATGGACAGCACTTGCCTATAAAGTCAACAAGAGTCGGACATAACTAAATGATTAAAAACAATAGATTTCAGAGTGTAGAATAGCCTGTACTCTATTCATCATATTACTGTACAGTTTCCAGAAATCTGGCAAAAATCTTTGATAAGTTTTAAAAAGGCCCAAAATATAGAAGCCATTTGTTATAACTTTAGCTCCATTTCTGCCATTTCCATTCTTTGAATATCACAAGAGTCTAATAAGACAAGCCAATGGTTCCAGCTCCAAATTATATATAAGAGGAGATAAGGAACAACCTTGATGAGTTTCACAATAAATCTTAATGGAGGGAAAATAATCCCATCAGAAAGTTTTCTAGCAGAATGATAGGAATCATGCTAATCTAAGAAATAAAACTTTTTTTTACCGCCTGCTCAAAAAATTTAATTTGTACAACATTGAAGGTTTTTTTCCACGACCAAAAAGACCATTATGGCCATTTCATATTTCTCAGACTATGCTGCTGAAATATCTACCAATAATTTCATTTTATCAGAAACTTGGCACCCTTTTAGAAAGCCAGATTGTGTAGGATGGGTGATCGATGATAACTTCTGTAATCTTCGGGCCAGGATTGGAATAAAAATTGTTCCATCTACATTTTAAAAAAGATACCAATAACTTGCAGAATTTATAAAATCCTTTCCTGTGTTCTTAAACAGCATTATATAAACCATGAAAAATAAATGGCTGTCTTTTTTCCCCCCAAAATTATTTTTATATATGTCTACTGTTCTGTAGGAAACCTAGATAGGCTAAATATGTGAAATGTGAACATCAGTTAGGAAGCATCTAGCTATTTCCACTTGGCTGATACAAGGCATTGTATTGCCTATAGCAGTGATGGCGAACCATTTCAGCACCGAGTGCATAAACCGGAACATGCATGCATGTGTATGCGCTGGCATCAGAAACCCAAAGACCAACTGGCTGGTGCAAGCATGCCTATTTTTTGGCCCTTTTTGGCTGTTTTTCGGGCTGTTTTCAGGACGTTTTTCAGGCCATTTTCAGGCTGTTTTTCAAGCCATTTTCCAGTGCGCTGGTGCCCACAAAGACTAGCTGGCTGGCACGCATGTCACACCAGAAACCAGAAGAACAGCTGGCGATGGCGGGCGTGCCCACAGAGAGGGCTCTGCGTACCATCTCTGGCACACGTGCCAGGTTTGCCATCACCTGCCTATAGTAACCAGACTGTTGTTCTTGCCTTGCCTTGTTTTATTAAAAAAAACTTTTTCCTGCTCCATAATGTGTGCCAGTGTTCTTTCCTCCCACAGCTTGGTAGAATAGAGTTCAATCTTCGAGAAAATCCTGCAGTATTATATTAATTGAACTTTAAATCATGGGTGCGGATTTTGAAATTCAGGCCTCCCTTGAGGCTTTCTATGGAACTCCTGCCCTTCATCTGTGATATCGGTTTTCACTAGACTGCAATAATATTTCATCATTTTAAGACTAAGAAAGAAGGGATAGGAGCATGCAATTATTTTTTAAAAAAATGGATCTTGAGAAAAATACGGTTTTTGCTCCAGGGTTACCTACTTCTGGCTTTGACACATCCATATTGTTGTCTTTTGCCACATCCTTGTGCAGTTCCTGGAATATTTCACAAGACCATACAGAGAACCTTCCTAAAAGATGAGTACATTTATTCTTCAAACATAATTTGTCACTTTAATAGCAAAGGGGTGGCAGCAGGCCTGAGAACAAGATATGAAGGAAGGAGAGCATTTGAGAGAATGGTATTTGGTGGAAGTGAAAGGAAATAGACAACATCTGTAGGAAATCAACTTAGCATGGGAAAGAAGTCATTGTCTATGCCAGCTCCAGATTTAGATGGCCCTTTAGGCAAGAGAAATGAAATATCTTTTGTTATACTTCCTAGGCTGCTTGCATGTCCAACATATGACTAGCGTGCAGACTTAAATAGATTCCATTGAAGCTAATCCAACCCACAGAGCCTGGTACCTTTTAATTTATCTGCCTATCCTATTCTGTTAAAACCTTGCGAAGTGTTACAAAGATATCAGTATGTGTAAAATCAGCTAAATTCATCTGGGTAGATTAAAATTTGTAAAATATTTTAATATGTGATTTCGGCTACACAATACCACTTCTCACTCTTCCAAATATTTAACTATTTCTTTTATGTTATTTCAACAAAATAATAGCAGAAATCCCCAATTAAGGGATTCTCCGTGCATCATAACATACAAAGTCAGGTGATATAGGGGTGAGGAATCTTACCTTGTCCCCATATCTAATGAAAAAAATAATTGTCAGGGCAAAAGGAACCAGAATGACACCATGAACTGATCAGAGATGCTTCTTTATTGTTGTTAACTTATTTGCAAGAATCTTGTCTGATTGACTGCATTCTTTTGGGAACAGCCAGAGATTTTGGGGAGGGAAGCGGATCAGTTCTCCATCACTTTCTGCCCTGCAAAGAATCTAAGCTTGCCAGTCTCTCTACACTTTCCCCCCTCTAACTGGAGATTCCATCACAAAAATGCAATCATTCTTCCTGAATGATATCAACTGATTTGATATTTCACATACGAGGTTGCCATGATTTTTTTATGTTTAATATCTTAAGAGTGACAATCAAAGATTCATGTTTTCTCAGTGTCTAAGGACCTAATCATATGATCTGCAAACTTAAGGCAACTCTATTCTTGTTCTCTCCTTTTTTCTTGTGTAAATTACATTTCCACAGGTTGAATTGATTGAGGGAATACTATATGCTAATGACGTGTGTAGAACTCACTGTGGATTACTTGAAAAATGAAAGTGAAATGATTAGAAAATATGATTTGTGTTGTTGAATTCAGTATCTCTGGTTGGTATTCCAGAGACTGAGAAACAAAGTCAGGATTTTTGCCTTTGGCTCCAGGGACCAAGTGCAAACATGCAAAGGAGCCTATTTGTTCTTACTATAAGTACCAGTCTAGCATCCAGTTTTCCATAGTGATCAATCCACTATTTTTGCTATAAATCTTTAGCCCATTCCTAGTATTGCTTATCTGCCACGTAATTAGGATTTTAAAAATCAGTTATCATTTTGACATGTCTTACTAAAAATGAGGCATTACAAAATGGCCTGCCTATATACTAACTTCTGTGGAAACCTTCTGTTCTCTCAAATTATTATAGGCTACACTTCCATTGCCTTAGAGTTGAATTAATTGAAAAAGATCTGCAGGGCCTCAAAGCCCCATTTCTGTTCCAAAATAATCCTGTACTCATACTGTGTTCCCCAAACATACTGAAGAAAGGTATCAAATAGTGCTTGATTTGGGTCACTTTCTGCCCTGCAGCACCCTTCAGTATTTTCATTAAATCTTCATTTCCAGCATTTACTTCTTTTGGTATAAGAAAAACATGGTCCATGATGCCTCCTATACACCACTATATATCATCCAAATGCCATCATCCTGCTGTTAAAAGTGCACATCATTTTCATGCAATAAAGCCATGTCCAGCTGTAGCATCAAACTGGTATCCAGATCCCAAATGGTACAAAAGATATATGTTAATTTGTAACAGAAAGGAAGGCAAGGATTGCTATAATATCATGCAAAGAATACAAAGGTGAAATGGTTAAATGGAAGAGGATAAGCTATATCTTCAAGACTTATCAATGTTCATTTATGACAAAAAAGAAAGCCAAGTCTTGCTTTCCATCATCACAGTGAATTGGATAGCATGTGCTGAATTTAAGTTACATAAGGACAGATACAAATATAATGTCAATTTGTTTTCTCCTAAAATCAGAGGGGCCTTTTCCCCCCACTGGATGTGGGGAAGATTATACAGCATTTTGTCAGAGGTGCTTTAATTTGGATTCTTAGCCTGAGTAAGGGATTCTATTCAATAAATACTTCATCTAATTCTATGGATTTATAATTCTATAATCCAACACAAAATTAAGTACAATTACTATAAGCTCTCTGATTTCTACACTAGTCAATTGCCAGAAAAAAAAAAACTCCTCCCTCTATTCAATAGGGCTTATTTTCTGGTAAGAATTTTTACAGTGTATGTTTGCTGTGATTGGGTTGTTCTTGTTATACTTTCGCATAAGCATTTACAAACACTTCATTAGTATTGGATATGATTCTTACTTAATGAGTTTCATGCTTTTCAGGTACAACAGACTACTGATACAATAATTCCCATCTAATGATAGTAAGGAACAGGGGGAATTGGTAATCTTTTGATACATATGGAGGATTCCAAATTAAGGAAGATTATTTTATAAAGAGTTTTGTTTATATTTCACACTTTTTAACTTCCCATCTCCCTCAGAGTGCAACTTCTTACTTCAGAAGGTTTGGTTTTAAAAAGGGTGTTTTAATTATAGTTTAAATATTCTGATGAGCAGAACTGTGAATGTATTTTTCAATGACAGAGTTTTAAGGAGTAATACAAACTTTGTCCACTCCTTTAAATGCTTTTATCTTCTGAATTGTAGTTTTGTGTAAGCTATTTTGAGAAAGTTTAATTCTCCTTTCAGTTCATCACTTCAATTCATCTTTGCATTGCTGAGTGAATCACTTTCAACAATGTGAATATTCAGAGGCAGGGAAAAAAAGGCTAACTTGCTGATTGCAACTTATACATTAGCTCAAGTTTTCTTCCCTGTGTCAATTAAATTTTTTAAAATGCCAGTACCATTTATGAAAAACCCACTCAGGCCATTTCTTAGCTGATTGCACGTTGCACATTGGCTCAAGTTTTCTTCTCTATATCAATTTTTTTTTTAAATGCCAGTATCATTTATGAAAAACCCACTCAGGCCATTTCTTAGTGACTGGGATCTACATACTTTCCTCCCTTTGTCATTATTTTTCTATTGATTAAAAGATGCTTGCAAACATTACAGATGAGAATTGGAGCTGCAACAGAAATGAGGAACCTCGAAATGGAGTGAACTGTTTGTAAAGAGAAACTAGCAGGAGGTGGCAAGAAGTCCTTTGCAAAGCATAGGAGAAAGAAGCTCAGGTTTTGCAATGTGGCACTTTGCATATGCATACCATCCAATTTTTCCCAGTTAGAAACAGTCCTTCATCTGTTTGTAGTTGTGTGATTTACAGTAACATATCTTATTGCATCTTGTGAGAGTGGCAAATTCCAGAGAAAGGATTTTTGCAAGGATCCAGTGGCAATGAACTGACATGGAATTCAAATTGAACTGTTGGGTATGCATCTGTTCCTAGCCACAAACATGGCAAAATAACAAAACATGGATTTTACATTGCACGAATGGATTTACATTGCATCACCACAACACCGTGTTTTGCCACTTGCCCTCCCCTATCCCTCCTTTTATCATCTCTCCTTGGCTCCTATGGATATGCAGTGCGGTGGATTGTAGGGCTTTATGGTAAGCATCTCTTTTATTTTTCTGTGGTTATGAGAAGAAATTTCATCCCATACTTGTAGGACATCAGTTTGCAGGGAATCTATAGATTTCAACCCCCCCATGCTCCTTGATTTCTTAAAGTAAGCGGCCGTATAAAGTGTACTTCCATATGAGGTTTTTTATAATAAAATGGACCTGTAGAGTTTGACAGGAATTGTCAACTGTAGACAGCGCCTTCTCCCACATCTAAATCTGGCATTTTTCAGAAAAATCCATTAGGAGAAATAATAGAATAGCTGCCAAGAAACGTTTATGCTGCAATAGGAGCATTCCCAAGCACCTGCCATCTCTTAAAGGCATCTCAGAAAGTTTTGTCAATGGGTATGAGAGCTACATGGCAGTCCTAATAATGTAGAAAAAAATACAAAAAAAAAATATTTCAATCTATTCTTGAAGTTAAATGGATACCTCCACCCCCAGAATGTGGAGAAATATCTTTCTTTCCATTTCCCCCCCTTGTCAGGGAAGGCATTCCTTTCACTCCAGCCAACAAAAAATAATGACAAATGAAAAAAAAAAAAAAAGCTAGCCTTACTTAGTTTCAGCCACATCAGCTCAGTGAACCAGTCAATACCTGACAAACAAGAAACAGTGCAGTTCTGTTTGTGACTACCCAAAGGGATGCAGCAAGAAGGCGTCTTGGGTAAAGGAGAAGACGAGAATAAAAAGGAAGCTGAAATGAAAAAACTTGTAATAACAGCAGAAGTGGTGGAGAAAAAAGCAAGGAAAAATCAAGAATTGGTCAGCATCAGGTAAAGATGAATTCCAAAATCTGACTGGTCTGCACCCCCTCATTGCCAACCAGTTTAACAACATACTGCAAGGGGGTGAAATTAAAGATTAACAGTTAACATCTGGTAAAACCTACCAGATAATGCAAAATTCAACAAAAGGGGTGCAGAGCATCAAGCAACCAGCCTAATTACCTGTTTACCATCAATTTTCAAAGTGTTGACTGGTGTAGTAGCTGGTGCAGTCCAACAACATCTACTTGAAAACGAGATTTTTCTACCTGAGCAAAAAGGAAACAGTAGAGCAAGGCTGTCAAAATCCCGGCCTGTGAGCCAGATATGTCATGCGCTGGCGATGCCCATGCCCAGTTTAGCGAAGGGGGGAAAAGTCCCGATACATCTTGTGACGCTGCTGTGAAGATGCGAGTTTGACACCCCTGCCGTAGAGGAACAAAAGATCAGTTCCTCATTGGTAAGATCATTTTGGAAAGCTGCAAGAAAAGGAAGACCCAACTTGAACGTAGCGTTGATTGCTTATAAGAAGGCATTTGACTCCCTGCTGCATGACTGGATAACTAAATGCCTAGAAATGTTAGGAGTTGGTAGAAACATCAGAAGGGTTGTGCAAAGATCAATGGCAAAAAGGAAGCCACAGTTGCTGGTCAGTGATAATAATATACTGGGAGAGAATAATATCAAGAGAGGAATCTTTCAAGGAGACTCACTGTCACCACTACTGTTTCTTATTGCACCAATTTCTTTGTTAACAATACAGAACAAGTCAAGCCACGGCTACCAAACATCAAAAATATCTGTCAGGCTATCACATTTTTACATGGATGATAGAAAGCTATATGGAAAATCACTGCTCAACAATGTCCATATATATATATAGCCAAGATATTGCAATGGAATTTGGACTGAACAAATGTGTCATCCTTATCTTCAACAGGGTAAAATAAGTGAAAACTAATGGAATCAAGGTGCCCTATGGAAATAACATGAAGAGTCTGGGCTGACAACAAGTGCATCGAAGTCAAGAAGAAGGTTAGAAGGGAGGACATCATGAAAGCGAAGAAGATCTTAAAGTTCTAAGCTCAGTGGTAAAAATACCACTAAGGCAATTAACACCTGGGCAATTCCACTCGGCTGGAATAGTGGACTGGACTCAAACAGAGCTCAAAGCCTTGGATTGGAACACCAGAAAAATAAAGATAATGAATCATGCCTTTCATCCATGCAGTAATGTTGACAGATTCTATTTACCAAGGAAAACAGGTGGACATGGAATGTTGCAAGCACACCAGGCAATTGAAGAAGAAAAAAGGGCACTGGGAGAATATCTGAAGGACAGTAAAAAGATGTTCTGAAGTCAGAATACAATGAAGGGTAACTGAGTACTGACAGTGTCAGGCCCAAAGAACCAAGAATAATATGTGTAGCTACTTCTGAGTAGTTCCCTTATTGTTGTTCACCTTCAAACAGAATCTTGCCAGAAGCAGTTATCTGCAATAACAATAGATATACAGTATTTTGTAAATTGCTAGAGAGGTCCAACCTTGCTCTCTTCCTGTCCATCCAACATTCTAAGTTCTGCTGTCTCTTTGCCCTTTATAAAAGAGTCTTCTCTCTTGCAACTCCAAGCCACTTTCTTCTGCATTGAGAGACCAAACTGGCCTACAAGAAAGACCAAATGAAGAATAGACAAGAGACATGACCAGGCAAAGTATTACATGGCCAGTGAATTAAAAAAATAGGCATAGGAGATAACAAGGCATAGCAATGGCTAAGAGCAGAAAAGGAAGAAAGAGACAGAGCTAATTCTGGCTTCACAAGACCAAACCTAAAGAACAAATGCATGCAAAACCAGAACTGGGAAGACAGCAACAGACCACAAATGTTGTCTCTGCAAAGAAGCTGAAGAAACAGTGCACCACTTAGCTAGCTGTTGCAAGAAAATTGCAAAGACTGACTACATAACAAAGGCATGACAAAATGGCAACATGATATATTGGAATATCTACAAGAAATATCATTTGCCTGAAAGCAAAAACTGAGACCCCAAAATAGATCGCAAAATAGTTTTGTCCGACTCCAAAATAGACAATTAAAAAATGGAAACATCTAAACCACTCTGGGACTTTAGAATTCAAACACACAAGAACCCCAGACTTTTAACAATCGTTGATTTTTTAATTTTTTTTAAAAAAAGGCAAAATATCTGGATAATGCATGTGACAGTCACTGGAGACAGTTTAGAAGAGAAAGAACTAAAGAAAATCACAGAATAAAAAAAAATTGCGAATAGAAGCAAAATAACTGTGGCAAAAGAAAGCAAAAATGGTACGTTGGGCGCAATCCCAAAACCTCTGGAGCATTACTTGAACACCATTAACATTGATAAAATCACTATTAGTCAGTTGCAATAGGCAACTTGGAATAGCTTACATCCTGCAACAGTACCTTTCACACCATCAAACTACATCTGCCTACCCCAAGTCCTTGGGAAGAACTCGATAGATGGATTAAAATGCCAAATCCAGTCTAAACATCTGGTTAAATATGTAGCCAACCATAACAACAGCATATTAAACTTTTATATCTCCTCACTCAATTACTCCGATGTTCTCTTTCTTTGGGTTTCACTTTATAACTCTAAACACAGTATTACGAAATTGGGCAGCTTTATAAATGTGGAAAACAAATATCAATTTCAATTGTTACTTCTCTTTTCCATATTTCCAAGAATCAATCTGGCATTTTTTCCCCTTAAAATTACTTTTCATTAATATCTCTCATTATGATGTGCTAGTGAAGCAATTGTCCTCAGGGAAAGTAAGGAGAAAACAGTACACACTATTTTAACAGAACTATTCAACACACACAGTTAACAGAGGCTGTTGAAATGTCATTTCATATTCCAGAGTTATGGATCACAGAAAGCGAAGCTGTTGATCACGTGGTGTTGCATATGCTAACATTTGTTTTACTATAACTTGCATCGCCTCTCGGGAGGAATAGAAGAATAGTCAGCATGCATGTCTAATTCTGAAAATTTCTGATGACTGTTAAAAAAAAAATCACCCTATGGCGATATATCCATTTGTCTGAGAATAAACTCTACTGAATATGACATGGCTTACTTCTGAGTGGATATATAAAGGATTGATTTCTTAGGGTTTAATGGATTGTGCAGCTCTTCAGACTCAGTTGCCATAAGTTGTTTTGAAGTGGTTTGAGGTGAGAATATACTATCTGTCTGCAACTCTTCAAAGCAGCTGCATCGTTTTGCACTGCTGCCAAGGGATTCTGGAAAAAAATCTGTTACTTTTAAAAAATCACAGACAGATGCTATTTTCATATCAATGCATATTCCAAAGCATCTATTTGGAAATGAATCAAAAATACTACATTGCCCTATTGTGCACTAAGTTCCTATTCATATATTTTTGAAAGCTGATGTTGTGGAGGTCAGTATACCCTTGACACTGTAATTTTGTAGCCCAATTATATTCTTTTGCTACAAAGTGATTGTAGAGAGAGGGAAAATTTTGGGTCAGTCTCCAGGGGGAAGACTTGTGAGAATATGGTGACATTAGCAGTGGGGGGCAGAGCTGTGGAAAGCACTGAAATTCACACTAATAATAAATCCGAAGCAAAGAAAATATGCTGAAGTGCAAAAAGTAAAAGAAGATAAAATATCTGTCTCTAGATTCATTGGGAATAATTGAAGAAAGGCAGAAGGCAAAAGGTAATAAATTAATAAATGCTAAGTTCCAGAGACAAAATTATATATAAATAAGTAATGCGAAGAATTGGACAAACTAAGTGACTAAACAACAAGAAAAAGTAATGCAAAGGCATTGAGGGTAATAATCAACTGGGTAGGCAAGATGTTTATTGAAGAAAATAAAAGAAATCAAGGACGTTGTTTCCACAAAGATGAGCATGATAAAAGACAAGGAAAATACCAACTGAGCAAAGAAGTTTTTTAAAAATTGCAAAAATATAAGGAAGACCTGCCTCAAAAGTATTGTATAGTGATTAGTGATAAGTCAACTAGAAACAGACATTTTCTGGAAAGTGAAGATAAACGAGACCTAGAAGACATTGCTAACTCTAGGAGGGTTTGTTAGATTTATACCTCACCTTTCAATCTTGTTAAAATGCCAGCAGAACAGCTTAAAATATTATAAGATGATGTTAAAGTCCTGTATGTAGTTGATAAGCAGTACAGTGGTGGGTTTCAAAATTTTTTATTACCGGTTCTATGGGTGTGGCTTGGTGGGTGTGGCATGGCTTGGTGGGTGTGGCAGGGGAAGGATACTGTAAAATCTCTATTCCCACCCCACTCCAGGGGAAGGATACTGTAAAATCTCCATTCCCTCCCCAATCCAGGGGAAGATTACTGCACAATTTCCATTTCCTCCTGATCAGCTGGAACTCGGGAGGCAGAGAATAGATGGGGGGGGGCAGTCAGAATTTTTGCTACCGGTTCTCCGAACTACTCAAAATTTCCACTACCGGTTCTCCAGAACTGATCAGAACCTGCTGAAACCCACCTCTGAAGCAGTATGGAAAACATTGCAGAAACCAGGGACTTAGGTGCATATAAATAAAAAGACAGAGCTTTGATCATACTGTTGTTGTTGCCACCATCTTGGCTTTTTTAAAATCATACCTTGCAAGCACTCCTGCAGAGACAGGAAAAGATGGCTTATCTGATGTTTATCGGGTCACAAAAAATTGAAAGCAAGTGAATGATTAAGAATGATAACAATTCTCAAGGAAGCATGGAATGAACTAAACATCATAGCAAATGCCATTGCAAATTATGGTGAACATCTGAATGGGGTTTTCTCTCTTGTTTCCGCCTCTTCTGCCATAGGGGCACCTACAACAGGGGCAACAGGGTCAAAATGGCAGGCCAACCAAGCCCTGCCCCTTTTTCACTTGTGTGGTATACATCACATGCATGTAAAAAACAAGGGGGCTTCAGCTGTCTGCTTGTGTTTTCCCTTGGACACCTGCCCCGCAGTCACTTCTTCTCCTCTACAGCACAATTCGACATAGAAAAAGCAAACCCAAATGTCCATACGAATTTGACTTCTGAGCCATATTAAGCACTGCTTAAGGAGGTATCTGTCAAAATGTTTGTCCCCAGGGGGATTTTAAGAAGGACTAACTTGCCTTTAGTTTGTTATTTATTAAGTTTCTGGGCCCTTTAAATGAGCAGTTTTATTTCTTTAACATGACACATTTAAGTAGGTCATGACATATGCTTAATTTGTTCCTCGGGAGGGACTGTTTTAACTTTTTTTTCCTTTTATGGATTCAGCAATAAAGTGAATATTCCTGTTTCCCTAAGGCTATATTTATTTTTTTAATAGCAGTGCTGTTTTTTCTACCTTGAAAATTAGGTCAGTTTGCCTTTCATCAATGGACAATATTAATATTCTGCAGAACAAAATTTGCTATTAACATAGTCTATTCAACATTTTGGAAATCTAGAGAGAGAATAATCTTTCTTATTATTCCCTTAACAGAATTGAAACAGTTTCGGGCAATTGATGAAAATGGGGATATTTTCATTTAATAATAAAGTGATTTGAAAAGAAAGAAACCAATGACTCTATTCAGGTCTGTGTTTTCCCTCACTCTGGTGATTAGGATTCCCGGAGTTACCGAATTATGGTCAAGTAGGGTACTTAACACAAGCTGTTAATCACATTTTTTAGAAACAGAGGACTGATTCTGAGACTTTGGAGAATAGGCTACAGCCTCTAGAGGTGAAGCTGTGCATCTAAATAGGGGCAATTCATGACTTGTTCATCAAACAGCTCTCGCATTTATTTCTTGGCATGGAGTCGCTAAGCTCCATGTGTTCAGTGCAAGCTGGCTTGGCCTGTTTGGACACTGGAACAAGGCAAAGACGGCTGTTTTTAACGATTAGCATATGGGAGGTGTGAAAGGAGAATTATTCAGGCTCCAGCTTTCTTCCTTGCCTTTGATGCCACTTTACTATTGCCACATAATTCAATTAACATACTTTTATGACTCTGCTGCCTGTCCTTTATGAAACATCCCCAGAGAGATTGTAGGTTTAGCAGGAAGGGGACTCCTGCTGGGGTTTGATGAAACAATCAACAAAAGCTTGGCATTTTTATGATCTTTTACACCTTAGGAAAGCCCAAAGATTTCATGAGACAATAACCAATTTCTTCAGAATCCATATAGATGAGAAAAGGTGTATAATTTACCAAATGTTAAACTGGGAGAGAAGAGGAGATTGAGGAGCATATAGTTGTCAGAATATGACCAGATAGAACCAGGTTCAAATTCCCCCATAATCTTGAAGAATGCCATTATTATCCTTCACCTTAACCTTCCTCACAGGGTGGCTGTAAGGTAAGGTGACCAGATTTTAACATTGGTAAAGAGGGACACCATTGACCGGGGGGGGGGGGGTTTCTAAATTTTTTTTACTATCGGTTCTGTGGGCGTGGCTTATTTTGTGAGCATGGCTTGGAGGTCATGTGACTGGGTGGGCGTGGCTAGCTGGTCAGGTGGCCATGGCTATGTGTATACTATCGGGACTACTCAGAGGGCTGAAAAAAGGCATTTCTGACAGGTCCTCGCATTTTTGACTGGTCCTCACACTTATGACCATCCTCACATTTATGCTCGTGCAGCATTCTTAACAACCATGTCACTCATTTCACAACTGCTTCTCTTCACCATGGTGATAAGATAGGGCAAAAAACATAAAATGTGAGGACAGTCGTAAATTCAAGGACTGGTCAAAAGTGCGAGGACCAGTCAAAAATAACTTTTTCAGCCCTCTGAGTAGTCCATGTGCACAAAAGGATACAGCAATAGAGAGGGATGAAGGAAGGGAAGGGAAATTAGAGTAGGAGTGAGGGTAAGAGAGGGAGGAAGAGAGGAGGAGAAGGAGAAAGGAAGAGGAAGTAGGGAGGAGAAGAAGGGGGGGAAGAGAAAGTAAGAAGGAAAGAAAAGAGAGAAGTGGTAGGTTTGAGGAGAAAGATTGCTGTACAATAAAAAAGATGAAAGGGAAGAAAACCAACCCCAAACAAATATAAAGATATTAAGATAAAGGATGAATTGTTAAATTTTAAAGAATAAAAGAGAATAAATATGAATAAATAGCAATAATTAGAAACACACATACAAACATACAATGTATTTTCTTTGAACAGAGTATTTGGTCGGTTCACAAATTTAAACAGTGTTTAGTCATTTCAATTAAATTTACAATTTCTAAATTTCCTTTTTGCCATATTTATTCCACATCTATTTTTTTAAAAAACCAGTATTACCCTTCATCCTCATCTCTAATTTTAATCAAATTCAATTTTCCCCTTCTATTCTATATTATACCCCTTCCCATTATCATCTATTTTTATATCCATCCTCACATTGGTTAATTATGTAATTATGTAATACAGTTGTTTAATACAAATTCAACATTTTAATATAAATCAATTAGTTATATAATTATCTTTTTTGTATATTAATCAATATGAACATGAATATTCCAATTATTTCCATGCAATCCAATTTCTTACAAATTAATTAATTATATTTACCAATAATAATAAACTAAATAATTTCCCCCATATATTCCTCCAAATCACAACTTAACCATTTCTGCTTTCAACACAATATACAATTAATAGTATCTCAATTATTACAATTCGCTAGTTAAATAGAGCTTTTTTTCTTTTGTGTTTTAAAATCTTGAACCTCCTCTTGAACAATGGAAAATTTGCCCTAAATTTCCCATTGTTTGCAGTTTTGCACCTACCTTTTTTGGTGAGGAAAAAGAAAAAGAAATCTCTCTCTGCCTCATTTTGTCACGTTACAGCAAAGACCCTGCTTTACTTTCAGTTTCGCTTTTTCAGCATAGCTAGGGGGAAAAAACATCTGCTCCAGCAATTTACCTCTTTGCAGCTAGCTAGCAACAGAGCCCTCCGCAAAACAGTTGAGAGCAAATCAGCTGAAAGTCGGGAGGCTGATCAAATCAATTTATGGTAATTAACCTATGCTGAAGCTGAAAGGGGCTGTTTTTTCTATTTTTGCAGGCACCAGTCTACTCATTTATTTTCTTTTAACACTGATCAGCTGTAGGGCAGCCCTTTGAAGCCCCGCGGCAAGAATTTAAACAGTTTTTTTCCCTCCAGCCATCAGCTAGGACTCAGCAATAGATTGGGAGTGGGCGGGGTAAGCGAACGGGCCCAGCAATCCAACAGAGGCAGAGGGTGAGGGTGAGTGAAAACCGTATATTCCCTTCTCGTTCTCCCGCCATTCCCTAGCTTGTCCTGCATTCTTTCCAAAAATCGGGACTTTTTTAAAACGCTGCGGGACGCGGGACAAATTGCTAAAAATCGGGACTGTCCCGCTAAAAGCGGGACGTCTGGTCACCATACTGTAAGGATATCAAGGAAAGAGGGCTAATTTCTGCAGTGGCTGTGAGTGCTAAGACTAAGGAAATCTCCATGTTCAGCATACTTAACAAACAGGTACAGTTTTGGTGTGGATGCCATCTTGATTTTTTGAACATATACTGGAGACACCCTTGCCGATGGGAGCTGCTGCTTTTTCCAGTGGCTTATACAGCCAATTATCACTGGACTATAGGCAACATCACTGTTTTTCAAAGTTGGCAACTTTAAGATATGTGAATTTCAATTCTCAGAATTTCCAACTGGCATAATAATTCTGGGAGTTGAAGTCCACACAACTTAATGTTGCCAACTTTGAAAAATACTGGTCTTCCTAAAAATTACATAGATGTGTTATTCATATTTGGTTGCTCTTTTGGTGTTGAATAAGTTATTGTGAGTCCCCTGGTTGAAAAGGCAACTTAAACACTTTATTTTTTTAAAAAAAGAAGTAGAAAAAATAATAGAAAATTGCATGGGGTTCAAAAATGTCAGGATGGCTGCCATGACTATGTGATTTAAGACCTGTCCCTTTTTATGCATGTTGCATGTAAAAAAAGGAGTGGGGTTGGGATTACGTTATTTTGGTGATCATCTTGACTTTCCTGAGCATGCCTCCTGGTTGATGCTTCTGTAGAAGTGCAAGATGATCTGAACAGTGGAAGGTTCCTATCATCCTACAGAAGTTTTCCATGTATGTGAATCTACCTAACCATCAAAGCATCTTAAAAGGTGGTTTCCAGGATTGCCACACCACCTGAAAGAAACTTAGGCAGAGGCTGAACTCTGGATCATTCCATTTGGTGAATGTTCTCACCCAGGTTTTTAAGCGATGCTGTCTTGATTTGTTTTTCTTTACCTGGTAAAAAGCTTGTTATTTGCTCTGCCTGGTTAATTTACTTTTGCATTTCTCTTTAAAAAAAAAAATTCTGTTTTTATACTTTAATTATTTTTATGCTTTATGCTTTAGATGTTCTGTGCTAAGTGTTTGTTTTCCCTATAAGCTCCTTAGAGAACTTTGGCTGGGGTGTGAATAGCAAATAATTTAAATCAGTGTGGAAATAAAACAAGCCAAGCAAATAAAACCCAATCAGACTTGTTTGTGTTTGGCTTAGCATACCCAGAAACTATGGGGTTTGTTTTTTTTTTTGTTACACAGTGGGCAATTTTGGACATTGTGCCAAACCAAAAGAAAATGAACCGCATTCTGGTTTAGCATGATATGTGCAAACAAGCCATTAAAATCATATTCATGTCTCATACACGCTTTTGGGAGTTTGAGCATGTTTTGTTTCTTCCCTCAAATCATAGCATTAAAGAAGGGTAGGGTTTAAGAGAACTCTTGCATAAATCTGGATATGTGAGTAATGAAAGCTATGAAAACATTGCTCTGGGAGGCATTCGTGGAATGTTATAGTGAAACATACACACATGAGAGATGGAGATAGAGACAGAGACAGACTTACATACATCCCAAAATATATTAACTCTGTGCACAGATAGATATATAGATAGATAGATAGATAGATAGATAGATAGATATAGATATATAGATATAGATATAGATATAGATATAGATAGATATAGATAGATATATAGATATAGATATAGATATAGATATAGATATAGATATATAGATATATAGATATATAGATATATATGTTTTCTCAGGTTTTCGCAGGTGTTTGTATGTAGGTCTTTGGTTATTCGGGTCTTCTCCCACGTAAAATTGGAAGTGTCTTGGCGACGTTTCGACGAAATCTCATTCGTCATCTTCAGGCTGGTGTTCTCGGCTTCGTGCTTCCAGGAGCAATTGCATATATATATTAGAACTAAAATGATTGGCCACCACAATTTAGATGTTTATAAAATGTGAATGTCAGTTGAACCTCCCATTTTTTCTCTCACATCAAGTGACAACAGAAGAAAAACTAGTCCTTTCTGGAAATTCTCAAGACTTCTTTGATATCATCAGTTCACAAGGCTATGAAGTGCTGTGTTGTTCCAGGTGGGAAAAATTACCATGTAACATTCTGATAAGTCTCCAGTCTAGTCAAGCATGATGATCCAAATGAGCTCCTTCAATATTTCCCAGATTTGTCTAGAAATGTGGAGAACTGTCTCTTATCTGTTAGGGTTAATTATTATTAATAGACATCCTAAATCTCTTAATTGTTTCTCCTAAATATGAATCAAAATAACATCCTATAGCACTATTTTAAAGTTTAAAAATGTTTTCTCTTGGCTGTTTAGCATTTTAATTGTGGACATTGATTTTTGTATTTCTATCTTGGCTCTTTAAAATCAGGCATTATGTTGCTTCACAGCCAGAGTGTTGTAGCAATTTAACTCTTGGACCAAACCTCAAGTCTACAATTATTAATTTGGACTTGACTCTCAATAAGCACCTGGTGTCCAGCATTTGCCAAATATCAGACCAAAGAGAAAGAAGGAAAAAAGACCAGCAAAATATAACTCTCTAGGTTTCCTTCCCCCAAAAAGAAAAATTGTGAGAGTTGTCTAACCTTTTCCTTTGATGCCATGTATTCCATGGAGATGCCATGATTAACATAGCAATGTTTATTTTAAAATCAGCCTTTGTCATCCTTGTCGTCAGTACCTGTGATGGTGCTCAGAGCATCTGGTCTCTCAGTAGTTGCAAGCAAGCATTAGTTGTGATGGAAGTAAGGAGAAGGTGCTATTTGGGGATACAACTGCATTCCCTTCTTTCAGCAGGGAATTGGGAGCTTTTTTGGGAATTGGCTCCCAGGAGTGCCATAACAAATATATCTTAATTTTGTTTCTTTAGTTAGATTTGTATACTGCCTTCCTGTTGTGGCCCGCCGGCGGCCACAGTGAGGAGGTTGGGGAGGAACATGGGCCAGTCCTAGGGGCTGGAGAAAGCTCGGACAAGGGCTCTACATCAGAGGCAGAGAGGGAGTTAGACAGCAGTGAGGCAAAGGAACAGCTGGAGCCTGTTCCCAGTATGCTCATGTGCAGAGCTGCCAGAAGACAAGAACAATTAAGAAAGCAGGGTAGACTCAGGAGTAAGGCCACACCTTGGAGATGATAACCCCCTCCATTGGATATAGAAGAGGAGTGAATGGGATGTGGGCTTTTGCAGGAAGTAATTAGTTTATCTTGTTTCAAGATTGGAAAATTCTGTTCATGACTCTAATAGACTCGGTGCCAAGTTTGGCCTTTCTCTGCATTTGGAAACTGGTTCTTTGGCATCGTTCCAAGTGAGTTAAGGTGGAGGTTGATAAACATTCCTCTAAAAGACTGTTTGACAATGCCTTGTTGACTGTGAATGAACGGAATTCACAGTCATGTTATAAGAGATTTTACTGGAATTAAGACTTTGCTTCATGCTTTCTAAGGAAGCCTAGGTCAGAACACTTCCTCCAGAGGTTCAGGGTGAGATCATTCCTTCCTCCATTTCCCCCCACCAAATAAATCCTGTGAGAAATGTTGGGCTGAGAGAGAATGACCATCCTAAAGTCATCCAAAGAGCTTTTGAGACTGATGATGCCCTTAATCCAATCCTGGATTAACAGTTTAAGGACTACACCACACTGGCTGCCCACTTACCTGAGTGGGCCAATGAGTTAGAAATGCCATTCAAGTTGAGCAAAGGACCATGAGACCTGACTACATGATTCCAAAGACAAAGAACGGAAAATTCAACAACCATAGTTTTCTTTTGCTTTACCTTCTACTATATACCGAGAGCTAGAAAGTCAAAGATGAATCTCAGTTTCTCTCTTCTTTTGTTCAAGGATGAACTGATACGTGTTGGAATTTCTTCAGTTTTTGCTCTTTTCTGCCTAAATGAGTTATTGCTTCCATTATTATGTGATACAGTTACAGTTTAATAGGACTTCTTCTAGGTCTATTGTCTAGAATTGTTGTTAAACTTTGAAGTCAAATAATCTGCTAGACCCTTGGTTCATAGAGTTACTACAATTCATACTATTATCAGAGCAACATTTATTTCTATTTTTGCTGGTATTAAAAGTCATGGTTTAAGTAATCCCCCGTGCCTTCCTGAATGAATCTCCTTCTTGTCTAACCCCAAAATTGCCAACAATTTATGTATGCTAAATTGATGTTCCTTTAGAAATAATTACAGTAATTTATTTTAAACGGACTCCCACAGTGGGGAAACAAGTTGTAAAGAGGTAGCTTATTTAGTTTAGTGTATTGTTTAGTCTGTACTCCAGGTGCAAAATTGGTAAAGTTAAAAAAATATATATTTAACTCATTCCAAATAATAAAGCATCTTATTCACTGCTTTGTCTCACATATACTTTAGTTAAAGCCTAAACCCTGACATTGGTCCTACAAGGCCCTCTACTGAATCCTATCCAATTGATCTTTGTCATCAATGATGGGACAAGGGGGCACATAAAGAGAAGGCCAAGGGCTCACCTGTAAAGCACCTTTCCTAGGGAAATATCCCTGGGCTCATATGTGAAGTATTTTGATACCTGTCCTACCCTGTCTAGCTTGCTATTTCAATCTTTTCAATGTTGTTGCTTCATTTGGTTTACCAACAATCATTCCAGTACTTTAGCCTTTCTAAATTTTTAGAATTTAGTTATAAGTTTACAAATACAAAGATTAAAAACTAATGCAAACTTCAAGAAAAATATAAAAAGTAAATAAAAAAGAAAGAAGTGCAAAGAAATTTTTAAAAAAGATATACTGTAAATGATGACTTCTCCTTCCCTCTAGACAGGTATAAACAATTTCAGTAACTTAACACCTTCTCTAATATTTAATTTAAAAAGATCTCTTCTACCACATCTCATCCCATATCAATAATCAAATTATATAAAGCTCATAATTCAGTCCTAATCAACAAAAGTCTATTAAGAGCTACCAGAAATAGTAACATATCTATTTTATCCTTAGTCAGATAAGTCCATTTTGTATTCCAAATTATCACTTTCTGTAAGATATAAAACAAAAGGAAAAAAAATAACTTTCCCATTTATAAACAGATCTTCAAAGCCTCCTCATTCAATCCTGATGAAAAAGAAATTCCATTAATTGCTACCAGAAGCCACCACATAGAATAGAATTGAATAGAATTTTCTTAAAAGCTTGATCTTTAATCCCTTCAAATAATGTTCCTTCATCATTTTCTCTTTGTCTGCTGGGCAGCAGCAGCATTGTCTGACCTCAGTACCAAGGCATGCTAAAAGCAAGTTGTAAGGATAGCACTTTGTGTATTTTTTGCTTTTTCCTTCCATTGCAAGGATGAGAGGGAAGCATATTGCCATTGCAAATGGAGCATCCACAATGAATGAGACAATCCAGCAAAGTGGGCTAGGGAATGTTAGGTGAATGGGTAGGTCTGGGATTCTACATTGGAGTGGTCAGAATGCTTACAATATGCAAAACCAAAACCAAGATTTAAGCAAGTGTTGTAGTCACTGAGCCATGGTGGCGCAGTGGTTAGAATGCAGTATGGCAGACTAATTCTGCTGACTACCGGCTGCCAGCAGTCCGCAGTTCGATTCTCACCGGTTCAAGGTTGACTCCGCCTTCCATCCTTCCGAGGTGGGTAAAATGAGAACCCAGATTGTTGGGGGCAATATGCTGACTCACTAAACCACTTAGAGAGGGCTAGAAAGCACTGTGAAGTCGAAGTGCTATTGCTCATTTCTGCCAAAAAATAGCAGAAAATTGTACTATCCCATGTTGGTGGCATAGTGGAATTTTGGCAGGGTAGTTATAATGCCACCTATCAGAATGTTTCTATTTTTTTCAGCTGGGGTATTTTATACATGCTGCCTCAGCAAAATGAAAAAAAAAGTGTATTAATATTAGGGAAGCATTATCAATGAACCTAGGAAGATAAACTAATGCTATTCCCCCACCTCGCAGAAGGATCTAGCTATCTGCAGCCGATCTAATGCGTTGAAAATGAAATATAAACTGAGAATTCCCTGATTAATTTTTGTGCTGTAATCTTAAGTCTGTTTAATTGGGAATGAGTCTTGCTCAGCATTGAGAGGGGCTCATTTCTAAAGAAGTTACATCATGAATCAACATGTTCATTTCCCAGTATTGCAATTGTCCTATCTGTGTTAACAGAAACTGCCCTGTCTTCCCATTTCTTTACTAGTGTAAGAAGCTATCATGTTTTCTTTTTCTTTGAAAGAAAGGATTGGAAACAGCTAAACCAGCCTCTGCTGGCATTTTGTAACTGCTAATTAGAAATGTCCCTTGCTTGCAAGGCAGAGACTTTAGCAGAGCTGCTAAAATGTAAAATTAGTATTGTATTAATTAAGGACTAGTTGAAATTCCTCATGAAATATGCCTTTGAGGAAGCAACAAGTCGTAACAGGTCTTTCATGCACTGTGAGTTTTTGGCAGAATCTTCTCTTGATCGGGCTTTGGGATTCTTTAGATTAAAATAATAAATTTACCAGCTGGATTTTAGTCTGTTTTGAACTTTTATTTTGCATTTGGGAATGTAAAAGTTTTGATTAGAGCCCCCCCTCCCCCCCCCGGCCCGGCCACCCTGTCTTGTATCTATGTGATGTGTAGGAGATCATTTGTTATAATCTCTATGTCACCATACCTACTGTAGGATTAAGGGAAGTGAAATGAATTTACATTCTTGATTGGCATAGGCTGGCGTAAGCAGTTTGGAATTGTTATCTTGACTGATGATGATTTAGGATGTTTTGGAATTTGTGAGTTGGAGCACTTTACCAGATTCCCTGCTTGTATTCCTAACCTTAAAAGTATGAAAAAAAGATGAAAGGATGGATTGAAAAATTCAGGCCCGCCCATCCCTGCAGTATCATTACAACAATCAAACTGGTTTGGAGAAGTTTGTGATCTCCAGTCCTGCAAAAGGTACCCATTTCTGCCCACCCATTGGAATCGCTTGTGGAGAAATAACTTGCTTCAGTTAAGCCTTGTTTGAGCAAGACATCCCACCCCCCTCCCCATTTCTGGCACACTGCAACACTTCAGGTATCCTTCCTCTTAACCTGATTAATCCTAGATTCTGGCTTCCTTCTTAATCCTCTCTCTCCATTGGTTGATCAGTGTCTTAATTTTATCATTCCCTGTTCTCCCAGTTTCTCCCCCAGTCTGCTATATAGAGCGCCAGCTGGGCAAAGATAAATGCAGAAAAGAAATGCAAAAGCATGAAAAGCTTGCAAAGGTCACAGAGACTGTTTTAGCGTCAGTGAGAGTTTGGTCAGCATTTGGATGTCTCCTATATCATTGGCTCAGGTTTCCCTCTTAAAAACTACCTTGTAAGATAGTAGTTTTGTTGTTGTTAGTTGCAAAGTCGTGTCCGACCCATTGCAACCCCAAGGATAACTTTCCTCCAGACCTTCCTGTCCTCTATCATCCCCCAGAGACCATTTAAGCTCATGCTGACTGCTTCAGTGACTCCATCCAGCCACCTCGTTCTCTGCCATCCCCTTCTTCTTTTGCCCTCAATCATTCCCAACATTAGGCTCTTCTCCAATGAGTCCTTCCTTCTCATTAAGTGGCCAAAGTATTTCAAAGATAATAGTTAGAACATTGTAAAAATATTAACTGAATTCCCTATTCCCTTGTGCACAGTCACTCACGCCCTCGTCACCTCTCGCCTTGACTACTGCAATGCTCTCTACATGGGGCTCCCCTTGAAGAGCACCCGGAGGCTCCAACTGGTCCAGAATGCGGCAGCGCGGGTAGTGATGGGAGCAACATGGCGCTCCCATGTAACACCGCTCCTGCGCGAGCTGCACTGGCTCCTGGTGGTCTTCCGGGTGCGCTTCAAGGTGCTGGTTGTCACCTTTAAAGCGCTCCATGGCATAGGACCTAGCTATCTGCAAGACCACCTGCTGCTACCGACGACCTCCCATCGACCTGTGCGCTCCCACAGAGAGGGCCTCCTCAGGGTGCCATCAGCCAAACAATGTAGGCTGGTGACCCCCAGGGGGAGGGCCTTCTCTGTGGGGGCTCCTACCCTCTGGAATCAGTTGCCCCCTGAGATAAGGAGAATCCATGACCTCAATGCCTTCCGTCGTGCCCTTAAAACCCATCTTTTCCAGCAAGCCGGGCTGGCTTAAGAAGAAATTTTTAAATTCTTTTAATCAGTTTGTGATTTCTTAACTTTCGGGCCAAATTTATATATATTTTTAACTGTTTTTAATATTTGTATTCTATGTTCTTATCTTGGCTGTACACCGCCCTGAGTCCTCAGGGAGAAGGGCGGTATATAAATTGGAAATTAAATAAATTAAATTAAATTAAATTAAATTAAATTAAATTAAATTAAATTAAATTAAATTAAATTATTAAATTAAATATTTAGTCCTGAATTCATTCAGTACTCTTGGCCAAGTTAGAAATATCAGAACTAGATCTGTATATCCATAATAAGATTAAAAATGAAATCTAAGGCCATTTTCTTGAATCTTCTTCCTCCAGAAGTTAAACAGGTCCCAATGTTGATACAGATGCTATTTTTTTCTATATTAATCTCAGTAATTGACAAGGTATGATGGTCCAGTTGCATACAGGTGGCTAGTGTTGTATTGTTTTTATGAATTGGAAATTATAACTTGTTTCTGTTGCATTATTGTGTTGTTTAACGTTGCACATAATTTGGAGATGCTTTGCAGGTCAGTTATCTATTCAATGTTCAGGAATGAAACCAGGAATGGATTTGGGGAATGATGTCCAGGCCACTGCAGATAGTGACTAAATTGTCACTCAGACTGGTAGACCCAGACTGACTTGGCAAAAGTATCTGGGTTGATGTGGTCTTGAAGATGGCCACCGTAGCCTTCTTTCTTTCTTCATTTAAAAAGTTTCTTATAATTGTACGGTGAATTACTGGGTATATAGCTCCATAACTGCATATAGCTAAAGTTATCAATATTTGTTCTCATTTTATCCAGGTCTACAATGGCTAACTTGCACTCTGAGGAGCAGATTTCATATGAGCATCCATACTGAATGGACGACTGCAGATTTAAATAGCTATTCAGATATCATTGCTGTAGGATATGACTAAGGGTAAATAATGACAGCTTTAGAGGATATAGATGCAATGGTTTTGATGGACTGGAGGAAGAGCTGTTACCAAGGCAATAATCAAATAAGCAAGGCTTGAGTCAGACCAAGCAACTAACTTGAGGATAGTCTCAGACAGGACTCTTCCTGGTTCACATGAAGATAATGTGAGCGAGGGAGGAAGTACATTCAGACTTATGAAATTCTATTAATATAGCTTTTACAATAAAAGTAATCCTGACCTTTATGGCAGGTGGTTTGTTAGGGCTGAAAATAGTTGAGAGTGGAGGCAATATGAATGAACCTGAGAATATTCCCACTATAAATGTATTACGGTGTATGTGTTATTCCCTTTTATGTGTGGTGTACCTTTTGAAGAGAAAAGAGATCAAATGTGCAGTTGGAAGACTCTTAATTGAGACATTAATAGTCTGAATGTGTTTGAAAGGGAACAATGGGCAGGATGTGCCCAAAGCTTCCTTATGTAAGCTACAAGGCTTAAGATTTTTCCCGGAAAGCTAGAGGAAGCCAATTAAGGCCAGAGTAGATCAAGTAACCTTTATTAAGCTAAAGTATCTTGTGCTCACATCTGCTACCTGCCTTTGAATCTGTTCTCAGAATGGGCAGCTGTAAAACTCCCATTGATTTCCAGGCAGGTAAATTTGAAACCTTAAAGGTCAGAGCACACTTGAATCAAAGTTCTCTGAGGCTATTAAATTTAACATTTGCTTCCACTTATCTGGCTATCTAGCACTACCATTTCTAGGATGATATTGTGATTTTTTAAAAAAATGTTTACATGAAAGTTAATCAGTTAAAATGTTCCATTGATCAACCCCATTAAGTTGAACAAAAGTATTTACTATTTCTTCTATTATATTCTACCTTTGTTATAAATAACTGAAAGTGGCAAATTTACCTAATACTCCTTCCTCCTTGTGTTTTCCCCTGTGAGGTGGGTTGGACTGAGAGAAAGTGACTGGCCCAAGGTCACTTAGCTCAGGGGTCCTCAACCCCCAGTGCACGGACTGGTACTGGTCCACGGCATGCCAAAAACGTAGCTGTGCAAACAAGCGAAGCCCTATCCATGGGATGCAGGCAGCATATGAAACCATGCCCTCTCTGATACGTGGAAAACCTCTTTCCACAGAACTGGTCCCTGGTGCTCAAAAGATTGGGGGCCACTGACCTAGCTAGCTTTCATGCCAAGGCAGGGCTAGAATTCATAGTCTCCCAATTTCTACCTTTTGTCTTATTGCTAGACTACAGTGGCATCTCATTCTGTAGATATTGAAGAAAGTGTATAGTGTTTTATCTTAAATGTATTGATTTGTTTCCCAGTATTTATATAACACAAAATGTAGAAATAGTAGACAGTTTCCAAAAATAAAAAATCAGTACATTAAATTAGATTAGAATTAAGAATTTAAATGGAAGCAGTAACCAGACATTAAACTGGAGTGCAAAGCATCAGATATTCAGTTTCCAAAAGCTTGCTGGAAGAGCCAACTCTTAACGACTGTCTTATAAATAAGAAGTGTGGAAACCATCCATCCGTCGGTCCGTCCGTCCAACCAACCAACCAACCATCCAAACCATCCATCCATCCATCCAACCAACCAACCAACCAACCAACCAACCAACCAACCAACCAACCATATCTTATTTCTAAGTGCCAGGCTAATTTCAAGCAAGTTTGTTTTTCTTGGCTTGTCTTCAGAAGATGTAAATGCTCCAATACTGGAAGCTTTTAAGAACACATTGGATAACCATTTGTCTGAAATGGTATAGGGTTTCCTGCCTAAGCAGGGAGTTGGACTAGAAGACCTCCAAGATCCCTTCTAACTCTGTTATTCTATTCTATTCTATTCTATTCTATTCTATTCTATTCTATTCTATTCTATTCTATTCTATTCTATTCTATTCTATTCTATTCTAGCCCAATTGGCTCCTTCACATCCAGGGGCAAGATAATATATATAGGAGCCGGAGTGGCGCAGCAGACTAATGCTACTGTTAAAAGTATTTAGCTTCCAGCTGCCTGCAATTACTGTGAGTTCAATTCTCACCAGGCTCAAAGTTGTCTCAGCCTTCCATCCTTTCTAAGATAGGTAAAATGAGACACGGTTTGTGGGGGCAATAAGCTGACTTCGTATAAAATATTCAAAAGTATGAAGGCTATTGCTTAATGCATTGTAAGCTGCCCTGAGTCTCGGGAGAAGGGTGGCATATAAATAATAATAATAAAAGTATCCTCTCCAAAACACTGAACAGGCTGGAGAGAATCATTGTGGAGGATATGGTCCTGAAGACACTCTGGGCCCAAGCTTGCATGTTGATATGAGCACCTTGAATTGGAAGCTGATCCATTTAATAGATGCTATATTCATATATCTCTTTTCATCCATCAGGCTGTTGACTGTCCATTCTACATCAATTTCAGTTTCAGAATATTCTTCAAGGGCAGCTTCAAGTAGAGTGCACAATATTAATGCTATCTAGAAATAATGGTGTGAGTTAACTGTTGCCAGAGGCTTCCACTCCAAAAAGGGCTGCAGTGGTGCACCATTTTAAGCTGGGCAATGCCTACCTTCATCACAAACTCTAGCTCTTGATCCAGCTGGACCTGGATCAAGGGGATTCCAGGGGATTCTCCAAGTTGTGGATCTGTTCCTTCAGGAAGAACGTCCTCCCACTAGAGGAAGCCAGGGATATGGTGATCAACATCTACCACAGCATCTCCTCTTCAGCTTCAGGACATGTATAACTGACTATCATCAATATTTGATTCAGATAGCATATTAAGAATCCTCCAGGTTCCAGTCATCTAATTTTGGGGGAACAGGGGAAAAAAAAACCCAGACAGAGTCTCCTTAGTGTGTTAGTAGACACTTCCTACACAGTCTGGTTAATTTGGCATCCAAGTAATCTTAATAAAGTAAAGCAAATTGAATTTTTATTATCCCAGAGATGTTTAAATAGATTTGATCTAATTAAGTTTATGTTTTATTTGATAAAGTCCTCTTTGGTAAACCATCCTGAAAGGCAGTAGTGACATTTTAAAAGTAAGGAAAGAGTGCAATTGGATAAACAGAAAGATACAACCAATCTGTATGGAAGGCTATCTTCAATCTTTTCCATTTCATTCAATTTGGGAACAGACATGTTCTGATTTCCAACACTGGGGTCACACCAAAGTCAAAGTGGCTTTTGCAAAAAGAAAAAAAAAATCAACTTGATTTAGGACTGAAAAACATGCCAGCTTAGGAAATGAATTGATATTAGATGTAATTCTAGGAAGTCATATGTGAACTTATGAATTGTCCATACAGCCAGAGTACATACTGCAAAAACATCAGCAGGTGTTTGTACTGATAATCTAGCAAAGTATGTTTCATTTCCTTTTCCATCTAAAACTATCCTAGGCAGTTACTTATTTTAATTTATTTATTACTAAGATTTTTATGCCCTTGCATTCCAGACTGGCTCTGAACAACATAGCCATTCACTCCAGCCAATTTATTGTCTATCTTAAAAACCTTTAAACTCCCTTTGAATGTGTATATTTCCACCATACTTATATACTATCTCAAGTTGCATTCTTTTGGCTTCAATGGCTGTGGTTCTCCTTGCTAGAAAGAAAACATGGAGCGTTTGACTAGGAATTAAAAACCAGTTGAAGCAAAAATGAACGGCACTCTCATAGACATTTGCTTTATAATGTCATCCTCACTAATTAGTCTGGAGGCGTAATTTGCCATTAACGTTTTCCTTGATTGACCTACCAATAAAATTGATAAAGGCTTTCATTCTTTGTTCAGAGCCCTTGAAATCAAACCAGTTAAAAGTGCATGCTAGAAATCTCTACATTGCAGCCAATTAAAATGCAATAAAGTATTTGGAAGTTTCCATGCACTGGTTGTCACCACCTGAGATTACAGTTTAGGGAAATCTGAATTAGGTTAGCATAAAGTTTACTGACATTTTATGACATTGATTGCTTACTTGTTTTACCTTAAATTACATACTTTCAAAAGTGTTTCTGTGGATCCCAAAAGATTAATAATCTGTAATGTTGTTATATGACTAAAAGATCGTCCTGTTTTCCCAAGTAGATTCCAAAGATGTTAGAAATACCGATTGCATTCACCCACTCTCACACACGTGCTGTTGTAGTACATTTCAGTCTGCAGGTTTGTTCCAGTCATTCCAGTGGACTGTTTGCTTCCAAGAATCTAATGGACAGGGAATTATTTATTTATTTATTGGTTCGATTTATATGCCGTCCTTCTCCAGAGATTCAGGGCGGCTTACAATGCGTTAAGCAATAGCCTTCATACTTTTGTATATACCTGCTTAGTAGGGATTTCGCCCCCCCCTAAGCCGTGTTCTTTTTTATACAAAGTCAGCTTATTGCCCTCACAATCCAGGTCCTCATTTTACCTACCTCGGAAGGATGGAAGACTGAGTCAACCTTGAGCCTGGTGAGATTTGAACTCGCAGTAATGGTAGGCAGCTGGCAGCTAAGTGCTACTTAACAGCACTTTAGTCCACTGCACAACCAAGGCTCCTTGTCACCAGATAAGACCTTTCTGGGACAAGGGATCTAAAAGTTTCTGAGAGTGAACTGTACACTTTAGGAGACTGATTACTGGAACTTGATTTCAGGTTCAATTAAACCACTGTTGTTGTTCGTTTGACAAGTGAGAATACCTGGCCAACTTCCTGTACTCTTGGAAGCTAAGCAGAGTTAGGTCTGATTGCTCTTTGGATCAATGGTGGGTTGCCCCCGGTTTGCACCGGTTCTATAGAACTGGTAGTAAAACCGGCAGGAGGCTCCGTCCACCGACCCCGACGTCATCAGAACGCTTCTGCACATGCCAGAAGAGCCTGTGTGCAGCCCCGTTGCGAACCGGTAGTAAAGGTAAGTAGAACCCACCCCTGCTTTGGATGAGAAATTACCGGGGAATACCAGTGCAAGAGACAGTAGACTAGGAAATTTACAAAAAGAATCAGAAAAAGATAATGACCAACCACTTTTGCACTGATGCCAAAACAAAGGCATGGAGTCAAGTTTAATATTCAACAAAGAACAGCAGGAAGTTAGTAAGGCAGACAGAAAAGATTTGTGGAACAAAAAAGAAGTGCTATGAATTAAATTAACTATCTGACTGTCATACAGATTACAAAATTCACAACGAAATGTGAGGCCTGCAGCATTATATTTTCTCTCATGCCTCCCTTTGATCCTTTTCCTGACCCATCTCCTGAAGAATGGGAGGGCTCAGGAGCCCTTAGGTAATAACTCCTAAAGAAACACATTCAGACCTTTACAGTCAAAATTCAGTATTTTGAGTTTTTCCTGACTAGCAGGAGATTTCACTTTAAAATATTGATCAGAAAGCGAAATAGCGTAATCTTTTAAAAATTAAAATTGCAAAAGGAAGGAAGTATATGTCTCGCAAGAGATGGTTTAAAATAAACCAAAGCAAAAAGCAATATACATTTAAATTGCAGGGAAGTCTCCTTCAGGCAGCATAAGAAGATAAATCCACAAATATGATCAGATCAATATCAACACTGTGCAAGGCAGACAAAGAAAATTGAAGGAAAAATAGCAGGAGAGAGAGAGGTTTTAAGAAGCTATGTTATACAAATGAATCTTTCTTTGTTTCAGTACAAAAAGTAAAGAGAGTGCTACAAATCCTGTGAAGGACACTTATAATGAAATCTTACCCACAGGCTGAATTGGATACTATTGACTCCTAGCAACTATATGAACAAATGCTTGCCATCTCAATTTGTAGCCCCTTCCTGGACATTTCAACATACTTGTTCTGTATATCTGAATGGAATGCTCCCATGCAAACATGTATAAGATTGTGATGAGAAACAGAACTGAGAGAACATTTTCTATTGCTTATAATTGGGAGCCAATATTCTGGTTAGAGACACCATTGCAAAACAAAGATGTGCCAAAAAACCTCAAACGCCCATTGATGAAATCTCACAACAATTCTGGGTGTGGTAGTCTGGAGGAAGTTTCACTGCATTTCACACTGCATTTATTATTTATCTATTTATTTATTCATTTATTTTGTCGCATTTCTATGCCGCCCAACTCCCAAGGGACTCTGGGCGGCATTCCTTTATCTTATAAAATACGTTGTACTTTAAGTAAAGATCTACATCCAGGTGAAAGACAACTATTTTCTAGAAAGCTGAGCAATTTGGCAGAGCTGGGATTGTAAACAAAACAAAACAAAACAAAACTCTTTCCTTAATTAGGAAATTGATCTAAGAAAAGGGAGAATATAGGCAGCCAGCTTCTGCTTGATTCTTTTCCTCCATGGTTTGGCTTTTTTATAACGGTCTATCTTATGGCTGCTAGATCAGGACTGCAAAAAGTTCTTACCTACAGGTTGGCCATATTTATGTATTTATTTGTTTGTTAGTTTGTTGGAAATTCATTTGCTGTCCATTTCATTTTAAAGCAATTCTAGGCAGCTTATAACATAAAAACATTAAAATGATTAAATATAAATGTAACCAATAAAATCACAATACAAACAGAATAAAATCATTGACCCAAGATGGAAAAAGGGGCATCTGGAGGCATGGGGGGAGGGCATGGGGCTAGCTCTTATTTAATTAGCCACCTCCAGTGTGATACTCCCCGATTGGGACCCCAGCCATCTGATACAGCCATGTCTTAAGATTCTACCAAGAAAGTCAGAAGGGTGGGAGCCAATCTTAACTCAGAGGGTAAGATGTTCCAAAGGGCAGGAGCCCACGTCTACTAGGCCTGGGCTTCCCTAAGCAGGTACCCTGCAGTTTGAACTATGTGGGGATAAGCAGACCAGTGAAAATTACATGAGTCTCAGTTCAAAACCTAGAGAAAAAAAATTGTGCTGGCTTATTTTGTGCCAGAGGGGAAAAGTTAGCATTATTTCATATGTCTGAGTTGGCCAAGAATCTTGAAAACAAATATTCCAAGGACTACTGGGGAAAGAGCTACTTATAATTGACTGTACTCTAAAGGAGTAGTGCATTTCAACTGACTTTCAGATCTTTTAAAGAGGAAAACATGCTTTGTTCTCATTGACCTTTGTTCCACTAGACATTTCTTGGGATCAAGAACTAATAGTTCTGGGCTGCAAAAAAACTGGACAATCAGATTCTGTAATGGTACAGAAAGTATCCTTTTTAGCAGATGATACAATTGTTTTTTTCTCCAAAGATAATTTCCCTTCTGCTATACCAATGGACTTGGTTTCTAAAGGCAAAGTTGCTTGCAAAGTTCAGACAAAATGATTGATTCACTTATTATGCACCAACAAAAGTGCTGACTTTTAGCAACCACACAGTTAGATTTTCTCCAGGAGGATCTGTCCCCAACAGTTCACTCTTTGTTGCTATCATTGAGCCCAGCTATCCTGATGTTGGTTGTCCTCTTCTTCTCTTTCCTTCCATCTTTTCTAGCATTATAGACTTCTTCAGAGACCTAAGTTTTCACATAATATATACAAAGTAGCCTGATCATTTATGCCTTGTGTGAAAACTTTTTTTAAAAATCAAGTTTTATTGCCCCCCCCCCTATTCATCCACATCTTTTTTGAACAGAGTTTTGGCCATATCTTATCATATACAATTTATCAAATTCAAATACATTTTACTCAATTGCAATTTTTGCCACAATTTTCTTTTTTCCCTTTTTTTAATCATATCACAATATTTCTTTGCTTACTTATATAAACAACCCTCAAATTCTAATTTTCCTGCTTATTCATATTTATTCTCATTTATTCTTTAACAATTCATTCTTTATCTTAATATATTTGTGTTTGTTCGGGATTGCCTTTCTTCCATTTCATCTTTTTTATTTTACAGCAATCTTTCTTCTCCAACCTACCATCTCCCTCTTTTCTTTCTTTCCTACTTTCTCTTCCCCTCTTCTTCTCTTATCTACTTCCCCTCCCCTTCTCCTTCTCCTTCTCTTTCTCCTTCTCCTTCTCCTCCTCTCTTACCCTCTCTCCTTCTCCTTCTCCTTCTCCTTCTCCTTCTCCTCCTCTCTTACCCTCTCTCCTACTCTAATTTCCCTTCCCTTCCTTCCTCCCTACTCTTCCTTCCTTCTCTCTCCTTCCTTTTCCCTTCCACCTCTCTTCTCCTCATCTCTCTCTATTGCTGTATTCATCTTCAATTTAATATTTTCCACTATGGAGTCCAAGCAACCCCGCTTTTTCATTTATCAAATATATTTCACACAATTCCTCTTATCTTTTTAATTATAAATAGTATATTTCATCTTATTCTATTTTTCCCTTTAATTTTTTACCCAAACAATCTTGCAATCCTTTTTCTTCTTTACTTTTAACAATATGTTTTTCTTCTTTGCTTCTTGCATATATAACACTTAAATCATTTTTTAACATTTCAATTTCATTCAATTTTACATTCAATTTCAGTTTTCCATCATAATTTCAATTAATGTTTATGTTACTTATTTCTCTCCGTTTAATGCTTTCTCCAAAATCATTCTTTCTTTCACATGCACCTACTGGTCTATTTCATTTAACAACATTTCACATATAATTTCTACCACTAACATCATTGTCTTTATTAACAAATTAACATTTTCACTGACTCTTAACCATTTTCCCTTAGTCTCTCCACAACTCCATTTCTTAGTATTTTGTGTGAAAACTTGTGTGGGTTAGTTTGTTGGCTCTCCATGCTATTCTTAGAGTCTTCTCCAATCTCCAAGTTTATCAGCATTAGTGTTAATACCTTATATGTCATTCTTATTTGTTAGTCAGGAGATCGTAGTTTCCCTTGATTGTAGTTTCCCTTGATGGTGAGTTATACACAGCCAAATTTCAATTTGAAGATATTTCCACAGATCGTTGTTTATATCTGGACAGCTGTGAAAATTGGATTAGCCTGAAAAAAAGCATCTGAATTTCAATAAACTGACAACTGGTTATGCAGATATAATTATTAATTACTGTTTCATGTCAATAGATCTGAAATATAACATTCTAAGCTATGTTGCCTATTGTTATGTATGTAGTTTTGGGTGGCCAGTTTGAATTAATTGACTGTCAGCTGATTGTCTGACCACCACAGCTGCAAGGTACATAAAGGGAGCTGTTTCCCCTGGTCAGTTGCTGGGTTCTCACCCTACAATAAAGAGCTGTTGTCACTCACTGCCTGGCTTGCTGAGTCCTCATTCACCCAACTTACGTGCTGCCAGCGCCTTTCAACCCTGCTGAAGAGAAGTAGGGATCCTACATGTCCCGCTTCGAATGCTTCCTGGTGGCCAGCATTGGGGCTGCCCAACGTATGGAAGAAAGCCCTGTTCCTGAGCCATTGTGGAGCCAAGGTGTTCGATATGGCTGAGGCCCTATCGGAACCGAACTCAGTCCACACCATCTCGTGGCAGACACTTCAGACACTGCTGAAGGACCACTATGCCCCAACGCCATCAAAGTACGTCCAACGGTTCGACTTCTGGCAATGGCTGCAGCAGGAGGGAGAATCGATCAGCGAGTATGTCACTGCCCTGCACAAGGCCGCAAACCAGTGCGAGTACAGAGACCTCGATGAGATGCTGCTAGAGCAACTAATCTGTGGAGTGAGAGATATTTGCTTGCAGAGGAGGTTGCTTGCAAAGACAAATCTCACACTACACATCGCACTGGACAAGGCGAGGACTCAAGAATCCTCATCCAAGGCAGCCAAGAGACTACAAGGGACGATGCAGAACAGAACGGCACAGAAGTCAGCCCTGGTTCACCAGGAAACCATTGGCATGGGGAGCGAGGGAGAGTCAGACGAGGAGGTCTGCAGGACTGAACAGTACCGGCAGGACCGGCGAGGCCAGCGAGATGCCTGTGTGAGTTGTGGGGGACCCCATCCGTGCCAGACCTGCAAGTTCTGAGATGCCATTTGCCGGCAATGTGAGTGGAAGGGGCCCATCGCCAGAATCTGCAGAGCCAAGCAGAACCCCCATTACAAATCGCGGAGCAAAGCTAGCCAATCAGAGACGGTGCAGCGGACGAGAACCAATCGTCCTAGGAAGAGCGCGAAATCTGAGGATCTCGAGGCCTGCACCATCCGAATCAGTCGGACCTGCAAATCCCCCGGGGAGAAGACCTTCACGACAGTCGACATCGAGGGGCAGAAGTGCGTAATGGAGATTGACACCGGATCCCCAATTACCATCATGTCCTGGGACAAGCTAAAGAAGGCCGTCCCCAGCACCCAGAGACGGCAACTACGGCACCAGCGGCTGGGACTGCGCGATTACCAGGGGAACCGCATCCCCGTGGAAGGAATCGGTGAGTTCCAGGTGGAGTACAGGGAATTCCGGGAGAAGCTTCCTCTCACCATCGTCAGTGGAAAGCTCCCAAGCCTCCTGGGCATGGACTGGTTCAGAGCCCTGGGCATGGGATTCACCGGAGTCCGCAATGTGTGAAGCTCCCTGAAGGACGACCTGATGCAGGAGTTCCAGGACGTCTTTGACGAGTGGCTCTGCAAGTATGTGGGGATCCCTATTTCATTCAACCTCAACCCCAACATTGCCCCCATCAGGCTGAAACCAAGGAGGGTATCTTTCGCCCTGAAGCCCAAGATCGACATGGAATTGGACAAATTGATAAAGCAGGGGGTGTTAGTGCCAGTCAATCATGCTCGGTGGGAGACCCCAATTGTGACCCCTGTTAAGCCGGATGGGCCTGTGCGCATCTGCGCAGACTACAAGTGTACAATCAACAAGCAGAGCCCTGCAGCAGAGCGCCTATCCGGTTCCGATTGTACATCACCTTCTGCATTCCCTAGGGCCAGGCAAGATCTTTGCTAAACTCGATCTTGCACAGGCATACCAGCAGCTGCCGGTAGATGGCGCTACCGCAGAGGCACAAACTATAGTAACGCATAGAGGTGCCTTCAAATGTACCAGACTCCAATTCGGAGTCAGCATAGCTCCAGGACTATTCCAGAGCACCATGGAGCGACTGTTACAGGGGATCCCCAGGGTGGTCCCATATTTTGATGACGTGCTCATCACCACAGAAGATGAACAGCAGCTAGGGGAGAGGCTGAGACAAGTCCTAGGGAAGTTCAGGAGTGCAGGACTCAGGGTCAAACGCAACAAGTGCATGATCATAGTCCCTTCCGTGGAGTTCTTGGGGTACCTGGTAGATGGAACCAGCATACATCCCACCGAAAGCAAGATTAGGACGATCTGAGAGGCTCCCACCCCAAAGATAAGGCGGAACTACAAGCGTTCCTGGGACTATTGAACTTTTATGCAATTTTTCTAAGGGACAAGGCAACAGTAGCGGAGCCCCTGCACAGACTGTTGGCCAAAAAGTCCAAATGGGTTTGGGGGAAGGCTGAAGCTACAGCGTTTGCTGCTGTAAAGAAACTCCTGTCGGCCGAGAGTTTCCTAATTCAATACAATTCTACGCTTCCCTTAGTGCTAGTCTGTGACGCGTCCTCTTTCGGCGTGGGGGCCGTCCTGAGCCATAGACTACCAAACGGTCTAGAGGCACCCATCGCCTACTACTCCCAGACTCTTTCAAGTGCCGAACGGAACTACAGTCAACTTGACAAAGAGGCCCTGGCAGCTTTCTCAGGAGTCAAGAAGTTCCACGAATACCTGTTCGGCAGAGACTTCGAACTCATCACAGACCATCGCCCCCTTCTGGGTCTCATCGCAGGGGACCGACTCACCCCGGCAGCCCTATCTCCCAGGATGACACGCTGGGCCATCTTCCTGGCAGCATACTCCTATCGCCTGGTACATCGACCAGGGATGAGCATGGGCAACGCCGATGCCCTCAGCCTTTGCCCATTACCGGACAGGATAGAGGACCCCACACCCAGAGTTCCAGTCCTGCTGATTGATGTCTTGGACTTGGGACCCTTCACTTCAGCAGAGGTAGTGAGAGCTTCAACCAGAGACCACGTGATTAGGAAAGTCACGAGTTGGGTCACGAGGGGGTGGCCGGAAAAGACTGAGGGCGGGGAATTCAAACATTTCGCTAATAAAAAGGGTGAGCTAACAATGCAAGGCGGTTGTCTTTTGTGGGGCGATCGGGTTATTGTTCCCTTGTGCCTAAGGGAAAAAGTTTTAAAGCTATTGCATGAGGGGCACCCCGGGATTGTAAGGATGAAGGGGTTAGCTAGGAGTTATGTATGGTGGCCCCTAATGCATAAAGACATCACTGAGTGGGTGGTGAAGTGTCAACCCTGCCAGACCCCCCCCCATAGCACCAGTCAGGGAATGGGAACGGCCCCAGGGTCCCTGGGCCAGGATCCACATAAACTTCGCTGGCCCATTCCATGGGCAGATATTTATGGTCGTAGTGGACGGCTTCTCAAAGTGGTTGGAGATCAGACTCATGAAAACCACTACCACCGACACTGTCATTAGGGAGCTAAGGCAGTTGTTCACCACCCATGGCTTACCGGACACCTTAGTCTCAGATAACGGGCCCCAGTTCACGGCCACACAGTTTGAGGGATACCTAGCAGAGTGGGGATCAGTCACATCCTCTCCGCCCTGTTTCATCCTGCTAGTAATGGATTGGCGGAGAGATTTGTGAGAACGGCTAAGGAAGCCATCTCACGCCTAGGTCCCGGGGACTGGCAGGAGAGGATAGATAAATTCTTAATGGCCCAACACGCCACACTATGCACCGCCACAGGCAGGAGCCCGGCAGAACTTCTGATGGGGAGGAAGCTCCGAGGAGTCTAGACAGGCTACACCCCAGTTATTCCCCTGACAGCTTCAGAGGGGCAGAAAAAAGGCTGAGGGAGTTCACAATAGGGACGCCAGTATTCGCTAGGAATTACGGGAATGGACCCCTCTGGGAAACTGGGACAATCACCTAGGTAACAGGGCCCAAGTCATATAGGATAGACATGGGAGATGGGAGGATTTGGCACCGACACATTGACCAGCTACGGAAGCGTTGGGCCACAACACAGAAGACGCATTCAATGAACCACTCCCTAGCTACCAACAGGACTCTCGAACTAACTCAAACCCGAGTCTAGCAGAGGACTTAGCTGTCGGCCCCGAGATCCAGTGCCACCCCATCGCGGAAGATCGACCAGCCGCAGAAGTCGCCGCCCACAACAAATTCTCGGAGGTTCCATTGGCGGAGCAGGGAGAAACAGGGAGTTCCTGCGACCTGCTCGATGCCACACCTCCGACTGAACTATGCAGGTCAACTAGGGTGCAGACACGCCCTGGTCACCTGAGAGACTTTGTATGCTAATGTCGACCCCAAATGACTTCTGGAGGGGAGGAGTGTTATGTATGTAGATTTGGGCGGGCAGTTTGAATTAATTGACTGTCAGCTGATTGTCTGACCATCACAGCTGCAAGGTATATAAAGGGAGCTGTTTCCCCTGGTCAGTTGCTGGGTTCTCACCCTACAATAAAGAGCTGTTGTCACTCACTGCCTGGCTTGCTGCATCCTCATTCACCCAACTTAACACCTATTTCTTAAAATGACACCAAATAAGTGACTAAACAAGAAGGCAAATATTTTTTAACCCTACTGCTTAGACCATGCAAGAATAAATCCAGGAGGAATCCACCATAGTGGCTGTTACATTGGGTGAATGAGGATGTAGCAAGCCAGGCAGTGAGTGACAACAGCTCTTTATTGTAGGGTGAGAACCCAGCAACTGACCTGGGGAAACAGCTCCCCTTATATACCTTGCAGCTGTGGTGGTTAGCCAATCAGCTGATGGTCAGTTAATTCAAACTGCCCGCCCAAATCTATATACATAACAGTGGCCTTAAATTAGCACCCTTTAGTTTAGATAGACCTTATCAGAATAAAAAATGAATTTGGCTAAGTTTTTTTTGAGTTTACAGCAAGTACCATCTAGAAGAAAGCTACACTAAAATACATTTTAAAAAGGAATGGTGTTAGTTTTAGGTCCTGTCAAAAAATCTTTGCTCTTGGATAATAATATTACCCAATTTCAGGCCCTAAATGCTAAGCTTGATCTTACTACCAGTAGCAGAAAGATCTCTTCTTCTAAAATAATGATCACAATAAGTCAGAAGAGACATTTTGTAATAAATTTAGAGATGCCAATGCTGCTTCCATTATTCTGGCAACCCTGCTGGACAACCTAATCATTTCATTCAGTTCCACACATGGCAATATAATACATTTTATCATCTGCCAACAATACCATTCTATATAGGGCAAATAAAATAGACCATAAAAGTCTACGGTCTAAGACTATAAAATGCTGGTTTCATGCTCCAGGTGAAATGGAAAAAAAACAAACACTGTTTGTTTGATGGTCACTGTGGATCACATTATATTTTTCTCACTGGTGTGATATACCATAAAGTACCAGGAAGAAGGAATGCTACATTCCTCTTAGCAAATCTCATCAAGATTAATCGGAGGAATGGAATCAGGTCTGAGGTGGAAAATCTTTTTCATCATTAAGCACCTCCAGCTGATTCTAGATTCTACTGCACATTAAATATGCACTTGCCAACTGGAAAGTAGGTGGAACTCTCTTGGCCCCAAGTCAAACCTCCTAGACTGGACTTTCCAGTGGTGAGAAAGCACAGATACTACCTCCTCCTTCCCACTTTCCACCATTGAAGTATGTAGGTGAAAGGAAGGGGAGTCACATGACTGTTTCTTCCCTGCCACCGCGTCAATTATGGGCCTCCATGGCTCTCCTTGTACCACATGGTGCAGCCCCTCCGTGTTCCATTTCATTGTGATTAAACTAGAAACAGAAGAGTCTGATGTTGCTGCTTCTGCTGACAGATGCAACAGCTGGCTAAGTTATAGATAGCAGAGGAGGAGGAGGTGGAGAAACAATAGCACAGTGATGGCTCCTCCCCCATTTGTGCCTTCTTGCCTTCCTCTCAGACTATTCCTATTGGAGCTCTGAGCAACCTGACTGTTGAAGGGTGGGAAAGAGCCAGTTATCCACTTTGCCTTCACTATTTGGACAGCCCTACTGCCAATAAGCTATAGTGCATCCTCAGCAGCGGTGGGTTCCACTTACCTTTACTACCAGTTCACAACAGGAGTATGCGCAGATCACCCATGATGATATAGTGGTGGGTGGGCGGAGCCTCCCACCAGTTTTACTACCGGTTCTATAGAACCGGACCGAACTGGGAGCAACCCACCACTGATCCTCAGCCATCTGGGTGATATAATATTATTTCATAAATCTATACAGTGCTTTTGGTTCCTTTCAAGCTAAACTGTTCATGTTTAATTATCTGATTTTTTTTACCCCCTTGTTCAATATCTTTGGTAGTGCATATTAAAGATCCATACAAGTTTCCTTTAGTTAGTCAAAGCATTAGGGAAAGATGTGTAAAATAGCTTATGCTACAGTTTTCAGAATCTCCAGCCAATGTAAGGAAGTAGGGACTTGTAGTCCAAAACAACTAGGGGGACATTTACATGCACTTTAAATGTACCCACAGGTAAGTGGGAGTTGCTTTTCTTTCTAGTGATCTACTATATGGGTTGGACCTGAATAATAAAACCATCCAGGGAATCATTCCCAGGGAAGCTAATATTTCAGTCTTCAGAAAAGGTCATAAAATCTTAAGGACACCACGCTCAATCTTCAATAAATAACTTCTTGGCTGTGGCCCATTCTGGTTATCTCTATCCTAAATTGTATTAAATCCATTTGCCGTAGGTGATGCTCACTATGTCTGGTGCCTTGCGTAAGAGCAATAACTCTTTCAAGGTGGCTGGGAAAGATTAGGGAGTATTTATTTAAAGCCAAATTGTAGGCAACTATGAAGTGTAACTTTTTCTGTTTAAATTTCCCTTCAAGCTGACAATACCATGTTTCCCCATTTTTTTTTCTGTGTAGCATTGATCTATAAATGTTGTCTTTCCTTAGGTACTGTAGTAATTAATAAAGCCACGTACAATTTTACACATTCTTACAAACTTTGCAGTTCTGCAGATTTGTTCCTTTGCTGTGGAATAGCTCTGTGGAATTTTAAATCATTCTCTCTTATTCCATTAGACAGGTAAAACTGGGTTAATGCAATTAACTCTTTTCTTCACCCTAGGTTTCAAAACAAATGCATTTCTCTCCATTTTGCAAACAAACACATTGAAAATAAAATGTCTTGCCACAAGCCCCAGAGGAATTCATTAACAGGGCTGATACGTGATAGAACCAAGCAGTCTGCTTAACATGCTTCATCAATCCAGTGTAATATTATTCCCAAATCAACTGAAAGACTTATTTCTGGAGTTATTTGTTGAATACTGCAAAGCTGCCTCAGCTAAGGACTGCAACAATAATAGAAACAATAAAAGCAACCAAACTATTAAAGCATAGACACACATGAGAATAATTTATTGAAGTAAACATTTCACTTATAAATAAGAAGCTTTGTTCAAATTGAGAATTCCCCCTTGACAAGAAACTATACTTCATTTTGTCGATTTTCAATTATAAGGTTTTTGAAAGTTGGAGGGCCCTATCTGTCTTCTCACTTTCGAAACCTATAAAGTGCTATGCACATTTTCTGGGCTCATCATGATAAAAGATGGTATTTAATTACATATTGATGCATTCCTAGGTGAAGTGGAATGGAGAAGTGCACCAAGCAGAGGACAGATAGACTAAAGTGTCTGGTGTTGTTGTTTTTTAAAAAAAACTTTTATATTTTGCTGGACTATATTGTCAATCTTACAAATTGAACAGCACAATTTTGCAGAAATTAATGTACCTATCAGCTTATGCTCTCTGGTTATGTTATTTTAATTATATCAAATGGCAAAACTTTACGTTCCAGTTCTTCAGTTTCACTCTACTGATGATTTTCATTCACTGAATTTTTCAGCCTAAGAGTATCAATGCATTGCACTTTCTCTAAAGATGTGATCCATCTAACAAAGCAGGTGATTTTCTCTGAAAACTTTAGCCACAATGAACCACTTCTAGTCTAGACCATTTCATGACTAGACTACTGTCCCAGTCATTTGCTGTTACAGACTGAAATGGCATTTCTGAGGAAAGATTAAATTGTATTGTACAGAGGACGGCAACCAAATGTAACCTTACAAAAGCAGCTGCTTGGTACAATAATGAAACTAGTTTATAGCAATGGAAAGCTGGAAGTTCAAAAGTTAGTGATAACACAGTAGGGTTTTAGCCTGACTTGAATCATTCATGAGCTGATATTTATTTTATTTATTTGTTAAATTCGTTTGCCGCCTAGCTCACCATGGGGCTACTCTAGGCGGTTTACAATAATGCAGAGGAAGAAAATGAAAGGAGTGTAAACAGAACAGAAGTAAAATAATAGAACCATAAAATAAACAATGAAAAAAAGAATGCAACAAGAATACATCAGTAGGATAACCAAAAAGATGGATGGGTGGAGAACCGAGAGCAAGGAGGGTGGGCGAGAAACCTCTTTGAATACCCTGTAGAACTTGCAGTAAATGTACATCACAACTGCTGAATTGCTAACAGGCTGTATTTATGCTAAGTCATGTGAAGTGATTCAGTTTCATTGAACTGTGGGTCAAATTGAAAGTTCAGAGTTGGATTCATTAAACCCATCATGGTTTAATTCCAGAATCACCTGTTTAATTTGCCAACTGTTTTTGCCTGCCCAGCAGGTTTCAGCAGAGTAAATGTGCTCCAGCCCCCTGCATTAGACATTGTCATCTTGTAAGATCTAGGAAGCATGATTTCTCTGATGCAGCCCCCACTTTCAGGAACTACATCCCTCCAGACATAAAGATGGGACATTCTCTCCTAGGAAAACTTTGAAAATTTAGATCCAATCTGTGTCGGTCACTGGGACCAGAGGTTTTGTCTTCTGAGCTTTCGAACTCGTGCTGGAGCCCATCTTCAAGGAACTTATCTCTAGTCAGACTCCAGCACGAGTCTGAAAGCTCGGAAGATAAAACCTCTGGTCCTAGTGACCGACACAGATTGGATCCTGCAACATTATCCTGGGACACGTATATTCGCGTTCATTTTTAAAAACTTGGCTTTGATCCCTGGGTTGATGCTTATTATTTGCCTTGGGTCTCTGTTATGTTTGTTGATTTTTGTTCTCTATTACCGTATTTTTCGGAGTATAAGACACACTTTTTTCCCTCCTAAAAGAGGCTGAAAATTTGGGTGCATCTTATACTCTGAATGTAGCTTTTTCGAAGCTTTTTTTCAGCCCTAAGGAGGTGCTAGTGATCTTCTGGGCTTTGCCTGCTCCTTCCAACTCTCAGCTGTTCTTTAGAAGCTTTTTCTCAGTGAAGCTTTTGTCTGCTCCATCCAACTCTCAGCTGGAGCTTTTCAGCTGGACTCTGAAGCTTTTTTCAGCCCTAACGAGGCGCTAGCAAATGAAGTGATCTCCGTGGTTTGCCTGCTTTTCTCATTGCTTCTCTCTCCAAAGATCAGTTCTGCTTTAGAAACTGTTTTTTATCCCCAAGCAGGGGATAAAAACCAGCAAATTAATGTGCTGAAGCTGACCAGACTAAGGACACTAGTCAGATGAATACCTGGTAGGCAGATTTCCTCCCCCCCCATTTTCCTCCCCAAAAACTAAGCTGCATCTTATACTCCAGCACGCCTTATACTCCGAAAAATATGGTAATTCGTTTTAATCTGAGCTATCTAATGTAATAATTTTAGCTGTTTTTATGTTTTTTCCTTAGTTTTGTATGCTGCCCAGAATTCACCGAAGTTGGGTGACTAAATAAATACATGAAACCTCCAGTATTGATTCTGCCATATGAGATAAAGTATTCGCTGCTGAAGGAAGGTGTTTCCTTGTGGCAGTACAGGACAATTTGGCGGGCCTTCTCAGTGGTGGTAAGAATGGAGGTGTCTAAAATTTAGCTGAATGTATTTGAGGCATCTGACAATGAACTTGAACTGCTTAATTGAAGACTCTATATCATTGCTCTATTCTACCTTTTTATCATTTTGTAACTTGTATATTCTATTTTATATCTACGTTTACATTTTATTTGTGTTTATACACTTTTTTTGTGCCTTGGTAATATAATTGATATAATCCCAGGGAAAAGAGTACCCTTTGATGCCATAATAAAAGGAAACATGCAAATGTTTCAGTACAGTTCTAAAGTTTACCACACTTTGTTCTTTGGTCTTTGAGATTAATTGCCTTTCTGAGGGGTAATAGCACTGATGCAGTAAAACGATATTGCAGTTAATCCTTAGACATGTCATGGAAGATAATGATCCCAAATACAGATAATCAAAAGACTATAATTAATTATTGGGAAGCTACACATTACCAGTAAACTCTTATTGGAAGACTGTAAATCATAACTAGAGAACTAAAGTTTTCTAGATGATACAAACACAGTATCCCAACTCTCAACAATCCAAGTCAGCGTAACCAATTATGAGGCACAATGGAAGCTGTTGTAGTGTAACAAAAACTGGATGGAATATTCCTCACTCTTATCAGAATTTAAACATTTTCAGATTCTACTCTATTGCTATTACAATCAAGGTTTATTGAATAAACCTCAACTGGTTTATTCACACACACTGAGTTATAAACCCCAATCACAAACCACAACAGCTAGTTTTGCCCATCCCAATAAGCCTTAAAAACATACAGTACGTTATATCTTAACTGATATGTGAATCAGTTGTGTAACAGGAAACATCTGATACAGATCAGGATTAGCTGATGACATTCATACAGTACAATTCAAGGAGCAAATTCTGGTACCACAAATAGACCTGATCAATGATTCCCTATTCAAAACTTTGAAGGTTTATAATTCCAGGGTAGGTTTCTGGAGAAGCTTCATATTTTACAGTATATCTGAAAAACCAGATCAGGACAATGCCATAATTTATTATGTATGTGTATGTATGTATGTATGTATGTATATATATATATTCCCTTATGTCCTTCTCTTGTTGAAAAATTAGCTACATGGCTAAAAATTTAGTTGATAGTGTTCCCTTTCTAGTTGGAAATTCTGGAATTTCCATTATTTACACATCTGGAAGACTTCTGATGGGAGAAACTGCATGACATCATCAGATAACCTAGCAAGATTACCAGCAGTATGCTGATGACATCAATAGGAATGGAATGGAAAAAAAGAAGATATGTGGGTGGCTGGCTTTGATTATCTTCTCCAGCAATCCAAGGAATATTTCTTGAAACTCTCTGCATACCTTGTTATAAGGACTCCAGCCAGAGATCCCAAGTTGTCTCTGCTTAGATGCTTCATCGTTTCTTTCGTTGAGCTCCAGGATTCAGGCCTTTCACACACTCTAAACTAGGGGTCTCCAACTTTGGCAATTTTAAGCCTGGCAGACTTCAACTCCCAGCAAGGCTGGCTGGAGAATTCTGGGAATTCTTACAGTTGCCAAGGTTGGAGAGCCCTGCTCTAAACCAACCAGTTCTTAATTCTCCTGGCCAATGACATTGCATAAATCAAACATAGAACATGGAAGGGGCGTTTTGCTCATATTACACATTACTTGGTGTACTAATAGAAGAAAGGGAAGCAAATGCATGTGGATTTTCCGGCAGGCCTGGGGCCGTTGAGCTTGCTCTTGTGATCTGATGAGATCCGGCCATGAATGGCGTGAATGAGTTTTTAATGTTTTTAATTTTTAAATGTTTTTTATAATGATTTTTTAAAATGTATTCTGAGCCGCCCTGAGTCTTCGGAGAGGGGCGGCATATAAATTGAATTAATTAAATTAAATTAAATTAACTCTTAAAAGCAGGGTTGCTGAAAATCCTGGGAAAAAAGGAAAACAATACTCCGTAGAATATTCACATATTCCTTGAAGGAACAAAGAAACCCACAGCTTTTGTATTATTAATCTTGGTTAATGACTGGAGAGATATGGGAGACTCTTTAATTTAATTAAAGTGCAAACTTCTACTTAATAATAGGAAAGATAAGGAAATTTTAATCATTTTCATTAAAGCGCAAACTACCCCTTGTACAGTCTCTGTGTTTGCTTTGCTGTATGCAAAACCCCATGCTGATCAAACAAAGTGGTTATATAAAACATTCAACTTTTTAAAATCTACTTCAATTAATTAAGTTACTCTTTTCTTGAGTAATTGTGATCCAAAACAAAGATTTTCTTGCTCTTTCCAGAACCATGGTAGCTTTCTATGACATACATGGACATGATCACCAGGTCTTTGTTTTCACCTCTGGATTCAACTGGAAATCCATTCCCAATGAGTTTAGGGAAAATGCTTTGCATGATCACAATCCAGGTAGTAGCAGCAAAAGGTTACTTATGATTAAAGCTGCTTATTGACTCTACTGAGAGGTTGAGAGGCCGATCCCAGTTGTCACGGCAACTGCTATGCGATTAAAGGGGAGTTGCTGGAGAATGCATTAGAGAGGCGCATATTTTCGAATTTAGCATGAAGAAAATAAGCCAGTGACACCCCAACCATTTGCCCTTCATGCGTTATCTTCTAGAGATCATTAGGAAAGCAATTAAATATTCTAAGGGTTGTTACAACTTTATTGCCAACCCCTAAAACCATTGTCCAATTTTCTTTACTTTTAACTCAAATAAGGACAAACCTATTGACAAATCCTTCTTCTCTCTATGGCTTCCCCAGTAAATCAAAGTAAAAATGACATAAACATTCAGCAAAAACTCTTCAGTTGAATGTTGACCAACAATTGTATCCCAGATCCATCCAGAAATGAAGACGGTTATTGGGTTAGATATATATACTTGGACATTTGGAGAGACTATAACTTTGTGGAAAGGTATATCTTTTGTACCTTGAAGTTCCTGAAGCACATCATTCAAACAGGGGGCTCCAGTACATTCCTTCCAGTGTTATTCTCCACTGTGCCTGTTTATTCTCTTATAATCCCTTCCTCTCCAATAAACATAAAATCAGATATCTGTCTTGCTAATCACCCAAGCACCAGGGTGATCATTCTAAAGGGTGAGGAGTAAGGAAAATGGCTATAAGATTTGTCCTGCAAACCCAGTTTCTTGTAAATTGAATTTTGGAGACTGTCCTTGCTGTTTGGGCTCACTCAGCAGATCAAGGAGGCCCACTTCCTGATTCTGTGAACAGGCTATTTGGGGACAATTTTTTAAAATAAACTTCCTATGAAAGTTTGCTGTTGTCCTTGTGTTTCCCTTGACATTCTCAGTCTTTGGTATTAGTCCTGCAAATCCTACATTAAATGTTACACAAATTACCAGTAACATTTTTTAAACGAAAGTTGAACTGCTTTTACAACAGTAATCAATTAAACTTTTTATAGTTTGACCTTGTAAATTGTCTGCTTCGTTCTTTTCCATATCTGTCATCAGACTCAACAACCTACATTGACATTACTTAATTTGTTTATTGATTGCAGCAATCAGATTCAATCCAGCCTCTTCAAATCTGTATCACTATAATCTGTAGCTCACATGACTCGTATGTTTCTATGGGAGAACTTTGAAAAGCACGTCATTGCTGATTCTATATTCATGCTAGCACATCTTCTTGAAAATAAAGATTTGTTGGAAAAATATTGTGATTGAAAAATCATTTATCATTAATCATTTATACCTATATATATAGGTAGTCCTCGTTTAAAAACAGTCATTTTACAACCATTCAAACTTGCAATATTCACAGAACAGGTGCTTTACAATCTGTAAAGCCCTGCCAGCCATCATAAATAGTTGTGCTGTGGTGCCCCCTCTCCCCATAATCACTTGACCGCAAGTTGGGTGGGTCAGCTCTAGGACTGCTATTGCTTTCCACAGTCATATGACTATGATTAGCAATGTTTTTTGCCAGTTGCTGGTAAAAAACACCTGGGTTTGCTTAACTATCACTGCAAAATAGGCCAGAAAGCTACATCTGCTTAGATGAATGTGTTTTACAACTGTAATGACTTAAAACTGTAATTCTGGACTGAATTATGGTCATAAATCAAGGACTATCTGCATGTAGGTCTAAGTACAGGTAATCTCCCGGTTACGAGCGTTCCCTTAGCGAACGTTCAAATAACTTCTAGTGTTTGTGAACAAGTACTAAAAGTACGAATCTTGCAGCGCCACGGCAATTGTTTGCCCTTATGAACAACCGCAGAGGCTCTGCAACATTCGTTCTGAACGTTGCTGGCCAAAATGGAGCTTCCGAGGAGCGGATCCCCTCCTCCGATGCTTCGTTTGGGCCTCTAGAGGCCTTACCTGGCACATTGCAGGCTGAAATGGAGATTCCATGGGCCGGATCCGACCCTCAGAAACTCCATTTCAGCCTGCAATGAGCTGGGGGAAGCCTGTGGAAGGCTCAACGGAGCGTCGAAGGGCCGAATCCGGCCCCTAGAAGCTCCATTTCAGACAGCAACCTGCTGGGCACAGCCTGCGGATGCCCCAACAGAATTGCAGAGGGGCGCACGCAGCTGAGAGGCTGGAGAGGAGACTGCTTGCTAGATCTTCACAAGGTAAGTAACCTGTTGCAGCAGGTTGGGTGGGGAGAGAAAGCAATTGTGGGGAGTATGATGTATTTCAATGGGTCAGGGAGGCCTTGAGTGGTCTTAGGCAGGTGGCCTGTTCCATCAGTAGGCCTCCCATGGCCTTCCCCACCCTGAAATACCTCATGTGCACTTAATGAACCACACATTTGATTAACGAATGTGTGGGCAAAAGGAGGGAGTAAACCCATTTGCTCCCACTAATCCTCGGGTTACGAATGGAATGGGCAGGCTCCATTCCATTCATAACTTGAGGACTACCTGTACATTTTACAAATGAAGCCTTCTTGGGGTGATAAAGTCCCAAGTCGGGTGTGCCATAGTTTGCAAGCCTACAAATGTTGTCATTTCTGAAGTATGCTATGTGTGCAATTTGCTATTGAAGCGATCCAAATTACTTTGGCATCTATTTCTTTGAACTATGTTTTTGGCCTGCAAACACCCAGACAACCACTAGATGGCAAAAAGGAGATACAGAAAACTTAATTCTTTGCTGTCGTTGAATAGTCCTTATTTTTCCAGCACAGATTACATAGTCCTACTGTTTATATCTGATACGACAGAGGTATCATGGTTGGCCATTAAACTAGGCCATTTGCTGTACCCAAGCCTTTAATTCTTTCACGTCCCATCTTTTCTTTCACTTGGCACTTAAGGCCCTGCATGGCATACAGTTACAAGACAATTTGGAGGAAAAATGGTTGAAAGGAACTGTTTAATAATGATTTCAATAATCCAGACAAAATTGCTTGCCCTATCAGTTGTATGATGGATAATAAAGCCAGTCATGCATTTTAAAAGGCCAGAAGGATAAAATAAAAACCATTACAAATAGGCAAAGGTCAATCCTGAATAGGCTGTTTCTTTAGCAATAAGTCCTTCAAATGTCAAAACTTGCAGTCTTCATTATTAAAATGAAATGCCTACTGAAATTCATTAAGGAAGAATGACAGCAGACATCACAATCCAGACCACATGCCGAATTCAGGGGAAGAAATGGGAAGTGTGTTATGTTGGCATAACCACAATTTAGGACTAGTTTCGAATAGCATCCATGGATGAGATCCTGAGAACGGCCTTTTGTATTCATGCCTTAATCTTAATGCATACATTGGTAGGTTGTGATATAGTCAGGACATTACTAGAATTTCTAGGATTAACTGGCTGCCTTATCTTCAAAGCTTCAGGTGTTTGCCTTGAAGTGACTGTTCTTTAGCACCACCCAAGTACATCTGTGACTTAACGAATATCAAGGCTATGAACAGTTGTTGTGCCCCCACGAACAATTGTTGTCCCCTTTGAACAGTTGTTGCCCCCTCGTATGTAAATGTTCCATACAATCAATCAATTAATAAGTGGGCAGGATCTATGGAATTTTGTTACTGTTGATTTCCTTTAATGGGCAGAAAAAAATGTATGTTCGTATATAGCAGCTATAAATGTTTTGAATCCTTGGATCGAGATTCACTTTTACAGCTTTGTTACAAACAAAGCTTCACCTTCCTTGGTTTTCTGTTTTTCTATGTTTCTGCTCATTGTTCCTACCAACTGAGTTTCTGGCTGTACTTCAACACTCAGGATTCCTAAATTTTTAACACTTTAGTTTTACTATATGATGTTATATGACTTCTTGGTGAAAAGGAAGAGGGTATCTGATAAGAAAAGCTACAATATGTTAAAGAGAAGAGGTTCCATGATGAAATACTGCCAACTCCTAGGCATTGTATATTTGCAGATAACGCTTGACATATCAGAAGACAGGCAGGTATAAATTTCACTCAGCTGAGTGCAGTCATGATGACTGGAGGAGATGATCTCTGTGCCAACCATAGCATCTGGAAGATTGTAAACTGGAATGTAAGGGAAGTAAATTATTAAGCAATGAAGTAAAGATAACCATAATTATGAAATTAAAGGGCTAAAATGTATGACAGGAAGTATAAACTGGTGTCATTTACTGTAGATTACTGTGGGTACATATAAAAATAGGAATTCATACTTTAGTGCTAGTGTCAGGACAGATTGGGGCAGCTTATAAATGTCAACATAAAATAATAAAATAAAATGTGCATGCTCCAGTTAGCAAACACAATGAAAGAATTTGGAATGAGTTTTTGAAAAGAGCTGTACAACATTCTGAATTAATGTTTTTCTGCTTAAGAAAAGGTCTCCTTTGAATATGTGGTTTGAGCATAGCTTTGTTCATTTTTACACATACTGAAGAAGTGAATATCAGTTTAAGAGCATGATTAACCTGAATTTTTATGATGAAAGATTCAGGGAATTCATGAAATTTAAAGGATTTCAAAAGTTTTTGAATGTAGGATGAGCACTTTTTTTCTTTTGTTAAGACCCCATCTCACGGAAAAATGAATATAGGGGGAAAAAATGAAAGAAGTAAGAATGAAAGCAAAATATTGCACAAAGTAAAAATAAGGGGCCTATATGAAAGCATATTACGAGACAAAATAATTTCCCATCACCGTACAAGGAAAAATAACATGGAAATTACTTAGAAAAGACTATCACAGAAATGTATGGGGGAAATACAAAGAAATGCAAGAAAATGATTCTTGGAATGATGTAACGAAAGAGGCTGGGGATGAGAAAAAAAATGTTGGCTTCAAAAATTGAGGTTGAAAGAAATATATTGCAAAAGGTATAAAGACAAAAAATGAGAACCACAAAGAATATAGTGAAATAGGGTAAGACAAACTTCACATTAAAAAGTCATAAAAATACAAATATTAACTGTGACAGGTTAATATTAACCATTATAGGAAGATGTACAATGTATTAAAACTGTGATGTGTGGAAGGATTTTTTTTAAAAAAAAAAATAGTTTGTGCTTAATACGTGTGTGCGAATATGCATACATAGCCAGCATGTCCAGGAAGACCCTCACAAAGGAAGGAAAGCAATTGGCCATTGCTTTCATGGAATTAAAAAATGGGAGGGCACAACAACATCCAATGGGACGGTAGATAATAGCCTCCAGCCTGCACTGAACACTTTGCCAGCTTTTGCCAAATGTCTCAGTCCAGACAGGATTTTTTAAAAGTGGGTTTAGAGTCAAGCTAGCAATAATACAGGAAGGAGTAGCTAAATGGTAGTTGCAGAAACGCCTGCTGTGTTATTGTTTAATCCAAAAGTGTGATGGATAGACATATATAAAAGTATGAAAGGAGTTTCAGATATATATTAGAATTGTTCTTTAGCTTCCAGATAAAAAGACCACAAGCATGCATTCAGTACGTTGGCAGGATATAACACTTGTGTAGATATTTGTTCTGGTCAATTTATATAATCAGAATATTAAGCAAAAAAAATTGGCTGAATAGGGAAAAAATGGATTCCTTTCTCCATTAAATAAACCCTGTTGAACAGGTCACTTTTCTGGACTCTCTATTGAGGCAAATCAAGAAAAAACAGTTATCTTCTTAGGCTGCCGTTCTAGAGACCTCTTTCTCAAGATAACTATAAAATACTATCATGTATGACCTGAGAAATCTCAGCACAACAGGGCTGGATCTCCATCAAACACTAGCATCAAACACTAATATGCAAAACAATTTCAAGCTTGAATTTATATCCCAGCTGTAATGAAAAACTTGCTCAATTTGTGGGAAATATTTTTTTAAAAACCTCTAGATTAATTCTATACAGGAGACTCAGTATATAGATAATTTCATCTTGGAGATTTGTATTCTATTTCAGTGTCCTTCAACTCTTGTGGGACGTTGTTTATAGCACTTTCCAGCTGATTAATCCTTTTCTCAAGAGAGTCGGTAACTATCTCTTTTAACTTTTTATCCAAGGTATCCAAAATCAGTGTAATAGCATCTACTGGTCCCCCACTCCTCCCCTGCAGGTAGTCAATGGTTCTGTAATATTGTTTATCACAAGAGACAGGTTTTAAAGCAACAAGCTGTTCCAAATTAGTTACTTATTTCCTATCTGGAATCTCTAATGAATCAGAGATTTAAATTGTTATTTGCAATTTATCAGACGCATCAGTAGCTGCATTGGCTCTTTTTGTAAAAAGGCTGCTCTCCCTTAGTTGTTGAAAAATAAAAACAAAGTGGGAATGGGATTGTTCCCTCTGATGTCTCACCTTTTAGGCCCCACAATTCTCACAGTACATAGAAAGAAGAAAAATATAGCTTTTTCCACTTAGAAATTAAGCATGAAGCACCCAAAATAAGATGATAGACTCCCAAAACCGACATGGGAGAAGAAAACTTAGATCAGAATGACACCATAAAATGTTTTGAAGTCCATCCCTTGTTTTCAAACATTGTCCAAGAGTTAATAAAGTAATAAAGCTTGAAAAAAATACTCTTATTAAGGCAATGTTAGCCTACATTGCTCATATTTCATAATAACAAATTCAGCATATAGAACTCTCCAATCCATGACTGGGGACCTCCGCCTGATTTATACAGAGATGTTTGCAAAGATGTTTTGCTCAATCCGCAACCTCACACACATACATAGTCATGAAGGTCTATGCCAACTGCACACCGAGACATTGTGAACAGTTTTGAAAGATTGGAAATTTTTGTTGAAATAAATGAAATGATTTATGGATTTGAAGATTAAGAAAAACATAGATGAAATGAAGAGCTAAAGGGACTTGCACAACATCTAGAAGGGAGATGGGATAATAAGATTGTAATTATGTATTGAAAAGATGTCATTCATAAATTCCTTAATTTACGGTTTTTTTTTCTTTCTTTTCTTTCTTGCATTTTTTTTCTTTCAATTTGCCTGTGAAAAAAAATTGTAACATAAATACATAAATGAAACAGTAAGAGACTAGTATGTGTACAAAGTCTCCCCCACATACTTTTAATCCTCATCCATGCAGTCTAGACATTTGCAAAAGGCAATCATCTGACTTCTAATTAGATCAGAAATGTTCTTTTCTTCTCAGATCATTCTCTCAACGGGGGATTCTTCTTACGCTTTGAAATTAAAGCCTCAATTCAAGTAGGTAACATGCAGGATGCTACTTTATTGATTTTTATTTGGTATTCTAATTGTTTAACTGTTATCTCCCTATTTATTTGTTTGCAGCATTTACATTCTGCTCTTTAGTTAGGGAGACTTACCAATCAATAAGGAGTTACTTACAGTCTGAAAACACAACAGGGAAGGCAAAAGAAAAAACTGGGGGTGAAGAAAAAGGAAAACAGAAAGATACCAGTTCTGAATATAATGCTATCATATATATTAATGTAATGGCTACAAAACAGCCAGTTTAGAGCTATAGTTAAGGCACCAGTCTAGAAACCAGGAGACTGTGAGTTCTAGTCCTTTAGGCAAGAAGCCATCTGAATTGCTGTGGGGCAGTCATTCCTTCTTAACCATAAGTAAGGAGGCAATAACAAACAATTTCCAAAATTTTGTCAAGAAAACTGTGGATACTTGTGTAGGAATCACAACTGACTCCAGTGCACCTCCCTTTTACCTCCAAATACCTAAAAAGCAGCCAGAACACTCAGTTCTTCTTATCATGGCCACCTAGAAGTGAAAGCTCTGAAAAGCCATGGACTCAGATAAAGTGAACTGAATCTGGAATACCATTCCTGGTGTCCTTCTCTCTACTGTAGCCTGATCAAATGGCCATTGCTCAGCTAGCAGCCGAGGAAAAGAGAGCTTCCAATTATCCATGGTTTACTGAGAAACTTGTTTGTTTTACACTGGGACATTTGGCTGCATTGTTTGAAATGTGATTTCTCACACAAATCTTATTCTAAAACTATGCAAAATTGCAAGCCTACCTCTTGCGGTTTTTAGAATGCTGTATTTTTATATATATCCGTGTGAATGGAGCTCTGGACAAATCACTTTTTAAAGATGGCTAAAAAGAGGCATTCATTTTCTAAACCTACAATTGAAAAAGTTACCATTTGGTATTGTGGGACCTGTTGGCTGCCTCTTAAGTTTCTATACAGGTAAGAACTTCTTTGAAGGAAATATTTAGAATTCTTTGTGGAGGTGGTTTATCATTAATATGATGGTTCGAATCTCTCCAAGGCTCAAGGTTGACTCAGCCTTCCATCCTTTCTAAGGTAGGTGAAATGAGGACCCAGTTTGTGGCGGCAATAAGCTGACTTTGTATAAAACATACAAAAGAGTGAAGGCTATTGCTTAATGCATTGTAAGCCGCCCTGAGTCTCCGGAGAAGGGCGGCATATAAATCAAATTAAATATATATATATATATACCGTACAGCCCTTACATCAACTTTTCATTTTTATTAATAAACATAAATGGACATTAGGTTTATAAGAAATATTTGAATAGTTTGAATGGAGATCTTTGCCTATGTAAGTTCAAACTTTTTTTTTCTACTCAGATCTTGAAGAATTGTTTTAAATTATGGCTGCATAAATTTTGTTTGGTTTTCAAGGAAGGTTTAACCTCCCAGAATCAGAAAATAGTCATATGCTGGCAATATTTTTCTATGGATGGCAAAATTCCTGAACTACATATTCAAGATGGCATTTCTTTGTGCAAGTTTGAATAATTTCTGCCTTGAGTTAGTTAAAAACTACTCCAAATTATACCAATCTGTTCTGGATTCAGAATCCATCATCAGTTGATGAATAGTTTGAGGCTAGAGATTTTTTTCTCTCTCTCTCCTTAACTACACTCAACAACTAGCTCATCTGTTTCCACTGATGAGTCTCTTCCAGCGTTGGTGTTGGATATAAATTATAAAGAGAATGATGAAAGCGTGTCCTGTTGCAAACAGGTTTCTGAGACATAAAAGTTATAAAGAGCATCCTGACACCTTTAATAGCATTTTAATTCTTTATAGCCTCTCCATCTTCGCTGCCTGCAAAGTGATCATTAGAATCAGCTATTTTATACGACCACTCAAGTGTGAGCGTCCTTTCAGTGTCCTTTGTCTACACATCTCCTTTCTGAAGGCTTTGTAGTAGGAAATAACACAGTTGCAAAAGGAGTAATACAATACGCCCCTAATTGTCAAGATTTTGGTGATAACTTGGAAGTGTATATGTATGTATCTATCCTTTTCTTCAGCTAATGCTTCCATTCAGCAGGTCCACAATGAATTGTCCTGCAGGACACCCTTCTACTTCCATTTCCCAGATTTCTAACTAGGGTAGAACAGTAGACAAGGGAAGTTTTTGGCAAAGAAGTTTGAAGTTTGAAGTAATAAAATAATTACAAGATAAAATTCAGTGAAAAACAACTATACCCTGTTTCCCTGAAAATAAGACATCCCCAGATAATAAGCCCAATCAGGCTTTTGAGCGCATGCACTAAAATAACCCTCCCCAAAAATATTTAAACACATGCATATGTGGTCCCCGCCATTTCTTCTGGTTAGGGTTAGGGAGACAAAGCTGGATATCAGGTAAGATGGCAAGAAGAGACCCGTCTTGCCCCATGCGCCCCAAAACAATAAGACTTCCCCAAAAATAAGGCCAAGTGCTTATTTCAGGGTTCAAAAAAATATAAGACAGGGTCTTATTTTTTGGAAAACACGGGGTATTAGTAGAGGAAATGACCAGCCCAAGCCCGAGGGAGGGGTCAAAAGTGTCATCAGTCTCAAATGCCTTCATGCCCACAAGAAATCTAAGTCCAGCCCACCTTGAATTCCATTGATTCTTATCTACCTCCAATTTGCTTTGGCTGTTAGTAGTTCAGATTCTTGTAGCAAGCATAAGCCTGTAATAAATCTTTATAACCATTTGAACTGCCTGGATCTGATTTCCCTATTACTAGTTTTTTTTTAAAAAAAATAAATAGCAGGTGGAGAACAGAGACTTTTTTCCTTTTTGTTTCCTGTTCCTGACCCAGTGGCCTACCTCTTTGCACCAGAATAAAAACTTCAATTTTGGGGTTTCATTTTGTATTATTTTGTTTCTGCAATGGAAACTTTCTCTCAATGCAAACCAACAGGCACAAATGGGGTTACTTCAAGAGAAAGAAAAGATTAGAGATGAAAACTTCATGCTTCCTTCACTGAGGTTCTGCTCCAAATAGAAATTCAACAATAACAGTAAATGGCCGTCCTATTTCATTTGGAACTCCTGCATAAATAAATAATAGAAATAATAACAAAGCACTAATGAAATTGCTAATTTCAAGTAAAACTTTTGCTGTTAGATATGTACGTGGAAACCTCTGGGCAAGATTCAAATACCTTTTGCCCTTTTACATCTCTTGTATTTTTTAAAATATAATTGACCGAGACTTTAGAAATCATCAAAGGTGAGAAAGATCTGAATTTTGTGTGCTCAGGGGAATTTTTAAGACCCTTAGCTGCTAAAACAGATTTTGTGAAATGTGCTGAGGGATACAATCAATTGGGAATAGCTCCAACACAGGCTTAATCTGTGACCTTGAGGCTTTTCAATTCATTTCAAGGTATTTCGGCAGATGGTTCCGAGTCATTTTGACTGAATGCAAGGGAACAGCTTGAACTAACCATACTTTAAACATTTTTGCCAAATATAGGATATTTTTTCAAAGTAAAAGAACAATGGCAGGAGACACTGCTGCTCATTGCTTAGAGCTTTGTCTCTGTAGCTTTTGGGGAAGTGAAAATCACTCCAGGTGATTTGGCGGGGAAAAGTCAATTGTGATCAGTCTGAATATCAGAATATATTGGGTGGAGGATTGTTCCAGAGAGCTGAGACAACCCCAGAAAAGACAAGGTTCCTATGGGAATGTACTTGAGAGAAAGAAAGAGAACAGCAGGCAGGCAATGATCAGATAAGAGGCATCTCAGCCTGCAGAAGAAATGGGGAGTGTGGCAAAAAACATCTCAGAAAATCTTCTATGGTTTCTTGGAGAAAGATAAGGGGAGAAAGTTTTAGTTTCAGATTTGCAAGATTCTGTTATTGTAACCTTACAATGAAGGTGGGGTTAGTACTCATGGTCGGGGCATTTTGTTTGGATTACCTCTAAGGACTGCCACATAAGATGTCAAGATTTAAAAGAAGGAACTTGATGTATGCCCTACCTTGCCTGGATCCCTTTGGAGCAGTCATATGTTCTTGGGAGATGTCTTTTCAAAATGTTCATTCATTCATTCATTCATTCATTCATTCATTCATTCATTCATATAAGACCCCAACTTTTATCAAAGTGACTTTGGGCATCTAACATGAAATTAAAAACAATAATAAAAAGCAACAGAAATAAATCCAGAACATGCATTCTAGCCATCATACATATCCTAAGGCCGAGAGACGGGCACACCTAACATCCTGTTCCAAATGCCTGGGGGGACGACTGGTTTTTAGTTCTTTGGAAAGGCTAGCAAGGCTTCAGGCCACTTGAAACATGAGGGGAGATATTCCAAAGGCTGGGTTTGAGGCAATGTTTCCTAAGTATGACCAGATGACATTGATGCAAAAAGGGGACCAGGAACATGCCCAGCCTGAAAGAGTGTGTGGAATGTGTTATTCTGATATTAAAACTGAAGGCAGCTGGTCCTGCAACTAACCTGGCCCTGTGCCATGTAATTAAACAGCATCTTGAATTGCACCTGGAAGCCCAAAATATTTTATACTGGCACTTGTTTCATCTTTAAAAGGCATCCTGAAGCTTAACATCAGCAGGCAAGGACAGAGTACATTGTACTGACACTCTACAATTAGACTTTGATCGTAGAGCTCTCAGCATTATCAGGACATATGTGTGAAACGCAGCCGTGTATGCATACTTTTTGAGTACATTTTCTTGCCTGGATCCTTTTGAAGGCTACACACAGGCATACACATCTACATCGAGCCCAATTTCTTTGTAACAATCTTTTATAAAATAGCAGTGTCTTACCTTCCAGGCAGGCAAGTATATTCTGATATAGACCTCTGGCCTCTAGATCATATATGTATGTGGTGGTGGTGAAATCTAAAATTTGTTACTACCGGTTCTGTGGGCGTGGCTTGGTGGTGGTGGGGGGCAATGTGGGTGTGGCCAATTTTTTTAAAAAAACGTTTAAAACCATTTTTTCTACAACCTCTTTGGCGAAGAGGTTGTAAAAAAATGCTTTCAAAAGGTTCTGACGATCCCAGCTGAGTTGCCTGATCGGCAGAGGCTCTTTTTCTTTTAAAAGCCTCTGCCAATCAGGCAACTCAGCTGGGATCGTCAGAGGCTTTTAAAAGCTTTTTTTTTACAACCTCTTCTGCCGAAGAGGTTGTAGAAAAAATGTTTTTAAAAGAAAAAAAGCCTCTGCCGATCAGGCAACTGAGCTGGGATCATCAGAGGCTTTTAAAAGTATTTTTTCTACAGAAAAAATGTTTTAAAAGCCTTTGATGATCCCAGCTGAGCTGCGCGATCATCAGAGGCTTTTTTTTTTTAACTTTTAAAAGCATTTTTTCATTCGAAGAGGTTGTAGAAAAAATGCTTTTAATTTTTTTTTAAAAAAACCCTCTGATGATTGCGCGGCTCAGCTGGGCATTGGGGGGGGGACAGGGATATTTGCTACCAGTTCTCCGAACCACCCGCTTCCATCGCTACCGGATCGGGCGATCCAGTCCGAACCAGGAGCATTTCACCCCTGGCATGTGCTATATCAAGTATGTGGTCTCAGAGCCTGTGTGTTCCCTCTGTCCCAGCTGGTCACTGTAACCTAACAACTTCATCACTGGCCAGATGTGAAGGTAGATAAACTATGGGAATGAGCTGAGAATTGGTTGATAAGGATCATGGGCGCAGGGTGGTTTGTCTATTACAACTCAGTTGATGTAGAGCAGGGATGTCAAGCTCACATCATTACGGCGGCATGATGTGCTGTATCGGGACTTTCCCCCCCTTTGCTAAAATGGGCATGGGCGTGGCCAGCGCATGATGCATCTGGCCCACAGGCCAGGAGTTTGACAGCCCTGATGTAGAGACATCCATGGGAGATACATCAGGTTAGTGGCAGTATCACTTAGATTTGCTTAGTGTTCTGAAGAGAATCACCTGGAATCTACATCTCGGATGTTTGACTCAGGTGATGTGAGTCTGGGAGTTCATACTTCTTTAAGCTGGCCTTAGATGGCATTAGGAGGCAAATATTTGCTTAAGATCATTGGGACATGGCAGGAAAAAAGAGGTTGCCAAGGCATGTCTGGGCAGTAGTCAGATGTAAGAGAGGAAAAGTTCCATGATAGCTTCCTACAGTCCAAATGTCGCATTGTTGGAAGAAAACCATGAACTTTAATGATTTTAAGAAATGATTAGGCAAATGAGTAGACAGGAAGTCTGTTAGGGAATACTAAGCGTGCTCGCTAATGACACTGTCCATAAACAGGCATTGTGTACCACAAAATATGGATGCTGGTTCCCAAAGTCATTATTTGTTCCCGGGATATTAAACTGGCCAAGTTTAGATCATCGAAAGCTGGGCTATTTTGTTTATGGCAAAGATCCATTTCTGGCAGTATAAGCTCAGCTTTGCTGCACAAACATCTGCATAGTTTGCAGTTTGTGTAATAATGTTATTGTACCACTGTAGACAATATCTATATTCCTGGGCTCTGCTATCGCACTCTGATGGCCTCCCATTTCCCTGTAAATTAGACTAGAGGGGGATGCCTGTAGCAAAAGCTCCTAGCTGCAAATCCTACTACCTGCTGTAGGCTTTTAATTGGCTGTGCGGCAAAGTTGGTCTTAAATGTACCTGATCCATTTCTCATTCAACACAGGCTTAACCAGCATGCGATCGCCATACGGCAATACTCCCTGCCCCCAGCTCTGTACTTTTTAGTTTATTCTTGGCTGGAATGTACATTGGACCTATTTCAAATCTTCGGTAAAACATATTGTTAACAGCAATGACTCGTTGCTAATTCAGCCTCATATCTGTTCCGATCATGCAATTGTAACCTCATTACTCTTTTCTACTCAGTATTTATTGTGTGCATCATCTCTCTCTAATTTTAGTTCCTCAAGAATTAACAATTGCATATTGGGGCAGGGGGAGTGAATAGGTTTATAGACATGATTGGGTCAACCGTTCTTATCTAAATTATTTTGGTTTCTTACAGATCTTTCACATGAGCATATTTCCATGCCCTGAAGGGGAAATTGCGAGCAACATTTAGTGAGAACCTAATAATTGCTAGTGAAATAGTTTCTGTGAAATAGTTTTTTAAGTACGGTTTTTGATGGATCTTCTGCCAATCCAACTTTCAGTGGCAGAAGACGGACCATCTCTGCCAGTATGAAGCCGCTGTAATGAATCCAAGCCATATTTACTCTGATGTAACTCCTACTTAATGCTATAGGAATGGCTTCCATGTAGATAAGAATGAAGCTGCAGAACCCTACCAATAATACAGGATTCTTGTGGCAACTAAATTAGGTACTCCTTCTTTAATTCTGATTTGGATGGTATGTGGTTTTAGAATCTTTCCTCTCCCCCAATCAGGACAGTAGCTCATGAATGGCATGTGTGGCATTGTCTCTCATGACAGAAAGTCAAAATAGTTGCAGTTTTTATTTCATCATTCTTGGAAAGCAACAGATGAGCTCTGTAGCCTGTGTCAATCCAATAAAAGCAATTACTGGAGGGCCCGTTCTGCTTGGCAGTTATTTTGCGGCAGATCTTTGCAGCAGATGGTTGCAGGGTGCCCAAATAAAAGATAAATTAGATTTCCAGATGATTATATGATGGCTATACTGAAGCTGCCAGTCCTTTTGGCTCATCCTTCCTCATAGTGCCATTTGATCAGAAGAAGTAAAAACAAGCAACATAGGAGAAGAAAGAATAGTTGGATAGGAAATTCTTATGCTCTTTCTCAATTATTCAAAATACAAAGTCTAATTAAGATATGCTTCATAGATAAATATGCAGTCCATTCTGCATCCTTCTAGGCAAGAATCTAAATATTTAACATTAACAGAAAACAAGGATCTTGTGATTGGTTAATTCTTGCAACTATGGCTTCCTTATCTATGGATTATTGACTAAAGCACATGTTGGATTCATATAACATGACTTAAAAAAGGAATATGGTGTACAAACACCAATGGATTTCATCAACATGCTAAGCCAAAGATGAAATAAGCCACCTCATGGCCCACTATAGTATTAAGCCCACTATCAAACCTGAGAATTTGATAATTATCCATTGCTGGCTTTGTTGGATTTACAAAGTATATGTTCCCTTTGAACTCTGAAGTTTCCTCTTTCCACTATGGATTCAAAATGGACAGTGATCAGTGGTGGGATTCAGCCAGTTCTCACCTATTTGGGAGAACCGGTTGTTAACTTTCTAAGCAGTTTGGAGAACTGGTTGTTGGAAGAAATCTTATTTTGCTTTTTTCCACTTTACAGGGCTAACCCTGTAAGGAAGGCAGGAAGGAAACATTCTGGTGTTGTTTCTAGCTTAATCTTTATTGCCCTGCTTACAGAAACTGCCTCTCTGGTTAACCCTTATGACATTGTAACAGCTAAAGCGAAGCACCCATCAACGTGAATGACGTTGAGTTGGCCATGCCCACATGGTCACATGACCACTGAGCCACGCCTACCCAGCTGGTCATTAGGGCAGAGAACCAGTTGTTAAATTATTTGAATCCCACCACTGACAGTGATTAATATATAAATATATATGTATGGGTGCAGGTATATATTAATGAATGTATATAGCATGTGTATATGTGTGTTATGTATTTGTTTGGATAGATATATACTTTCTCTTGATAGCAAGCAACATCATTTCATTTTTAATATGGACCAGTGTACTCACAGTAAAAAAATGACAATAAAGTTATCTTATCTTAAATATAAGTACCGGTATATATTTCAAATTATCACTTGAAAGCCAAATTCTTTTGGTATCAACCATGGGTCAAATTCAGGCAGGATTATTTGTGGTTGTTAAAAAATAAAAATTGCAATTAATGACAGTACTTTAATGGATATAACTCCTTTTTGTATTGCTTAAAATTGGGTGGCCTTCTCTGCGTGATGTGTTTAAGGCTGATAACATTTGTTTTTGTAATTTACATAAATCACTGGATATGTGCAATAAAATTTATTTGGATTACTTAAAATCCTCTTCTCCTACAAGCAATTACTCAATTTCTTAGCGAACAAAATGAGTTATAACTGAAAATGTTGAATCCTACAGTGATATATGAGAGTGGGCCACTATATAAATATCTACGTATTAATTTATTAGAACAATTTATATCCCATCCTTTCACTTTCCACCGTAATGTTCAAGGCAACAATCAATATTCAGAAAATTGGTTAAAAACATTCATTATGAAAAGATTAAAATAATAAAAGCTGAAGCAGCTTGTCAGATAATTAACACATCACTGTCAGCTTTGAATTATGTTTCATACGCTAAAACAAGCTTGCCTGAATAACAGTGGTATTTGCGTTAATTTCCCTGTCCCTCATCTTGGGAACACATTCTTTATTGGAAATGGACCTTCTCATTGGCATTTTAAAAGTTCTCTTCTTCCCCACCCACAACTCAAAACAATGTACAAACTTTTAAAGCTGATGCTTTCTTTTAATAGAGTGCTTATATTTTTTATTGTAAACTGTACACAGATATGGAAGTTGGTGGTGTTAAATGTTTAATAATGATAAAGCAACTCATAAATACCCATCCCATAGATGGGTATCTTTTATGACAAGAGTGGTATTTCTATCCTTCTTGATTAATTTAGAATACTGTAACCTGCATGTTAGGATGGATATGATAACACAGGAGAAAGCAGATCTTTAGATGTCACAACTAATGGTATTTGCTTGGTCTTGACCTATCTTGAAAAGACTTAAACAAGACTGATTTGGTTAATAGAAGGTTAGGGTTCAGATCTCCATGAAATCTCAGAGCTTTAGGTGAGATTAGACTGGAGAATTGGGGGAAAAAAACCACTAAGTCTTTTCTACATTGCTACTAAGAACAGTACCTCTAGTCAAATTCAGTTCAAAGGAGAGTTACCTTGAGCTCATCCTTTTATCTAGAATTTAAGCCATCAAAAGCTCTGTCATAGTTTCCTTTATGGTTAAGCAAATTATGAAATGACCAGTAGATGCCAGCAAGAGATGAATGATTTTGGCATCTCTTTTCTGCCATTTCCTACCCTGTTTCCCTGAAAATAAGACATCCCCTGATAATAAGCCCAATCGGGCTTTTGAGTACATGCACTAAAATAAGCCTCCCCCTGAAAATAAGCCCTCCCTGAAAATATTTAAACGCAGAACTGGAAATCAGGTAAGACAGCAAGAGGAGCCCCATCTTGATCCACGTGCCCCAAAATAATAAGACCTCCCCAAAAATAAGGCCAAGCACTTATTTCGGGGTTAAAAAAATATAAGACAGGGTCTTTTTTGGGGGGAAACATGGTAATTATTTCCTGGTCACTGTAGAGATGGCTACTAGAATGACAGCAGATTCCCCCTCCACTCTCTGCTACCTACATGCCCATCTTTTTTTTACTAGTCATATTGAGGGGTCCCCCCCTTGTTTATTGTTCTATTATTTTACTTCCTTTTTATTTCTTCCTTTTTATGGTTGTGAGCCCCCCCATGGTGAGATAGGTGACAAATAAATATACAAATAAAATTAACATTAATAATGTTAATAATATTAATAATTTCTTTTCAATCACTGTATATTTGTGACATCCCAATAGTCATAGGTGACTTGGGTGCAAACCCAAAACAATTGGAGCACTACTTGAACACCATTGTCATTGACAAATTCACCATCAGTCAATTGCAAAAGGCGGCTTTACTTGGAACAGCTTCCATCCTGTGACAATATCTGTAACACTATCAAACATCCACATCTTCCTATTCCAGGTCCTTAGAAAGGACTTGATAGGTAGATAAAAATGCTAACTCCAGTCTGAACATCTGGCTGACTCTGTGACGAACCATAATGATTTGGATTTTTGTTTGATTGATCTTATCGTAAGTTGGTTGTATAATTTCAAATGTTATTTGACTTTTTCCAAACATCCTTAGAAAATCCAACTTATATAAATCACAACCAAGTAGTTAAGGTGATAGCCTAGATGCCAAGAGACTGTGAGTTCTAATCCTGCCTTAAGCATGAAAGCCAGTTGAGTGCCAGTCCCTCTCTTTCAACCCAACCCATCTCACAGGGGTTTGGTTGTGGGGAAAATAGGAGGAGGGGGGAGTTGTAGGCATTTTCGTCTCCATGAGTAATTTATAAAAAAATAATAAAGGAGGGATAACATTAAAAAAAGTTTTTTAACATTTGGCAAGCCTGTTACTTTAATTTAGGACAGCAAAATTTCTATAAATATTCAAGCAAACAAAATAAATGCAACAGAAATCTACTAAAGCTTGCTACAAGCTTTCAGACAATTCATCTAGATTTCTGTATTTCTAATTTTTAAATTTAAATTCAAATTTAGACCATGATATGGCAAAGGGGATGGGGGCTTAAACATTTCTTAGAAATTTTCCACCCAAAATCATCTTTTTCTTTCTCCTGCACTGTATAAGCAGAGAAATGAAATCAAGCCAACAATTATAGCCAACTCCTTATACTGCAGTGCTGAGGGATGTCTGCATGATGTGGTCAAAAAAAGTCAAGCCATGAAGTTACAATCAAAAGTCCTTTTTTTTAATGTGTCATGCACATAAAACACGGGCGAACCTTTAATTGCAACATTGCAGCCGCCATCTTTTTTTTTTATCATTCCCTGCAGATAATCCTGGTAGTCTCAACTGGGGGCTTCCCATTTTGTGACTGCTTCTTGCAAAGAAATAATTGGAACTCTTTATGTGAGATGGGGGGAATTTACAGAGTGACAAGGGGAATCAGCAGGTCACAATGTTGCAATATTACGATCCTTCCTCTTTTTATATGTGCACTGTGTGATTCCGCACCCTAAAGAAGCACCACTGGCAAGGCTGTAACACAATGCTTGAGCGTGTTGTTGAGTTAGGTTATTGATTCAAGTCCAAATACAAGATTGCTTCTGAATGAAAGAGAATTGAGATGAATCCCTAGTTTATTCTCCTTCTCATTTATGATTTTTTGCTGTTAACAAAACTAGGTCTGGACTATTTCAAAATCCTACCCAGATATACAGTAGACACTAGAAAGGATGAACTGGAATTATAAATATAATAGAATACACCTTCAGAATAACATGAAGTTTGCCCCCTAGTATCTTCTAAGACAGCCTGCTTGTTTTCTTTTTGTGCATTGACTCTTTTATCAATCACATTTGGGGATATTGAGGCAGAACATCTGTTACTTATTACTCTGAAAGGAAGGGAGAGAGAAAAGAGCAAAAGAGCAAAGCTAGATATTAAAATCTAGACAGTTTATTTGTTAATACTTGGCAATAGAGTCCCATCTACTCAAAGTTAAGTTATTCTCTAAAGATTTGGCAATTTAAACTTTTCATGGGACACTTTTAAATGATTTCCAATGCTTGAGTTGCATCATTAAACACTTGTGCTTTTTTATTTATTTGTATCCTGCCTTTATTATTTTTATAAATAACTCAACATATCCAACACACTTTTCTCCTCCTATTTTCTGCACAACAAAAACTCAGGTCATGCCCAAACTCACCCAGCTGGCTTTCATGGCTAAGACAGGACTTGAACTTACAATGTCTTGCTTTCTAGCCTGGTGCCTTAACCACTGGTTTTAAAGATTTGTTAAACTTTACTTCCAATTCCAGCTGTTCAAGAAAAATTTACAGTTCCTTTATTCTTTTTTGTATCTGCATGAAAAACCCAATATGCTCTGTATTTTTTATTTGGCTAGTCCTTTAAACCATCAGCTGTCATTTCTCTAAACAAATGATCATAACTTGGAATATGTATCTCTTAGACCAGTGATGGTTAACCTTTTTGGTGCCGAGTGCCCAAAGCATGCACGCACAAGCATGAATGGACGTGCATGTGCCACAACCCCCAAAATGCAATGTGAGTGCCCCCGCACATGTGCCCTGCGCATGCACACACACCCCTGCGCATGCGCCCCCGTTTTGGCTTCCAGGTTGGTGGAGGAGGCTTTTCAGGCCCAAAATAGGGTGGAGATTGGAGAAGGCAGGAGACAGCTAGGATTCAATGGGGGGAGAAACTTTGGAGATCAGAGAAGGCAGGAAGAAGCTAGGATTCGATGGGGGAGAAACTTTGGAGATCAGAGAAGGCAGGAAGAAGCTAGGATTTGATGGGGGAGAAATTTTGGAGATCGGAGAAGGCAGGAGGAAGCTAGGATTCAATGTGGGAGAAACTTTGGAGATTGGAGAAGGCAGGAGGAAGCTAGGATTTGATGGGGGAGAAACTGCAAAAATTGGAGAAGGCAGGAAGGCAGGAGAAAGCTAGGACGCGATCTCCACAGTTTCTCCCTCACCGAGTCCTAGCTGCCTCCTGCCTTCCCTGCCATCTCTGATCTTTGCAGTTTCTCCCCCATCAAATCCTAGCTTCCTCCTGCCTTCCACGATCTCCAAAGTTTCTCGCCCCCTGAGTGCCTCCTGCCTTCAATGCTCCTTCGATCTTTGCAGTTTCTCCCCCCCCTCCATCGCATCCTAGCTTTCTCTTGCTTTTCTGCCATGGAAAGGCATCTGCAGAGGGTGGAACCTGCAGAGATCGGGGAAGGCCCTGCCCCCGTGCATGCGCGGCAGAGACCCAAAGACCAGTTGGCCGATGGGAGGTGCGTGCATGTGTGATGAAGCTGGGCTGGGACGACGGCTGGCATGCTGGCAGAAAGGGCTCTGCGTGCCACCTGTGGCACGCGTGCCATAGGTTCGCCATCACGGTCTTAGACCTTTGAGTAGAGTCAAACTGTCTATCTGAGTTCCAACATAGGATCTTTTAAGTAAAATGATAGCTGCTTTTTGGATCCATTTTTGTATCTGTTTCAATGTTTGGTGAGATTTAGTGAAAGGGAATATGGTTTATACAGTAATTTCTTCTGTGAATGGGAATTACTTCAACTCCCATGAAAGATTAAAATGCTTCTCACCCATATATTATTCTAGTGCACCTTTTCCCTGTCTAAATTCCCTCAGATTAGATTTTGTTTCTCACTATTCCCTCTCAACCTCTGTAAGCCTCACCTTTAAAGAATTCAAAGAGTGATAAAGATTTTTTTTTTTTTACTGTTGTGATTAAGAAGCACATTTATGATTACCTGCCACAAAGACTTGAGAGAAGGGGAGAAGGTACAGATGGTATGCAACGCTTGACTTCAAATGCAGCAGTGACATGGAAGATGCTGGAAAGATTGGTGGGCATCAGTGGTGAAATTCAGCCAGCTCTATCCGGATCGCGTGATCCGATAGCGCCGGCGATGGGAGGCTTTGCCCACCCGCCCAGACATCATCATGTCCCGTTTTTGACCCTCTGCGCATGTACAGAAGGCTCTGCACCAGTGGTGGGATTAATTTTTTTTTACTACCAGTTCTGTGGGCGTGGCTTGGTGGGCATGGCATGACTTGGTGGGCATGGCTTGGTGGGCATGGCAGGGGAAGGATACTGTAAAATCGATCAGCTGGGACTCGGGAAGCAGAGGTGGGGCCAGTCAGAGGTGGTATTCATCGGTTCTCCGAACTACTTAAAATTTCCGCTACCGGTTCTCCATAACTGTTCAGAAGCTGCTGAAACCCACCTCTGCCCTGCACATGCGTGGAGGAGGCCTGCACACTCACATTTGCGAACCGGTAGTGAAGGTAAGTGAATATCACCCCTGGTGGGCATGTGGGCTGGCTGCTGTTAGACAGACCTTGTGAAAGAGGAAATAGCACTTAGCAATAGCACTTAGATTTATATACTGCTTCACAGTGTTTTATAGCCCTCTCTAAGCGGTTTATAGAGTCAGCATATTGGCCCCAACAATTGGGGTCCTCATTTCACTGATCTCGGAAGGATGGAAAGCAGAGACAACCTTGAGCCGGTCAGGATTGAACTCCTGGTTGTGGGAAGAGTTAGCCTGCAATACAGGTAATCCTTGACTTATAACACAATTTTGGCACAATTGAGCCCAAAAATTATGTTGCTAAGGGAGCCATTTGTTAAGTGAGTTTTGCACTTTTTTTTATTGAATTTTAAACAAAGATATAAAGACAATACAATACAATACAAAAAATACAAAGACATTACAAAGACAAACAAATTCCCACCACCAACCTACCCACACCATACTTTACATATATGTTTTGATCATCATCAGAATATATATTGCTTTATAAGTTAATATATAAATGATACATTGTCAATTCAGTTTTGCACCATTTCATGACCTTTCTTGCCACAGTTGTTAAGTGAATCATTGCACCTGTCAAGTTAGTAACACGGTTGTTAAGTGAAACTAGCTTCCCCATTGACTTTGCTTGTCACAAGATCGCAAAAGATTATCACATCATCCCAGGATGCTACAACTGTCATAAATATGAACCAGTTGCCAAGGATCTAAATTTTAACCACACCACCATAGGGATGCCACAACAATTGTAAGTGTAAAAAATGCTCATGTCACTTTTTTCAGAGGTGTTGTAACTTCGAACGGTCACTAAATGAACTGTTGTAAGTGGAGGACTACCTGTACTGCATTCTAACTACTGTGCCAGCACAGGTAGAGGGACAGTATGTACTAGCCTTGCCTTACTCATCTTGCAAGGCTCCTCCAGAATTAGTTTTGGATGAATCGTGTCCCATCCAGAATGGATTAGCCAACCCTTTTTAAGGCTGCATGCATTAAAAAAAAGTCAGTTTCTTCCATACGTCTTATCATACACCTACATACCAGGTGCTCTGATTTGGTATAAGGCAGCTTTATATATTCTTAAATATAACATTCCTGATTTATATTGCACTTCAGAGTTCACTTCCTGAGAAATGTACGATTTAGATATTGGTTGTAAGCAGGGGTGAAATGCTACCAGTTTAGACTGGTTCGCCCAAACTGGTAGTAATAAAAGCTACAGCTTTGCCTGAACCGGTAGTAAAAAAAATGCTACCGGTTCGGACAAACCGGTATTTCCGACTATCAGCTGTGCCGCAAGATTTATATATCAGGAAATCCTGATTTCTAGAGAATCTAAATTGTGCAGAACAGCTGTTTTCCCCCCCTCGCTGTTCTACTTACCTTGGAAAAGGCTTCTTAAGCCTCCTTTTTCAGCGCTGCATGGTAGCGCCTGTGGTGCACATGTGCTTGCAGTGCACATTTGGTGCTCAGCGCGCATGTGCGCACAGCAAACTGGTAGCAGACTTCAGAGCATTTCACCACTGGTTGTAAGTCAGGAAAAGGCCACCTCTTGTTTGGGGCAGGTTGCATTTTTTTTTTTAAAGTGGCATGATAATGATGCAATGACCTCATTCGAAGGGTGCAGGCTGGAAATTTGAGATTGTTTTCCTAATTCATAGTGTTGCATTGGACAAAAATAGACAAGGGATATTCAGCATATTATCCATCTTTATTTGGGGTGGGGGGTGGATCAAAAGGAAAAGAAAAATAAAAGATTCTCATCCCAGCTGTTTTTAAGGCTGTAAGTGTGCTGGCCTCTCTCTCTCTCTTTTTTTTTAGGATATATTTTCTATTTATTTCCCATTCTAGCTTCCAGACTTGGAATTTCACTGTCATCCATCTAGTACTAACCAAGTCCTGCTCAGTTTAATTTCTGAGCTAAGATTAGCTAGATGGTGTTGCCACTGATGAAGGTAAGATGGAAAAATGGAGAAACAAGAGCAGAAAAAAGAGAGAAAACTTGTGGGGAAGGATCTTGTGTGTGTGTGTGTGTGTGTGATGTGTGTGTGTGTGTGTGTGTGTGTGTGTGTGTGTACATCTTTGTTGTACACACACACACACACTCTGTTAGCCAGAAAAAAGTGTTTAATATCCTTGCTAACGATAGAATTGTGCTTTAGGCATGTTCAAAGACATTCTCATTTTTACAATTATTTAATGGTTGCATTGCAGACAACACAGCAGAAAAAAGAAAGCAAGTTGACCCCAAACAACACCTCTAAATGGGTCGAACTGTACACTTTATATCACTCACCCCATAACCCATTTGTTATTCTAACAAAACCACTATGCACCGAAGACAAATTCCTTGTGTGTCTAATCACACTTGCCCAATAAAGAATTCTATTCTATTCTATTCTATTCTATTCTATTCTATTCTATTCTATTCTATTCTATTCTATTCTATTCCATTCCATTCCATTCCATTCCATTCTACTCCACTCCACTCCACTCCACTCCACTCCACTCCACTCCACTCCACTCCACTCTATTCTTGGATTTTCAAAAAAGATTTCACAATTAAGCAGGCAAACAATCCTTGTTTAGAATGACAGACAAAACTGTAGACATCATCCTTGAGAGTGCAACTGGCTTTTTCTTAAACTCTAATTTCATAGCATCCCCCACCTTTTTTTTTTTTTAATGCTATACTGTCATTCTGCCATTCGGACAATTTGATGTTAGCCCAACTGAAACATAATGATGTACTCATGGAATGATATATTGTACATGGCTTGGTTGAAATGAACAAATTCTTGTAGTCAGCTGGTTATAAGTAATCAGATTTTTAGCAGAGTTATTCCTCTTTTGCACCAACTGATATTTTGCCCTTAAATGTCAATATGATATAATGCCCAATTTTAACTTTGTGGGCAAAGTGCCATCAATGTTAGTGAAAACAGAACTGAGAGCACAATTTGTTCACTTCCATTTATGCTTTCATTTAGTTAGGAGAAAAAAATATTTTACTCTTCCCACATCTGCTCTATATTTCCCATTAATTTTCACTGACATTTTATCTATTTTCCACCCCACCCTCCCCTTCTGTCACTGAATGTAAACTAAACTCCCATGTTCTTTGAATTTCCTGTTGATGTAGTTGTTCTACACTGCTGCTCATCTTATTTAGCATTTTGTCCTCAGAAAGAACATCCACCTCTGAACTTCAGATTTCATATGCTGAGTATACATTTAAAATGTTTAAATTAAATTAGAGCCAGTTGGCATAACTCAGTGTTTCATTTTGGTCATGGATCCCAAATTCTACCAATTCACCAGGCTTATTTGCCTGGCTAAGCTGCTTGGAATGAATGTTCTCCAACTGCTGGGAGATGATGCCACTTGCCATCCTGAGCTATAAATATTGTACCAGCAACTTGCATGAAAAACGTGCAGTATGGGTGATTCATCAGATGACTGGCAAGGAGGAACTGAATAGTGATAAGTTGCTATTTCCCAGGGATTCACAATAGATATTTTTTTTATATTCTTATGTAATGGTTGAACATATATAATCCGTTTTTTTTGTTCTTCCATTTAGTCATGTCCAATTCTTGGTGAACACCTCAACAAATTCCTGAAATTTTCTTCACAAGGTTTTTTTCTTTCTTTCTTCAGAAGTGGTTTGCATTGCCTCCTTCCTAGAGCAGAGAAAAAATGATTAGCCAAATGATTAACCTATCTGACTTTGTAGCTAAAGTGGGATTAGATCTCAGTCTCTAGATTTATAGACTGATTCCTTAACCATTGACCAAACTGGCTCTCAATACAGAATTAAGCAAGCATTTAATTTAGTCACTAAAGGCTTACACATGGATATACTTTGTTTTCCCTTGTTTTTGGAGGGACACCGATTGGGAATGAAATGATTTTTCTCATCAGTCAAAAAACCTTGTGAAACAGATATTCCTAACTTGGCCTTTTCTGCAGTGGCCTAAAGTTTCTGGGACTCTCTGTTGAATGAATGTTCAGCCTGTCTGTTACTGCTGTCGCTTGGCTTTCAATGATTAATAAACATACATCTACAGCAGATGAGACAGGGGAGAGCACCCTACAACCTATAGTATCTGTGTTGCTCCTGCTGCATTGATGCAATGTACTGTAGTCTGTAAAATCTCTTTCTCATTTAATGATAGAAATAGATGACAAGATCTGGGGAATCATTAGCAGCATTTAAAATATACTAAAAGTGTCACCTTTCCCTTAGACTGAAGATTAAGATGAGTAAAAAAAAAAAAACCCAATAGCTTTAGGAACATTTCCTGAACATTATACAGAAACATAAAAATTATCTTGGGTCAGCCTAATTTGTTGAGTGCCAGAGCTATGATGATCCCAGAAAGCTGGCTAAGGAATCTCAACCCATCTTTTGTAGCAAATTTGCACTCAGAATCAGCACTCGTCCAGGCACAAAGTACTACTTAGCTTAGTAATAAACCAAATTGTGAATTTTACCCAAAATTCTAAGCCATAAACTTAGTTACAAACCACAATGCTCACACACCACAAAGCTTGCAAATCACCATTTTATGGCATTGTATGATACGTGGATTCAATATATGCATTATTTAACCCCAAACTGATTTAAATGAAAGTTCTATTCTAATCAAAAGAACAGCATTCTCCTAATTTTATGTTTATAGATACAATATCAGGTGTTGGCCACAACCAATGCTTCAGTTCTTTCTTTAATAGTAAGGAGGGTGGAAGACATTTTATTGTTGCTGCTCATTCAGTTAAGGGGGGGGGAATCAATCAAGACCTTCACCCAGGACTTTTTCAACAAGCAGTGTACAGTTTATATGTAATAAATATTCTGATATCATCATCTTCTTCTTTTTCTTCTAATGACCCCATAATCCCTTGCGGGGTGAAATCTGGGCAACTGAATGGAGCTAGCAGAGTGTTTTAATGGCCGGATGCTCTTCCTGTTTCCAATGCGGATTTTTATTTAGCAGATATATTCTCAGTGTGCCCAGAGAGAGAAATAACTGCCTCTACCTAGGATTGAACTCATGGCCTCCTGATTGTGAAGCGAGAGCTCCACCTCTAGGCCACTGCATCACTCCTAATAAATATTCTGATATTCCCTTCATGAAAATGTTCCATTTCATTCTGTGTCATGCAAATATTATTCAAAAATGGATTTAACCTGATGACTTTAATTATTTTACATTGAGTGCGGCAAAAAAAAAATAGAATCCAATCTTTTCTGATTACAAAGAGGTCATTCTTTTATAGAGAACCTTTCTGAAAAAAAATCTACTTCAAAAAGCTGACAATGAAAGACATTATTATTTTATGTATTAATAGAAAACATAATAATTTATTGTACTGTTATACTTTGATCCATGACTTATGGTTTAAATAAAATATAAGATGGTGTTTTATTACATAAAAAGAAAATAAAGAAGCAAAAATAAATGTGAGTTGGTTTAATGAATGATAAATGCTTTTGAAATCTTCGAAAAATTCATAATTGCTAGAAAGAATTTTATATTCATAATTCCCTGGAAAGGTTTTTTTAACAACAGCAAATTTTTCATGTTGGAAATATTCCTGAGAAGCAACAAGCCTTTTGAACGAACTAGATGAAAAAATGAAAATGAAAAAAAGCAGCTGTGCTAACTTTTCTAGGGCAAGATTGGGCAAAGTGTGGCCAGCAGGCAGTCTCCAAATTCCCTGAAGTCACACTGTTATAATCTGGAGATTAAATGGTTGATTTTCCATAGTATTTATTTCCTTCTTTTGCTTAGAAAAAGGCAGACAAGGTGACTAAAGAAATTTCTTTCCTTGATTCATCCATTCCCACAATTCTTTGTGGGTTTCTACTTGATTGTTATTCATATAAATTGTCATAGGACACCCTAAGTAGATTTTTTTTGTCAAAACTGGATTTATTTTCTGTTCCTTCCTCAGAACATTTAATTTACTAAATCCCAAATTAAATATTTAATGGATGAACTGATTCCATTCAGCATCTTATACCTGGCTATCTATATTTTTTATTTACTTTTTTTTTCTTTGCTGGTAATTAATTTCCCCTATAAGACATTGCACAGAAGATTTAACAGCAGGATAAATTGGATCGAGCATTGATATTAATTTTATATTGCTATTTGGCATTTTTTAAGCATTCTGACTTTAACATACAAACTATGTTTGGTGGTACTGCAGAATTTTTTATGATCTAGTGAGGAAAGGGGAAAAATCTCATGTGGAGAGGAGAATTTATCAGATCTGTCTGTCTGTCTGTCTGTCTCTCTCTCTCTCTCTCTCTCTCCATCTCTCTCTCTCTCTCTCTCCATCCAGTGGTGAAATCCATTTTTTTTACTACCGGTTCTGTGGGTGTGGCTTGGTGGGTGTGGCTTGGTGGGCATGGCATGGGAAGGATACTGCAAAATCCCCATTCCCTCCCCAATCCTGGGGGAAGGATATTGCAAAATCTCCATTCCCACCTCACTCTGAGGCCAGCCAGAGGTGGTATTTGCCGGTTCTCTGAACTACTCAAAATGTCCGCTACCAGTTCTCCAGAACCTGTCAGAACCTGCTGGATTTTACCTATCTATCTATCTATCTATCTATCATCTATCTATCTATCTATCTATCTATCCATCTATCTATCCAGTGGTGAAATCCAAATTTTTTTAGTACTGGTTCTGTGGGTGTGGCTTGGTGGGCGTGGCAGGGGAAAGTTACTGCAAAATCTCCATTCCCACCCCACTCCAGGGGAAGGATACTGCAAAATCCCCATTCCTTCCCCATTCGTGGGGGAAGGATATTGCAAAATCTCCATTCCCACCCCACTCTGAGGCCAGCCAGAGGTGGTATTTGCCGGTTCTCTGAACTACTCAAAATGTCCGCTACCAGTTCTCCAGAACCTGTCAGAACCTGCTGGATTTTACCTATCTATCTATCTATCTATCTATCATCTATCTATCTATCTATCTATCTATCCATCTATCTATCCAGTGGTGAAATCCAAATTTTTTTAGTACTGGTTCTGTGGGTGTGGCTTGGTGGGCGTGGCAGGGGAAAGTTACTGCAAAATCTCCATTCCCACCCCACTCCAGGGGAAGGATACTGCAAAATCCCCATTCCTTCCCCATTCGTGGGGGAAGGATATTGCAAAATCTCCATTCCCACCCCACTCTGAGGCCAGCCAGAGGTGGTATTTGCTGGTTCTCCGAACTACTCAAAATTTCCGCTACCAGTTCTCTAGAACCTTCATCTATCTATCTATCTATCTATCTATCTATCTATCTATCTATCTATCTATCTATCTATCTATCTATCTATCTATCATCTTTTTAAACATCCAGCCAGAGTGAATTCTATATGTTTAATGTTAAATTTATTTGATGTTTGGGTCATTCCCCCCACTTTCTTGTACACAATTTTCTTTTTTGTTGTTAGAGTTAGATGTATGTTTTTCTGTTTTGTATTTTATTTTATTTGTGTGTGTGTGTGTGTGTGTGTGTGTATACACATAAACACACACACACAAATAATAATACATATATATTATATTATGGAGAGGTAGATCCAAAGTCCAACCATGTTCATTAGCTCTTATGGAACACGACATATTCCTGACTCCAAAGTAAGTCTTTACTTGCCAGGAGCCAGGTTTTGAAGCTATGCAATTCTTCATTACTAAGTTTGTTGTCCCACCAGACAGCAGCAACAATGCCTTTCTTGTAGATCTCAGGATACTGGGATATCTTTAGAGAGAAGGATGAGCTCCAAAGAGATGGATGGAGTTGTTCTCTGTCTCTGAGGCCTCATGAGAAAGTTAATCTTGTTGATCAATAGATTTCTCCAAAACGCTTCTTCCCCTTTTTCTTCTGCTGAGTACTCCTTTGAAGATGTCGTGAAAAAAAAAGCTGCTGGAATAAATTCTCCTGATTTTTTACACTCTTTGGTGACGTTGAGTTTATGCCCCTTCCTTTTCTTCATCTTCCTTTGCTTCACTCTGTAATAAAATAATCCTTCTTTTGGATTGCAGGCGGTGGAGATATTTCATTGATCATCTCCTTAGTCTCAGAAGTTTCCTTAAAGTAATGGGAATTAATAATTATGAGAATCAATAATACAAATGGCAGACAGAGAGAGTGAATTCCATCTGATAAATCACAGACTTTCCTTATAGACATGTTCTGTTTAGGCCACCAAGCAATGATTCACTCAGATACTATTTCCAAATGCTGATTCTGAGAATATTGCCTTGAAACGTGGGCAAAGGAGAGAAATAAGTATGCATGCAAGAGCTGCTTGTTTCATATAGTGATTGTTTAGTATTCAAGGTGGAGCCTGCTAAGGCATGTAGTATATTCAGCTTTGTTCATAGATTTGCTCAGGTTTGAAAATGGCAAATCTCAGATAGAAAAATAAATGCAAAACAATGCATCAGAATCAGCTAAACACAGGCTGTTCCTTGGATAATACAGGCAAGTGGGCTGTATTATCAATACCACGAAGATTACTGCCTTCTGTTAGCATTTCTTCCAATGTAGGTTTTTAAGATCACTATGATTATATAATTACCGTATGTGTATAGGATGCAGAGGATGTCCAGAGTTATAACAAAACAAGTGTGGCTTGAATGAGAACAATACTAGAAATGAAATGAAAGGGGTATTGCGTTTATAACCCAGATGATCAATTCGATTAAAAAGCAAAATGGGGAATACCACAAGTAATACATCTGAAGTCTTATCCAACAAACAATATCTCTACTTACATGGCTACAGTAGTTTTTATTTAGATTCCCAAGGTGGTGTGTTTAAATTTTACATTTTTTCTTACATTGAACTAGGTAAACTCGCAAAATGGAATGTTGGTATTTTCAGCACTAAATCTGTTTCATTAGAGATGTATATAATATAATGAGCAATTATTCCTTAAAATGATGGTACAATAAAATCCCATTTAATTATTCCCTATTTAACAGATGCCGAAGACAACATTTACAGCCTAACATCTGAAATAACAGACAAGTCCACTGCATTCAAAGTAGTATGGATATACATTAAGTCTATCTTATTTTTATGACAACCATGACAATTTATTTATTTAGAAAATTCATATAACCATTCATACGTAACTCTGGGTAGCAAGCAATACATACAAAAACAATAAGCATAACTGATTAAAATAGAAAAATGCATGGAATAATAAATAAATAGCCAAGGCATTACATAATATTTGCACAATACTTTATGACAACCATGGCTATTTATTTATTTAGAAAATGTATAGAGCTGTCCATACATAACTCTGGGCAGCAAACCATACATGCAAAAACAATAACCATAACTAATTAAAATAGAAAAATGCATGGAAAAATAAATAAATACCCATATTTGCACAAAACACTCATGTATGGGCCTTAACTCTTGGGGGGGGGGAAGAGCCAAGTTTGAACAGCCTTCCAGAAGGCTGAGAGGGTTGAGGCTATCAAATCTCACTGGGCAGACCATAGCACATGCCTTCTCAGCCCCATAGGGTGGCGCTGTTTGGTACAGGCGATCTGGAGCTTGCCTATTCTGTAAAATCTGATGATGGAGCAATCAGAAACCTTCAGAGACACGTGATCCTGCAAGTGATTTGGCCTATGCCATGTAGGACTTTAAAAGTGATGCTAGCACCTTCAATTGCAATTGAATCACAAATGACTATGCAGAACACAATGATATAAATTGACCCAAACAATATACTTTGTATTTAACAGACATTTGAGAATAATGGAACCAGTGGTGAGTGCCTCCCGGTTCCTTCCAGTTCCGCCGAGCCAGTAGCGGTGATGATATGATGTCACCAAACCGGTTCTGCCCCCCCCGCATTATTCTTACTTTTTATTTGGCCCCACCCCCAATCTATTGCTGCTTCCTGAGTTCTAGCTGATCAGCTAGAAGGAAAAAAAGTGTTTAAACTCTTGCCACGGGGCTTCAAAAGGCCACCCTACAGCTGATCAGTGGTAAAAGGCAGTTTGGTGGTAGACCGGTGCCTCCAAAAACAAATGGGTAGACCGGTGCCTCCAAAAACAAATGAGTAGACCGGTACAGGGGTGGGTTCTAAAATTTTTTACTACCAGTTCTGTGGGCATGGCTTATTTTGGGGGCGTGGCTTGATGATCATGTGACAATTCTTTAGGATTTAGCAGAGGTACTGGTCTACCAGGCTTTTAACTGCTTGCAGAGCTGTACCGGTCTACTCATTTGTTTTTGGAGGCACTGGTCTACCCATTTATTTTTGCAGGCACCAGTCTACCCATTTATTTTTGCAAGCACCGGTCTACTCATTTGTTTTCTTTTAACACTGATCAGCTGTAGGGCAGCCCTTTGAAGCCCCGCGGCAAGAGTTTAAACAGTTTTTTCCCCTCTAGCCTATCAGCTGGGACTCAGGAGGCAGCAATAGATTGGGGGTGGGGCCAAATAAAAGGTAAGAATAATGCAGGGGGGGTCAGGGGGTGGGGGGTCGAGGGGGCAGAACTGGTTCAGTGATGTCATATTGTCACCGCTACTGGCTCGGCGGAACCGGGCCTAACCGGGAGGAACCCACCACTGAAAGGATCTCAATGGAGCTATCATGAAAATGACTACTCAAGGGTTTTAGTAAGAAGAGTTTTATTTATGAATGATAACTTTAACTATATTTCATAGAATGGCACACATATACACACAGCAAACAACATTTATGCACATACTCAAATCTATCCCAGCGAATTCAATGGAATTGTGGATTACTCTGAGGAATCTGGGTATAGGATTGCAGTTTAAAAGTCTGAAGAACAGAACTTTAGATGTCAGGCAAGAATGAAGATGCCCTTTTTCTTTTTGCTACCAGCTTATGTTCATTCAAGAGCATCTGAAGGTTAGTTTTAATTTCTTTATGACTTGTACTTTATAGAAGAGATTTATGTTAAAGCTTCAAACTGGAAGGTTACTTTGAAGGTTGAAATATTGTAGTAATGAAAAAATATTAAATTTAAATCTTAAATCTCATTTATAGTGATATGTAAGCATAGAATCATAAAGAAGAATAGAAGGACATACTTTAGGAAATTTTTTAGTTCGACATCCTGGCCAGTACAAAAAAACCCTACTACAGTATTAATGATATATGACAATTTAGCCTCTCTTTAAACACTTTGTGTGGGGGGGGGATCTACCACCTCCTGAAGTAGATTGTTTCTACTTGCTTATAATTTAAACTCATTCTTGTCTTGTCATTCTTGTAAACCTGTCTACTTCTGGAACAATTTTGGACAACCCTATCTCATTTAGGGATTGCCTTTCACTGATTGTGTCCACCTGTTCCATCAAGTCCAACAGGAGAGGCATGCTACTGGCCCTTTCTATTAAAGACTGCCACCTGGTGGGACCCAAAAAGAGAACCTTTTCTGTTGCAGTGCCTGGTGCTTTCTCCCAGATATTAGATTAGCCCCAACCAGTGGTGGGTTTCTACCGGTTCGCCCCAGTTTGGGCGAACCAGTAGTGGCGGCGGCGGGAAGCTCCGCCCACCCACCTGGATGTCATCACGGATGCTCTGAGCATGCGCAGAAGGTTCTGTGCATGCGCAGAAGCGCTGCAGGTGCGCTCCCAATTCTGAACTGGTAGGGAAGGTAAGTGGAACCCACTACTGGCCCCAACCCTGGTGGCTTTTCAACCAGCTTTGAATACTTAGCTATATCACCAGGCGTGAAGGTCAGAATATGTGCCAGAGCCCATGGCATGGTTGTGTGGTTGTGGCTGGAATGCTTTTTACCTTGGTTGCTAAATTATACTTATTATATTATTTTTATTTTATATTTTTAACTGCTGTTGGAATAAAGAAGGGATAGACAGCCATATACATTGAAATAAATAATAGTAAATAAATAAATATTCTATGTGACAATCTTTTAATTACTTGAAACAATTATTGTGTCACTCTGGAAGCTAAACACACACAGCATCTCCAAACATTCTTCACAGCTTTTCCTATCAAGCCTCTTGCACTCAACATGCAGTCCTCAATGGAACTGCATCTACATGGAGGGAAGCATGCAGTAGGGTATTACAAGGTTCTGTCTTAGGCCCAGTACTCTTCAACATCTTAATAAAGAATTTAGATAAAAGGATAGAAGGGAAACTCATCAAATTTGCAGACAACACCAAGTTGGGGGGGGGGATTGTCAACACTTTAAAAGACAAGCTCAAGATCCAGAAGGGTCTTGAAAGACTTGAACCTGGCCCCTATCCAACAAAATGTAATCCAGTTTCATAATCATAATCATAAGTTTATTTGTCAAGCATATATAAGCTAACAGGTAAAAGTATAAACATAATTTGAATACATGAAAAGAGTAAGTAAAAAGGAATATTAGGACAGGGACGCTGGTGCACTTATGCACGCCCCTTACAAACCTCTTAGGAATGGGGTGAGGTCAACAGTAGACAGTTTAAGGTTAAAGTTTTGGAGGTTTGGGGAAGAAACTACAGAGTCAGGAAATGCATTCCAGGCATTGACCACTCTGTTACTGAAGTCATGTTTTCTGCAATCGAGTTTGGAGTGGTTTACCTTGAGTTTGTATCTATTATTTGCTTGTGTATTGTTGTGGTTGAAGCTGAAGTAGTCATTGACAGGAAGGACATTGTGGTAGATAATTTTATGTACTATGCTTAAGTCAGACTAAGTCAGGATAGTTCTAAGTTGTCTAAACCCAAAATTTGGAGTCTGGTGGCATAAGGTATTTTATTGTGGTTAGAGAAATGGAGGATTTGTCTCGTAAAATATCTCTGGACTCTCTCGATTGTATTTATGTCCAATATACAGTGCGGATTCCAGACAGATGAGCTGTATTCAAGAATTGGTCTAGAAAATGTTTTGTATGCTCTAGTTAGTAGTACAACATAGCATAGGACCTAGTTATCTTCGAGACCGCCTGCTGCTACCGATGACCTCCCATCGACCTGTGCGCTCCCACAGAGAGGGCCTCCTCGGGGTGCCATCAGCCAAACAATGTAGGCTGGTGACCCCCAGGGGGAGGGCCTTCTCTGTGGGGGCACCTACCCTCTGGAATCAGCTGCCCCCAGAGATAAGGAGAATCCAAGATCTCGGTGCCTTCTGCCGTGCCCTTAAAACTTTCTTTTTTCAGCAAGCTGGGCTGGCTTAACATATTTTTAAACATATTTTTAATTTTTTAATTGGTTTGTTATCTTAAATTGGGGCCAAATTAATATATATCCTTTTAATTGTTTTCAATGTTTGTATTGTATGTTTTTATCTGGCTGTACACCACCCTGAGTCCCTCGGGAGAAGGTGCAGTATATAAATTCGAAATAAAGTAAAATAAAATAAATTAAATAAATAAACATTACCAGAGAAGACGCTACGGAAGATTAGGTTAACAACTTAGGTTAGACAACTTTTTGGCAATGTTGTTACAGTGGGCTTGGGCATTAGATCTTTAGAAATGAGTACTCTAAGGTCCTTGACAGAGTGAGGGTCATCTACAAGGTCATGTCCATCTAATTTGTATTTTATGTTTTGATTTTTTTTGCCAATGTGCAAGACAGAGCATTTGTTGGTTGAGATTTGAAGTTGCCACTTGTTAGACCAATCTGACACATAGTCAAGGTATTTTTGAAGTGTGGTTGCATTGTCGCTGGTGTTGAATAGTTTAACATCATCAGCGAAGAGAACACAGTTGCTTTTAATGTGATCACAAAGGTCATTTATGTAAAGTATGAAGAGTGTTGGACCTAAGACATTGCCTTGGGGAACACCGCTATTAACATGCACAGGATTTGATAGACCGCTTCCTATTTTGACCACTTGTTGTCTGTTTGATAGGAAGGCAGCTATCCATTTATGTAGGAGTCCAGAAATACCATAGGATTTTAGTTTTATAAGTAATTTGTCGTGTACTACTGAATCAAAAGCTTTACAGAAGTCTATGTAAACTGTGTCTATTGCTTTGCCCTGATCGAGATGTGTAGTCCATATGTTTTTGCAATGTAATAGTTGTAGATTACAGGATAATTTTTTTCTGAAACTGAATTGTTTGTTAGAAAGTAGGTTGTTTGTCTCTAGGTGTAGGGTAATAGATTGGTTAATGATTGATTCCATGACTTTGCAAGTGACGCAACATAAAGAGATTGGTCTGTAATTTTCAACTAGGCTAGGATCTCCCTTTTTGAAGATAGGGATAACCATGGCTTGTGTCCATCAGTAGTAAGATTTTACTCTCAGGCAAGAAAAAACCAAATGCACAGGTATATAATAGGTGATACATGGCTGAATAGCAATAACTGTGAGAGGGATCTATCTAAGAGCCCTAGTGGACAATCAAAAATAAATCAGTATGTGCTGCAACTGCCAAAAAAGTCAATGCAATGAGTAGGCTGCATCAACAGAGGGATAGTATCAAGATTACATGAAGTGTTAATACCATTTTATATTGGTAAGACCACACTTGGAATACTGTGATCAGTTGTGGTCAACATGACACAAAAAAGATGTTGAGACTTTAGAAAGAGTATAGGGAAGAGCAACAAAGATGATTAGGGGACTGGAGGCTAAACTGTATGATGCATGTTTGTGGGAACTGGGTGTGTCTAGTCTAACAAATAGAAATATTAGGGGTTACATGATTGAAGTCTTCCAATATTTGAGGGGCTGTCACAGAGAGGAGGTGGTCAACCTATTGTCCAAAGCACCTGAAGGCAAGACAAAAAATATGGAAGGAAGCTTAACAAGGAGATATCCAACCTAGAATTAAGGAGAAATTTCCTGTCAGTGAGAACAATTAATTGCCTCCAGAAGTTGTGGGTGCTCCAGCATTGGAGGTTTTTAAGAAGAAATTGGACAGCCATTCATCCAGAATCATATAGGGTTTCCTGCTTAAGCAGTGGGTTGGACTAGAAAGACCTCCAAGGTCTCTTCCGACCCTGTAAATTATTTTGTCATAATTATTCTGTAATTCTACTTCCCTCTGGATAGGCTCTAGTTTGACAATGTCTTCCTTAAAAGGCAGTATGCAAAACCGGATGTAGTTAGAACATAGCAGACTTAATGAGTGTCTTATTCAGACAACTTCTAACGTTAGCCACTACCATCATCTGGGACAGGATTAAAACAATTAAACAGTGAAGCAGAAAACTTCCAATCTCTGTCTCCCATATCTCCAGAATAAAACTTAATCAAGAGCAAACAAGTTGTCTCAAGTCAAGTTTTCAAGTCTTGATGAATCTTTGGATGTGTCTATTTAAGGAGTAAAACAAATACCTGAACCAAGACTTTCAGACCACCAAGGATGCTGAACTCAAGTTAGCTTCCTTAATAGCTCACTTAGGCATTTGCAGATGCTGGTTTGTGATTTATTTTGGACAAGTACTTATATTTATGTATGGGAACTAAGAAGTAACTAACCACAAAGCTGACTTGTGCCAACCTCCACTTTACTATGTATTTTCACTATAAGCAGAATATCTTATGCATATTATCGAAAATAAGATGATTGCCATTTGACATAATTTCTGATCAGCATTTATTTTATAACTATTTAAAGTTGTTTGTGCCCTCCTTAAGTAAGCAGAATTTTGTTGTCTGTCCCTGCATTGTTCAAATACAATTGTCTTAAGAAGATGTGTCATTAATTGGGTCATAGGATATTTTCCCATTCACTATGGCAAAAATTTAAAAATGGTTTTCCATTGCCGTCTAGAAAGAGAGAGAGAGACTCAATCTTTCCTCCAACTGTAGATTTCCTTGTGGTCTCCCATTCAAGTAATAACCAACTCTGAATCTTTCTAAATTTTCAAAGGTTAGCCTTAGCCAGTTATTATCTGACAGTAAGTTGCTTATTTCCATCATAGGAGACAGGGTATGGAGTGAGATCATGCCCCATATTTTCTAACAATCATATCCTGGTTGGATTTACAATAAGGATGCTAGATAAAATTAATTGTTATTCCAACCTGAAAAATTAGGAAAAAGATGACTACCATATTTTTCGGAGTATAAGATGCACCTCCCCCCCCCCAAAAAAAGAGGGTGAAAATCTAGGTGTGTCTTATACCCCGAATGTAGCCCCGCCCAGCTTCTCAAACAGAGGTTTCAGAGGCTGAAAAAAGCATCAAAAAAGAAGCTGCCCCCAAACAGAGCTTCAGAAAAGAAGCCCCCAAACAGAGCTTCAGAGGCTTTTTTTCTGAAGCTGTTTCAGAGGCTTTCAGAGGCAGATTTTTTTTTTTCTGAAACAGAGTTTCAGAAATTTCAGAGGCAGAAAAAAAAGCAAGGCACAGAGCTCACAACCAAGGAACCTGTTGCTAAAATTCACCTCCGGGAACAGCTGATTGGGGGTATTCAGGGAGGCAGATCCACCTGCCAATCAGCTTTTTTCTTATTTTCCTTCCCAAAAACTAAGGTACGTCTTATACTCCGATGCGTCTTATATTCTGAAAAATACGGTATGTAGCTACATTCTGCTTTTATCACTGGACTTAGAGAAAGCAGAGTCTTTGCAGGTCAAGAATCTATTCTGGAAAGCTTGTTACCCAAACCTTTCAGGTTTGACAGGCTGTACTTCTGAAATAACATGTTGAAAAACTTATTGTAAAATATGCACCTGTCAAAATTTTGCATTTGCTAATGGAGATGTGTGAACCTTTGAGAAAATTGATCTGCAAGGAATGAACAACAACAACAACAAAAAGAAAGCTACAGAAAAAGGCTTTTTGAGGAAATGAAAAGGAATATAAAACATCCTCCAGTTCTGAAAGCTTTATATAACACAAAGAATATACTCGCTGATGTGATACATCAAGGATGGTACTAATTCAGCAAGATGAAAAGTTGACATTTGCCAAACACTGTATTAGCAATGGATTAAAATAGGCACAATAAAAAGCTGAGCAGTTAATAAAGAAAGAGTTTAGCATGAAATAGCAATATCAGTTTGCTTGAACACAATGTCCTTTTGCATTTCAAAACCTTTTAGGCTGCATACTTACTTCAGTCCAGAAATTAGTCCCATTGTGCTGCCTGAGACATAATGTCCAGTCTACATGTATGACCTCAAAGCACACTGAAGAAGTCCCATGCTGAGTAATGCTCATATTACTTAGAAACTAAATCTGGCCTCAAAGGGAATTCTAAACTCTTACTCTTACTTACTTGCTGGGTCTTGTTAGCAATGGAGACCAACATCTGAGTCACCGGGGTACTCCTGTTTATCAGTTAGCTGCTGTTGCAATGGCAGTGAGAAAAAGGAAGAGAAAGGTATAGTTCTAATAACCCAAATTATTGAGGAGAAACTTCCTAACTGTGAGGACAATTAACCAATGGAACAGCTTGCCTTTAGACATTGTTGGGTGCTTTATCACTGGTGGATTTTAGGAAGAGACTGGACAGTCACTTGTTTGAAATGGTATAGGATCTCCAGCTTGAGTAGGGGGCTAGACTAGAAGATCTCCAAGGTCCCTTCCAGCTCTATTCTGATTCTGATTCAGATTCAGATGGCTTAAGATGGAAAAATTCAACACTGCAAGATCGAATCTAGTTCAGTCACCTGGACCAGAGGTTTACTCTTTCGAGCTTTCAAACTTGTGTTGGAGCCCATCTTCAGGGAACTTTTCTCTACTTGAAAATGTGCTTTGGGCTATTTATGTGGTGCCTTCCTATTGGTTGATTGGTGTGCTGATGGCCCGTGATTGGCTGTTGTTTCCTTGTGCTGCCAAATTCGGCATTACCCACCTCAGAGGAATGGTTGATGAAATTTATAGAATTTGTTAAGAAAGTGACTTCTTTGATTAGAGAATGGTCATTAATGACATTCATCAGTAACTGGGAACTTCCTTATGGACTTTTTGTGTCAAGAAGAAAATTATTTTGTGACCTATGGTTTCTACGATTAGAAAGAATAGTTTATAGAAAGAAAGGAGCGAGAGAGAGATTCTATTATAGTTACATGGATAACTTCCAAGAAGAAAATCAAAAGCTACTTTATATATATATTTTTCATGTTTTCTGTCCTGTTTTTCTGTTTCTTTTAATTTTTGCCTCTTTCTTTCCTTTCTTTTTCTTCTTTTTCAAGTATACTATATTTACATTTTTTTGAATTTCTTATTCTATTATTATAATTTATTATTAATTCTTATTAAACTCGTTTAATAAAAACTACTTTAAAAAGGAAAAAGGAAAAGGAAGGTATATTGGAGTTCCGCTACTTCATCTTCTAATAATCAGGATGGCACCATGCAGCAATTAAATTAGACCAGAAGCAATAATGATAGGCAAAGAGAATGCAATCTAGGCAGCTAATTTCATGCTGGTATAATTTTCTGCTCCCTTGGGATTTATTGTCATGCCTTACTGCAGTAATTGCAGCAGGAAGATGCTTCACTCTTTCTTCTTAAAGGACATGTCTTCATGGCCCAGCCCTAGTCTTATCTCCAGCCTACTTTGGAAGCAGCCTAAACTTGGTCATGATTGTCCCAGTTTAAAGGTGTCATCATCTGGGTGATGACACCAAGCAACCGCCAAGCTCTATTGGTCAACTGAAGTTACTGTGAGAACACCCTTTCCACGGCCATGTTAGCCTGGAGATATCAGGACCTGGTTTTCACAGCCATGAAATGCATGATTGGCAAAGCACAATTTAATAACAGATCTAGTGGCCTTTAAGAATCAAGTGTTTCCAAATTCTCCCAAAGTGACAGGTGGATGGACAAACTGGTAAATTTTGATTGCTGTCAGGTGGGTGAATTCCAGCGGTGGGTTTCAGAAATGCCTACCACCAGTTTGCCCCGGGTGTGCACGCTCCCTTCACCCGTGTGCCTTCTGCACATACACCTGGACTTTAACACATGCGCTTTGCTCACACGTGCACCTTCCATGCATGCGCCCGGCCTAAAAAAATGACTAAATAGGACAGCATTATGTCCAGGCGGGTGGGCGGGGGTGGACGGGGATGGACAGGAGTGGACAGGGGTGGGGGCCCATCTGCAGTCGCCGCTACCAGTTCTACCAAACTGGTGTGAACCAGCAGAATACCACCTCTGGTGAATTCCATAATGAGGAAGATCACAGAGGTGTAGTAGGGGAAGAGGACAAGGAAGAAATAGGAAAAAGAGCTGCAGGAGGATTAGAGTGGTCCCTTTTTCTTATAAGAAGTCCTTCTGAGTGAGCTTAGCATAGATTCCACTGCTGTCCAAAAATTCTGAAGCCATCTTTGTACCAATAAAGGAGAATATTTGTAGCTCAGGGATGACATGAGGGATCCTTGGTGCTCTCTGAGCTTGCTTGTTTTCTTGCAAACATTTCATTATCCTAACTAGATAACATCATCAGTGCTAGTAAGGAGTGCTATTTGCTATCAGTTTATATTCTGGTGTCTTGCCTGTCTGTGTGAGATGGGGGGGGCGGTCTTAGACATTTTTTGGTTTCTACAAGCACTCGTTACTAACACTGATGATGTTTCCTAGTTAGGGTAATGAAACTCTGCAAGAAAACAAGCAAGCTCAGAGAGCATCGAGGTCCATCTTTGTGAATTTGCCTGTGTAGAGCAGGGAGCCACAATGTGCCAGAAGTTGCCGTCCAAACTTGGTGGTGGCTTTTTTAAATAATTATGATGCTGCAGTCATTTGGGGAGACATTCTAAAGGAGGCTGCATGCCAGGTTCTGAGAATCAAGAGATGACTCACCTTTATTATGACATACAGTAGTGGCCAAAATTGTGGAAACCTTTTGGGAAAAAGTGTATTTTCAAAAACTAGCAAATAACACCACTTTTCTTTTGGAGTAGTACCTTAAAATTACATATCAACGTAGAGATAATTTAATCAAGAATGTAATGCAATCCCTTTTATGAAGGATTTGCTAATAGAATAGCAGTTACAGTATAAAGGAGAAAAGTGAAACATGTAGAAAAAACCAGATATACAAAAATTATCACCATAGAAAAAACGAGATATACAAAAATTATCACTATGTCAGTTAATACTTACTTGGGTAATCTTTAGCATGAATTACGGCCTTTCAACATCTTCCCATGGAGTGAACCAAGTCTTTTAGTTCTGCAGCTGCTATAATATGAAACCAAGATTGAATGATTGCTTCTATTAACTGGGTTTTATTTCTGGGTCGCTTCTGATTAACAAGTTTCTTTAGTCAGCTCCATAGATTTTCAATTGGGTTAAGGTCTGGGTTATTCCCAGGCCATTCCAGCAGTGGAATATGATTATCTTGAAACTCCAAAAAAAGGTGGTGTTATTAGCCATCAAACCTCAAAAATACACTTTTCCCCAAAAGGTTTCCACAATTTTGGCCACTACTGTATAATATCAGAAATCTCAGGCCCATTTCAGCAGGAAAACTAGATAAACATATCTATTTACTTTGCTATATACAGTACATTCAGCAGACTTGCATTCTGATCCATGGATTTAAATGTCCTAAGTGATAGTCAATGTGATGCCGTTTTAAGGTATTCAAGTGGAACCAGGGACACCAAGGTCAATTTCACTGTCAATCATGGAAACTGACTTTGAACCAATCATTGTCTCTCAAACCAGTCAACCCAATTCTAGAGGTCAGTTGCAATGGAATAGAATCAGACAGATTCTAGATAAAGAGGCATGGGGGAGGGGAGGGGAGGGGAGGGGAGGGGAAGAGTGTTTATATATGTGCTTTAAAAAAAGTCTTCTTCAAGTTGAGTTTGGGCCCTGGTGACCTCATGGAAACATCCATGCTTTTATTTGGCAACAGTATTATCCTTTTTCCAGCGTGATCTTTTTAGACCTTCTAGTCTAGTCTATAGGTCTGGAATTCCTTGCTGATTTCAGCCCAATCCTGCTTTGCCTTCCAACTGAAATCTACAAAGTCCACCGCCAATTACAGGGCACTGAAAGAGTTCTGTGATTATTTTTCATCATTACTAAGGATGTTTATACTTTTTTTAAAAAGGAAAAAAACAAGGTAACTGCCCATAACTTTTCAATTACTTTGGGGAATTGAATAAAATTTGCAGACTTGCAAATTTGACACACCTCTGGAAATTTAAGTCAACAGTATTTAGATACCTGACAGAGGGGCATGATGGCCTAGTGGTGAAGATGCTTGCCTCCCACTCGGAAGATTGAGAATTCAACACTAGGTAGCAGCAGATATTTCTCTCTTAGGGCGCAAAGGGGAAAAAAAAAACCTGCTGCAGACTCTGCATAGGCATCAGGAAGGGCATCCAGCCAGCAAACGCTCAGCTCCATCCAGTTGCCCCAACTCTACCCCAAATAGGGACTACAGGGTTGTAGAAAGAAAGGTTTTTTAAAAAATATGGATACATGTCTACCAACTGGCAATTGGAATCCAGATTTTGCTGCTATGACCTGTCTGTCACCAAGTAGATCAACAACTGAAACATGATACTGTTGACTTGTCAAAGAATTGTGATAGTTTCAGCACTGATATGATTTATTCTTCTTTTCCGTGCCATCATATGGCACCTTAGTTCTCTTCTTTAATGTTTATCTTTAGTGTTTACCTTTAGTGCTAAGTGTCTTGAAGAAGAACAAATCTGCTGTCTCAGTTCATTTCTTCACCAGGGCAATAATTAATTAGTCTGTTGGTTTTTTTTTAAAGACTCTCTTTTTATTTATATCTTTTTCATTATTGTGGTTTTTTTTAGCCCAATAATAAATGCTTCCCTTAGGATACCTCATTGCCTAAGCTCTCTTTAGATGAGTTCCTGCTCCCTCTCCTGTAAAATCACTTGCATTTATTAATTAAAAATAACTCTGCATGTATAACAATAATTAAAGATTTGAGCTCTCCAACCTTTGTATATTGAATTGAGACACTTTGTTGGTTTAAATGGTGGCAGCTGGAGGATTTACAACCTAGAGTGTTAAACAGAGCTTTTAATTATTACTTAAATCTGTGGTTAAATCTTTTTAAATTGGAAACCATAACACATTGCTTTCTATTCACAGTTTACTAACTGTGGAAAATAACTTATGTGGAATGGGCATTCTGTGTGATATTGGAGACTAATTTTGTTTCACATTACAGGAAACTTACTGTGAACTTGAAATTGCTTGTAAAATTGTATTCACATAATGGCGCCATTTGATGCATATGTGTCCCTTTTATTCATTAAAAATCTAAAGCAGGCCATTATCCAGTTCAAAATGAGAGGTAACACATTCCAATTCAAGAAATGGTGATGGTGATGGTGGGTGATAGTGGTGGTGGTGGTGGTGGTGGTGGTGATGATGATGATGATGATGATGATGATGATGATGATGATGGAGAATGCAAATGTATCCTATGTGCTAATACCAAGATACAAGGCATCTCTGGACGAAAGCATAAAATCTGAGCTTGTGACTTCTCCTGTTAGACCATGCATATAAAATAACTCTTTTGGCTCCACTGCAACCATTAGAAATTAGAATTTTAGTTTTTATTTTAATTTGATGAAACTGGAAACTTCAAAATGCAATTACTTGTATCAAACCCTGGCTTTGCACAAATGGGAGGCATTTTTGTTTGTTTGTTTTTTAGCTGAGATCTTTCATTTTTGCTGATCATCCTGTGATATAAATCTGTATCATATTTTTTTTCGCCATAAGAAATCCCACATTATTGCTATTAATCACTCAAGTCTTGTACTTCTAAATCTTCCTTAGATCTATAATTTTGATGACCACACTGTATGCCCAGCATCCTTTAAGAGGAAACCTGTGGCAAAGGTAATAACTGACTAAATAAGCTCATTTGCAGGATGAGGAATGTTGAAGGCCCATCGAGTGCAACTTGTTGGTGTATAAATTACATCTTTGGCTAACTAGCTACATGCTGATTTGGTATTCTGTTGGCCTAGAGCTGGTGATCCAAAAGTGTAAGAATTGTTTGTTAGTCCTTTGACATGGATAGATCACTCTGTGATCAGTTTTAAACTACTGTCTGCACAACAGCAGACACATCACCCATGTCCTAGTCACCTCCCACTTGGACCACTATAATGCACTCTACATGTGGCTGCCCCTGAAGAGCATTCAGAAGCTTCAGATGGTTCAAAATGCAGCTGCCCACAAGGTCTTATGTAATTCAACATTTCCACATGTGTCCCCCCCTTCCAGATGTAATTCAAGGTGCTTGTTATTACTGGGCAATTGAAGGACTGCCTCTCCCTGGTTATATTTAACCAGCCTCAGGACGGAGGGGTTGCATTTCAGAGAAGTAAGAGACAATGTAGCCCAGATATTATATGTGAGAGAAAGAAGATGAAGACAGTACCTCCCTAATAGTTCACAGAGTATATTGTAGATACAGCTAGTAGAGTGCTAGTAGAGTGCTCAGTCTGGCAAGATTTTGTCCAGGCACTTCTTATCCCAATAACATGGAAAGAAATGGCAGTATGGCATTACAGTAGTATAGTTATTAGAAAACCATGCTGTTTAATGACATCATTCTGTTTTCAGAATAGATCCAGTGTCTTTGGAAAGAGTGGAATTTTATGCTGGCCCCTTATGCTTTTATGGAAGTGTGAGCCTCAGAACCCTATACTATTGAATTACAGTGCATCATTTTTCATTTTGTAAAAAGTTCTTGTTGGTTTCTTGATCCTTCTTCAGCTGCCACCTTATGTTTGCTTGTGCTTCCCTGCTATGACAGACTGCCATGAAGTATGGGGAGCGAGAAATGTAAGGGGGAAGGCTTGGGGGAAAACAAAAGTAAGTGATGTATCTCCTCTAGATGCTGCTTCAAGGTCATCCAGCATAACAACTGCATATCAAACTGCTTGGACTGACCATTATGAAAATATCTTGGCTGAACCTGACTCGTTGGAGGTGGGCAATGGGAGGTAGCTAAAAGAGGGAAAAGTTGAACTTAGGGATTTTGGCACGTGATTTTCAGTTCTGGCTTTGCATTACTTCAATACACTTGACTTCTAATAAAACTATACCTTTCTCAATAAATGGAACCAGTGGTGAAATCCAAATTTTTTTACTACCGGTTCTGTGGGTGTGGCTTGGTGGGCATAGTGTGGCTTGGTGGGTGTGGTGTGACTTGGTGGGTGTGGCAGGGGAAGGATACTGCAAAATCTCCATTCCCACCCCACTCCAGGGGAAGGATACTGCAAAATCCCCATTCCCTCCCCACTCTGGGGCCAGGCAGAGGTTGTATTTGCCTGTTCTCCGAACTACTCAAAATGTCTGCTACCGGTTCTCCAGAACCTGTCAGTACCTGCTGGATTTCACCCCTGAATAGAACCACAGACTGTTTCTATTTAGAGATTTAAGTGGTGGCAGGTCTGATGTTCAGTCTTTCTTTGACTCTCTAGCAACAAAGAAAGGGGGAAAAAACCATGATTCAAAATGATATGGAATCAGCATTTTGCTGTTTGAGTCCATGAAGATTTACTTTCATGTTGAATTATCAAGATCTAAGTCCTCACATCCAATTGCTAGAAGGGATGAAAAATAGTAAATTCTGATGGCATCATACACTTCACTTCTGTATGTCAGTTTGGAAGCAGCTGCACCTTGTCATGTTCCTTAGGCAACAGAATATCTTGGGCTGGTCTTATTAATTACACATATACTTCAGTTTTTCAAAGCTCTTGACATTAGCATGTATATTATTGCCCTAGGGAAATTACATTTCTCATGGCTCCTGGAAGCAGTATGTAACTGTGTATTGTGGGACAGGAGGGAGATGTGCAAAGAAAGAGATAGAAGTGAGAGGAGCAGAGAAAAATGCTGTTGCTCTTTCATTAAAGTCATGGTAGCTGCTTGGGAGAAAGTAGATAGGGAAGGGCAAGAAAGCAATTATCTCCTTGCATTGTTAATCACTAGCAGTTGTTGCAACAGCCATGGAAGATGTATTACGCGAGAGGGGCTGAGGATCTGGAGAGACAAATTGGTTGGATGAGCAGTTACTAGTGAAATTAGCAGTGGGAGGGTAGATTTATTTCTGTTTCCACATTTTCCTTTGAAAGGCTGGTCCCAATCCAAAAATACCTGAGCTTTGGAGAGTTTGTTACTAGGACAGCTGACTCTGTGAGATGTTTTCTAATGGGGAAAAAAAAATGATGCTTTGGGATAGGAAGAGCATTGGGAGTTATTAATATTGATCTCTTAGCATCGTTTGAAATTACTTATGAATAAACCAAACATAATAAAGGTTACAGGCACTTTTTAATCTATTTATAATAGAAGTTAAATTAATTTTAAAAAGCACACTACAAGTAGGACTGCTATCTACATGGAAACATCTGGGCAGATTTTAAGCAGAGAAAAGATTTACCACTGCCTTTTTCTCGATTTTTTTTCTAACTCCAGATGAGTCTAGCTAAATTAATCTGGGTTAATTCATACATTCTCAATTTTTTCTGACTAGAAAAAAAATAACCAGGCATTTAAAATATTCCTATATAGTTATACTGCCTAGGTACTTGCTTATATTACAGATAGGGCTTGGCAACAATGTTGTACTATGCCCTAGTTTAATCTCTCTCTTCCTCTTTCCCTTACTTTCTATTACAGTCTGGCTCAGTGTAATCACTGCACAATTTTTATTTTCTACTTGAAATCCCAATTGGCTTCCTATTATTTCAGTGTAGAATATTGGATAAACAGCTGTAATTTATTTAGAGTTGGCGGAAGATATTTGCAGCTTGAGGCAGAGTAGCATCTAATCAAGATGCATCTCTTGTTGCAAACTGGGTCAAAGTATTTTGGTACTTAAACCCTAAAATCCTGTTCTGCTCCCAGGTAGCTGTAGCGAATGGGAAATCTGCATTTGTAGAAGGAAGGCATGATCATCTCTTCTCTCCTCGTCATTCAATTATACAGCAAATACACAGTTCCCTCAGAAAGCAGTCAGAAGAATCCAAAATGACTTCCGGGGCAAGCATGTATCTTAGATGTCACCCACAGGCCTTTCTTTTGGCTAAAGAAAGCAAAGGCTTTGGAGATAGGGGGAACCATGATCTCCAGAAAGAAGGTGGAGGGAAAAGAGTTTCGCCTGAGTAAATCCGAGAGGAAATCCTTCAAGCCCTCCCAGCTCTTCCCCTTCTCTTTAAAAAGCTTTTCCTGAGATTATTTGGAGAAATAAGAAGGGAGATGTGGAACCAAGGAGAAAAAACTACTGGAGGAAAGAGAAGGAAAGATTGCTGAAAGATGAAGACTGGAAACAGAAACAGGATTTTGGTAGGAGCTAGTTTCCAGGAGCAGGAAAGAGGTAACTGATGTTCAGGAGGGAGCAAACCATAAGAGCAAAGATACATTTCTATGGGCCAGGATTTAAAGAAAAGTACTGAGTTAGACCCAAGAAAAATTTCAGAGGACCCAAAATATTTTTGGTATACAGTGAGGAGACTGGGGAAATGGAATGAACTGTCTGGGTCTTAAGAGAGAGCAAAATGTCTCTAGGCTAGATAAGGAGCTGACTGGAGACTCAAAAATCTCCAGGGAGTCAGCAGGAGCTAAGAGGAAGTGCTCCAAAAACTTTAATCGAACGTTACAATCTACGTGGACTAGAAAATAATCAGGTTTAGCTAAAGGGAGAAGTGAACTGGGGAAAATCTGTCTTCTCTCAGGTGAATGTTAGCGGCAAGGATTTGTAGTCAGATTCCTCTGTTTTTTAAGTACACTGATCTGCTTTGTGGATTCTGATCTTTGGAAAGTACTAATTGTTTTCAGAAATTGCCTCTGATTTTTATCTCAGAAATGTAGAATATTCTGTTCAATGGTATATGTACGTTTCTGCATCAGATTCCTATCTCTCTTGGAATTGTGTCCTATCTCCCCTTGGCAATTATGGGAGGTTGATATTTGCAATGTTTATGACTTTTCAGTGACAATTAAATTTCATCCAGCTATTATTCTCAGTCTGTACACTTCAAAAGGATTAGGGTCAAGAAAACGATGCTGCATATGTTTTCATCAATATCACTATAATTATTATAGAAGCCATCATTATGCTCAGTTTACTGGCACATCATTGCAGAGTGTGAGACATCCTCCCACCTACTTCCCACAGGGTGGGAGGAACATGGACACCACCCAGAAAGCAAGTGGTGGTAGAAGACCTATATAACTCAAACCAGAAGCTGCACCAAACCATGAGGAGAGGGTAGCATTGAAGGACATGTTCAGGAGGGCAAAGACCCTTCTCATTTCCTATCAATGTATGTCTTTCCACCAGATGCTTCTACAGCAGCATAAAAATATATAGAATAATACAATACCACTTAGCTGTGCTTTCACAGTATCTACCATATTTTTTGCACTATAAGATGCTCTGGACCATAACGTGCACCTAGCTTTTGGGGAGAAAAATAAGAAAAAAAATTGCCTCTGCCTCCCAGCATCCATTGGCATTCATCTGGCTAGCATCCTTGCAGCAAACAGCAAACAGCCCGGTCAGTTTCAGCACTTTATCGCAGCCTGATTTATGACAAGCAGCTGATTGGCGGTTGGATTGGTCTCCCGGAATACTGCTGATCGGCTGTTCCAGGATACAGGGATCATTGCCACCTATTGCTGCTGTTGCTGCTGCCACCTATTGCCACCTCCATGCATCCTGTTTTCAGCCTCCGCATGCCCCATTTTCGGCCTCCATACATCTCGTTTTTGGTGATCGGCGGTGATAGGCAGTCGCAGCGATCCCCGCCTGGAACAAGCTGAAAACGGGACGCATGGAGGCCCAAAATGGCCGAAGGGTAGGGGGGATGGCAGGTGGGCGGGGGTTCAGCAACATTTGCTCTATTAGATGCACAGACATTTCCACCCACTTGGGGGGGGGAGGAAGTGTGTCTTATAGTGCAAAAAATATGGTAATTTTTTTTAAAGTAGTTCTTTCACTTACCCTGGATTGTCTTTCAGCTTTCAAGGTTTTCTTTTTCTGGTTCTTCTTCTTCAAATGAGCCTCCTCACTGACTGAAGTAAACAGTTCATTTCCTTATTTTCCAGCCAAAACAATTATCACCATTATATCCATTTTTTATTACTTCTCTATAGTTTTTATTTTCAAAATCAACATAAAAACCTCTTACGTGATAAAACATCTAATAAAGAGTAGACATCTGATTTCCTGTAGCCTAATCATTAATTTTATCTCCTGTTTTGAAAATATACATTCCCAAGTATACATAAAAAACAACAACAGACAGATCTATGGAAATAAAAAACTGCTCTCTTAATTCAATAAGATTAATTATACATATGGAATCCAGTTTGATTTGGATTTGAAAAAACAATTTTTTTTCTTGCTTCTATTCCTTACCAGAGTTTCTCTTTGTTTTTCTGAAATATTCTATCTTGATCCTATTCTCACTTAGCACTCCTTTATTTTAAATAGCTGTTGACATTTTTTCAAGGTTTACTTTAAAATTTTATGCTTTTGTGCTTTATTATAGGATAGTTGCACCTTCCAAATGCAAATGTTAAGAACCTAGTTATCCAGGGCATCTGCTGGAGGAGTAAATGTGAATTACAGATCTGTGAAAGCCATCAGGAGATAAAGAAAAAAAAAACATGGCATTTTTGGGATGATATGTTTACGTCACCATTGTAAGACTTTGTTTTGATCATTTTGTTTTATTGTACATTGCCCTGAGCCACATTCATGAGATGGTCAGTTACATACAGTAAATCTGATAAATATAAATAAATAAAATTTGGCATCATTAAATTTGCAGCTGATGCAATGGTAGTCATCTTTTTTATCTGCATTATTTCTTCAGTGAAAAAAACTGGAGACTGTTTAGATCCTGATGCATCCATATAGTGTCTTGGCAACAATAGGTAACCATTGTTACCTATTGTTACCAAACAATAGGATTACCATTGCTACCCTTCATCTAAGTATTAAACAAGGTCAGCCTGCTTTGGTTTTTCAAGACCAGCAAAAGTCAGCTAGATTCTGCCACCTGCCACAGTTCTGACATAAAGACCAAATCTGTCTACAGGGCATGATTAAAATTGTTTGCCCTCAGGTCTGCTTCTTTCACCTGGCATAGTGTGACATCTTGGACCACTGCTCTCATTCATTTGTGCCAGCATGGCTTGATTATACCCCTTCATAATTTGCCTTATTAATAAGTGGAATGAAGTGGACACAAATATATATATAGTCAATTAGACAAAATTTACCACCATCCTTTATGCTCAGCAAAGCAGAGAGGTCAAGGTAGTTTATGCTGTCATATTATTTGCCAATTTTAAGTGCATGTTACGGAGGTCTTATTTTCTAGGGAAGCAGGGGCTCCAGCACACTCAATTATATAATAATATCTCCAAATTTGTTCCCCAGCTTTATTGATTTTAAGATAACTTTTCTCTTTTACAGAGATCATTTGCTGCTTACTATAAGATTCTATTAATTTGATCTCAAAGCTGAATCCTAAAAGTATGGGAGAGGCACCGTCAGATCAATGGATGAATGAACTTGCAAATGCCACATTTTAGTCTCTCAACAACTCAATATTATTTGTAAGTTTTAAGTGGTGCAAAAGATGCCTTAAAGTTACACCAACGAATGATTAATATACTTTTGTATGGTTTTGAAATACTGCACAATATTAATATCAGTTTTTAAGTTATAACATGCTGTTTGTTCAGAATTCTGATCCTAAGCCTTCCAAATTCTGGTATGATAAACAACATGTTCCAGCTAAAGCTAACAATAACAGAAGAACCAAAGAACTGTTGGAAAGGACCTTGAAGGTCTTCTAGTCCAACCCCCTGTTCAGGCAGAAATTCCTATAGCATTTCAGATAAAAAGTTCTCCAATCTCTTCTTGAAAACCTCACAACTTTTGGAGGCAAGTCATTCCACTGATAAACTGTTCTGTCAGGAAATTTCTCCTTAGTTCTAGGTTCTTCTCTGCTTGATTAGTTTCCATTTGTTGCTTCTTGTCCTGCCTTCAGGTGAAGCTTGAAGAAGTACATAAGATTGAGGAAGTACATATGGTTCCCTTGTGAAATCCCTCTACGGTATGTGGATAGTATCCTGGTGAAAGAATTGAAACCTCTATTGAAAAAAAAAGAAATAGAATTGTAAATGGCTGACTGGGAGCAAATGGCACAAGCTGTCAGAGAAGGAATCTACTGGTTTTTTTAAAAATCTTGTTGTCAGGTCAGTTCTTTTAAGTGTTTTTGGAACATGTTGCTCAGTTCAAAACATAGTATGAACACTTTTACAACCTATTTAGTTCTATCTCTAGTGATCTGAGTCCTCTGCTCATAATCTCAGATCCTTCTATGGTTAGCCTCTTATTATTATCTTCAATCTCATAGCACAACTGAAAAGTGGGAAAATAATTGGTGAAGTTCTGTTTCCAACAGGATTCTGGAAATGGAATGTAAACTGGTGGATTCCTGTTTAGTGGCTTTATTTATCTGCATCAATCCATCTTCACAGATGCCAAAAGAGTGGGACCAATCCACAATAGTTCCAATTTTTAAAAGATGAGATATGCTGAACCTGGCCAGTTATTTCCCATCAGTCTACTAAGCATGACTAGTCAACTGTATGCTAGACATCTCTATGTGAGATGTATTTATGAGGTAATGCATGAAAATACAGCTTGGGGAACAAGCTGCCTTTCTATCCAGATGGCACCAGTTGTTGAAAAAAAAATATTCCAGGCATCCAAAAGGAATACCTTATGCTGCTTTTATCAATTTAAGATCAGCTTCCAACTTGATCTTTAGAATGAGGCCATGGAGGAAAAGAGAAACTTTCCCTATACATTGGCTTTTATTACATTTGATTCTAATGCTGTGGGAAAAGATATATTTGCAGTTAAGGCATAGGTGTATTCTTCTCTCATTTTTGTTTAACTTTCACTTTGATTCCATCATAAAAATCATGTCCAATAGTGAGTTTCATCACTGACCCTCCCATGCTAGGGAATAACCTTATATCCATCTTATTTCAGGCCAATTATCATTATTTCAGTCTCTTTTCAGGCTCTTTTCATTAATTTTGATTGGCCATCAGTGAAGGCTGCAAGCCCTTCGTTGTCATGAAGAACTCAAAACCAACTACTCCAAAACAAACACGATTCTGATGACTATCTGTTGTGCAAAAGAAAGTCCATATAGAGAGTGGTAAGGACAGCTGAGAAGATTATAGGAAGCTCGCTTCCTGTCATTCAGGATACTGCTTATAAGTGCTATGTGCTTAGAACTCAAAGCATTGTTAGAGACCCCCACACACTCACTTTACTATTTCTGTTGCTCCCCTCCAGGAGGAGGTTTTGAAGTATTTCTAGTAGGACTACCAGATTCTGTAACAGCTTTGTTCCCTATACCATCCATCTGGTAAACTTGCAAGATTTGTTTTTCTTGCCATGTACATGTATACATCCGAACTAGACTGTGTTGTTTCTCTGTATCATATACTATACATGGGTATATACATAATTTTGTATTTATTTATTTATTTTGTCGTGTTTAAGTAATGTATATTGCAGGTGGTGACCCTTTGAGAGCGGTATGCAATGAAATTTCATTTTAATATGTGCTAATTTCTGTACATTCAAAGTGACAATAAAGTTATCATTCTATTATTCTATTCTGCCATTAAGAAGAGCATTAGCCATATACACATCAAATTGACCAAGGCATTAAATGTTTGAGGGCCTATTTCCAATCTTCCTTTGCTTGGAGATATGAGCCTGGTGACCCCTCAGAAGTCCCAAAAGTTTTCAAAAGCTCTAATGAGTTTTGCTCAATGTGACCTTCATAATTTTTTTCCAGCTGCTTTCAAGCTACCCAGGGCAAAGGTGCTGAAATTCCTATTATCTGGGCACATCTCTGTCTCTTTAAAGACTTAAGTGCCATGGAAGTGATTCAATCAACGTATTTAAGAACTTTACTCTGGGCTTCTTCCTGCATGCCTATTATATCTTTCCATTCAGAGCTTGGCTTTGCCTCTGTTGAAACTCACACGAGAACCTTTCATTAAAAATATTAGATTAAAATTGTATTTGGTGATGGCCTCTATGCTATCCATCTTTGTTGATAGATTCACCTCTGCGTTGAAAAAAGATAAATCCAAGAACTTAACCTATTGCACTCTTTCCACTGAATTTCTGATCATTCTGGTCCTGAAAAAAAACCTTTATAGAAAATATACAAGCAGTTCTTCAGTTGAAGTAGCGGAGAAACAAATTCAAGGCCTCAAACCATTGTGAGACAGATCCACTTTGCAGGGCTTTCTCTACCCCTAAATATATATTTAAACATCTTCTGTTTGTTCTGAGCCTTTCATGTAGTCTTATCCCATAAGGTGCTGGAAGAAAAATATAGTAGTAGAATCCTCGCCCTTAGAACATTAATATCTAATATCCGGATGAAATATCAAAACATGTGCTTATGTAATGTTGTACTGCCCCTTTTTTATAATAGCTGATATTCCATGCTAGCAACTCCCCTCCTCTCTGAGTATTTAGGTTGGACTGAGGGGTATTTTAGAGGTTCAATTCAGGGGTGGGTTCTACTTACCTTTACTACTGGTTTGCAACAGGATCACACACATGCGCTCGCTTCGCTCTCGCACGCCCCTTGCTTCTGCGCAGATCGCCATTGATGACATCCGGGGCACTGGGCCGGTTTTTCTATCAGTTCTTGCGAACTGGTCCAAACCGGGGACAACCCACCACTGGTTCAGTCCTCTAATACCTCCACAACAGTAGCTCCGTTGCAATTGCCCTCAGGAAGCACAGGGTTTGAATGGGGCTTTAGAATCAGTAAAGGAGTGGCTGGGAAGCTGCTAGTCGGAGGGAGAACGGCTGTAAGGAGCTCTCCCAAAAGCAAATTAGGTTTTTCTTTTTTTAACGTTTTAAAGTATTTTTATATTTTTAACTCATTTTTAATCTATTTTTAATCTATACCGGACTCTAACAAAGCACATATAGTGTGGCTACTGTTTGTTTTAGACATATTTTAACAACACTACAACCTGCATTCCTGGTCTAGGCTACTCCCGTGACTCCTCCTCGCAAGGCCTGAAATTCGGATTATCGGACTTGTTGACAAACCTCACTGGAGGCCCCTAACTTCGGAGGGGATTTTGAGCTGTTTGTTTTTGGAACGAGTACAGTAAGGAACTGGCTGCAGATGCTCCCGGTAGGACTGCCTTTAATGAAACCCTATCAGCTTTTAGTCTGCTTCCCCCACATATTTCCCTGTGAAATAATTTAAGCAATTTAAACAATTCTGAAAATAGATGATAGCAAAGAAGTAGGAGTAAAAGACAAGCCGTTGTTTGGAAAGGAGATTGGTTTTTATCTCTGTGGTGCCTCGGCTGAGACCATCATTAAGGCCTACCTTAACTACGATGGCTGAGGGAGGATAAATTATTGTGATATTTAATTCCGCTGGGAGAAGCTGGATCAACTGCCTACCAGAATGGGAAAGAAAAGTAAGAGGCAGAGAGCTTGTTCTCTCTCCCCAGAATCTATGACGGAACTTAATTACTCCAAGCCTCTTAAACAGCTTAAATTGGATGACTTTATGGAGAGGTGTAATCCAGAACTCCAATCTGAACTTCGAACTTTGTCTCTGTCGACTGTATCACTGGTAGAGGGAGATAGAGAAGGAGAGTTTTCTTCCCGGATTTCAGATTGAAACTTGCCTGCTAGAATGAGTGATTTTTCAAGCTCTATCCCCTCACTTACTTCTAGCTGCCTAAAAGAAGTTCCGACATATTCAGACCTCAGAGAGATGGTCTGTACTCAGAGTATGTTAACTGCGCACACAGTAGATTCAATATATGACTTACTGACATCGATCAAAAGAGACATTGAGAGGATCTTCCAATTCTTAAATGGCCCTCACTCTGCAGCTAAGGAGGGTGAGATTGCACACCGTCCTGACTCGCGGAGAGAATGGGAGGGTGTAAGACCTCAACCCAAACAACAAAGCATTGCAAGTACTGATGCTAACCCTCATCAAGGAAGAAGGTTGTTAAAGAAACAAATCGCTTTAAGGATAAGGAAAATCCCATGCAATAGAGGACGATGGACTTCAAAGGAAAGGATAATCCTCTCACTTGCACAGCTATTGAAATCTGATCCTTTATTAATAGATCTACTCAGATATGAAAAACTTCCCCAGCATAGCAATTGTGTCCGACTAATACTGCATTTTGAAGCAATACTATACCGAATGCTGTAATGAAAAGAAAAGGATCCCTGCTCAGATTTGAAGTCATTCCTACAAGAGTCTTCTCGAGTGGGCCTATTAAACCGCTTTTACAAGGATTTAACCAAACATCAAAAATGGTACCTAGGAATCACTCTGCTACCTCCAGGGTCTTTCCTCCAGAATCCGGAGAAACTATGGAGGCAGGCCAGATCAGGGAGGTCCCATATATGAAGGCAAGCACCGACAAGCCAGAGGATGTTATAATCAGTGAATTTGTCTCCTTGTCTCCAAAGGAGCAAAGGTCAATGTTAATTAAATTTGACTTATTAAGATCTTCGCTAGCAGAAGCCTGCAGTTCAACAAGAAGGCCATCCAAGTCGGAAGAATGGGGAAAGCACGTGCAGACAAGGCCTAAAGTCGTAAAGTCCGTCCAGCGGGATAGAAGGGAAGGCAAAAGTTTTTTCAAAGAAACAAAGACTATGAACGTAGCGGCAGAAGTTCACCCTCCCCCAACAGTGCAACTGCCCTCACCTGTCTCATCTTCTTTAAGAACAGAGGAGGCACTTCCGCAACAAACAGAGGCCATTTTTGACTCCTTTGGCACTCCAGAGAAGGCGGTGGTAGTAATTCCGGACCCCTCCACCAGAAGGGGGGAGGAAGAGACACAAGGAGTAGTGCCTCGGGGTGATTGACTAGACAACAAATGGCCAACAACTAGGGTACCTTATATCCCCAGCCTTTCCCTCCTGTCCTGGAATATAGCGGGCTGGAAAGGCATTGCAAACCGGATGGATTTTATAAAATTGATTTCAACACATCATCTTATCCTCCTTCAAGAAACCTGGCTGACTACTAATGATCCACAGATCAGCTTACCGGGTTTTGCCTCATGGCATAAACCAGCAGGCAAAGTCAATTTAAGAGGGAGGGCAATTGGGGGCTTAACCACGTTGGTCAAAAGGGATACGGGATGGAAGGTGAAGAAATTTCTTTAGATCCTCAATTCCAATATATTCTGCCTATTAGATGTACATACAGGGGGATGGACTTAATCTTAATCAATGTATATATCACTCCTTTTTCATTCCACCTTCTAGGAAGGGATTTGTGGGATGAATTAGACTCAGTATTAGCTACCTTAAAGGGACGCTTTCCCCAAGCAAAAATTATATTAGCTGGAGATACTAATGCAAGACTAGGTCCTTCAATGAAGAGCTATGCTAACCGAGGCCTGGTACCAACTGGATACTTTTATAATGAGTTCACTTGGTCCTCAATGGACAAGAGGACCAATAAATATGCCCAGAGGTTAATTTCCCTCCTGTTTATGAATGATATGCAAGTACTAAGCAGCTCGAGTGATGGGTATATATATCCCTATACTTTCTCATCCAACAAAACCTCAACCTCTATCGATTATATCTGCACTTCCTCTAGTTTAGTACACCATTTTTCAGAAGTAAGAGCTATATTTAGAGAGGAAAGTGACCACTTTCCCATCACAGCTCTGGTTTCACTCTCTTCAGAAGTTAGGCCTCATTCAAGAGAGGAAATTGACACCTTAGCAAACACCCGGGTTTATAACTATAAAAGGTTATATTGGCACAGACTTGATGTCAAATCTGTTACCACTTATTTGGGCTCAGACGAAGCCAGACACCTAGCAAGGGAAATCTCCCAATCTAAGCCCGGAGACAACACCCCAATGCCAGTTTATACAGAGCTAACTTCTACTCTTAGGAACTTAATGATCCAGAATGATAGAAAAGTAGATGGGATCTCTAGAAAGTGGTTTGATGATGATTGTCATAACTTGAGGTCAAATCTAAGAGCCGCAGTTAAGAAAGTTAACCGATCCAGACAGGATGGTGATTATTCAAATATGGTTCAACTCAGGAGAGCATACAAATCCCTCCTGAAAAACAAGAAAAGTAGCTATAACACCAGGATGTGGAAAGAGGTAGAAATGGCAGCGAAATCCCAATTTCCTACGATCTTTTGGCATAAGATAGCCGGTATATTAAAACAACGTTCCCCATTTATGGACACTGATATATCAGCAGTAAAATGGGAGAAGCACTATCTTGCTTTATTTGATGGTAACAATACAACAAATGTCTTGCAATTGGATATCCTCCAGCAAGAATTAAGGAAATGTCCGGAATGGACACCAGTTACCCCTACCGAAGTTAAGCATATAATTCAATCCTTAAAGGCCGGGAAGGCCCCTGGAGAGGACTTGTTGCCTCCTGAACTCTTTAGGTCCAACATTGACTTTTGGGTACCGGTGCTGGTAGCACTGTTTACTTATATCGATAAAGTAGGGATAATCCCTGAAGGGTGGAGGTTAGCTATAGTTTTTCCAATTTTTAAGAAAGGTGACAGAGCCGCCCCATCCAACTACCGACCCATCAGTCTTCTTAATATAATTTCAAAAATGTATACGAAACATCTCCTAAATAAAATAGAGGACTGGTGCTTGGACAAGGAAATTCTGGCAAATGAGCAGGCAGGTTTTAGATCAGGTAGGTCTACCATAGACAATTGTTTTGTCCTTTCCCACTTAATTAATAAATACAAGACCCAGGGGAAAAAGCTGTATACCGCCTTTATTGATCTTACTGCTGCTTTTGATTCTATAGATAGGAACCACTTGTGGAGGAAACTACAAGTTATGGGGATGGACCCCAGACTTATTTTGTTGATCAGGATTCTCTATACTAATACGGCAATTAGAGTCAGATATGCAGCAAATGGGGCCTCAACAAACAGCATACCGACAACTAGAGGAGTGAGGCAGGGCTGCCTGCTGGGCCCTACTCTTTTTAACCTTTATATAAATGATATCCCAGCGCAGCTGGATGATCTTATGACGCACAGCCCCCAAATAGGCTCTAGATTTATTAACGTATTAATGTATGCCGATGACTTAGTGTTGTTTTCTAGAACCCAAATAGGAATGAGGAGACTTCTTGACAAGCTCACACGTTACTGTACTGCAAACCACTTGACTATAAATGTAGCTAAATCAAAAGTTTTAGTCTTTGGCAACAAGAATAAAAAGCATAATTGGCAGATTAATGACACAAAAATTGAACAAGTTACCCAATATACTTATCTTGGAATTGTTTTTTCCAGTGCAGGAGGTTGGACTCTGCACCATCAATACCTTTCTCAAAAGGTTAGAGCAGGAGCAAGCCTTGTATCTAAATTAAGTAAACAAATCCAACCAACCTCCATTTTACCTCTTCGTAAAGTCTTTCAGGCTAAACTTGTTCCGATCATGCTCTATGGTGCTGAAATTTGGGGTCTTACAGAGGCCCCCATATTAGAGAGAACTCAAAATAATCTGTTAAGGAGGATGCTTGGGGTAAACAATTCCACTTCAGCTGCAGCCGTCAGAGCTGAATTGGGACATTTCTCACTGTACACCTATACAATCACTAGGGCGGTAGCCTACTGGCTAAAAATGACCCAGATGGATGCCAGCCTAAAATATGTCTAGAGGAACAGCAGATTTCAAATCCTCAAAGGTATTCCTGGCTAACCCGGCTGTCAGAAATATTGAATCGATATGGCGTAGGGTTCCCGTTGTGTGACACACTGAACCAAGTTAAACAACGGATTAAAGATATACATGGGCAAATGGATATGGCAACCCTTTCAACTAATCATTCCCTTAAACTGCTGACAGCAGTTAAAACAACTTTCACCCTGGAAAAGCATTTATATTTAGAAATGCCATCAGTGGAGAGACAGTTATTTGTTAAGTTTAGATTCGAACTTCTAGATACCAACGTTAGATTCCGCCGTTATCGGAAAATCCCGTATGACAAAAGAATATGCATATGTGGGGTAAACGTCGTGGAGGACACGGCGCATATAATATTCGAATGTAGTCTCTATCAGGAAGTTAGAAATCAATATCTGTCCCCAATTATAAATAAATTTCCCCACTGGAATATAAGCCAAAAATTAGCATTTCTGTTGAGGGCTGACTCTCCTCCCCTGGTAAGAGCGATCACTCGATACCTTAAAAGGTTGACGGCAATACGAGCCAGTTATATCAAGGAAAATTTTATCGATTGTAAGAAAGATGAGCTCAGTTAGAGAGGAGCTATCCTATTTGGGTTATCTAGTCTTCTAGTCTTGGCAACTTAGCTATTGAAATTTGATATGGTAAAATTTTAATGTCATCTATCATATATTTTTAGATTGCTATTTTTGTAACTGTTTTATCTTTTTCCCTTTTTCTCTTCTGTTTTGTTTGAAAAGGCCTTCGGGCTATTCAATAAACTATACTATTTTAGAATGGGGCTTTAGGCTCTTGTATCTTACAGGGAATGCCTCATTTAGCAACTACCTCATTTAACCATTTGCAATTACGACCGTGATGAAAAATAACCTTGTGACCAGTCCTTGCATTTATGACTTTTGCGGGTCTGCAAAGCAAAGAAAAGCTGAAGTAAGATAATAAACACCATATGGTTTCATTTAATGACTATTTTGCTTAATGACTGAGTTGTCCCAGTTGTGATTGCTAAATGGGGAATACATGTATTTCATTTCATTGTGTACTGTTTTAAATAAATATCTGTTAATTGTATCATTTATGCATGTCTTTGATTTTGGGAGGTTTCTTTTATAGTCTTTGTAGGTAATAACTTAATGACTAATCTCACTATTAAATAAATACAACTACCAGTTCAGTCAGATCAGTTTTGTATAGCCACAGCTACCCTTCCCACTTCTTGTATTCTGAAGGGAAGTAGAGATAACAAAAAGTCATAGTGATGAAAATTTGATCCAATTGAACGACTGCAGTTAGATATACATTGGGAAACTGCCAACTAGACTAGAAGGAAGAGTCAAACATGGGCTTAGTTTAGAGTCCTTGCACAGCCACAAAAGTCATAAACTTGACTACCCATTCCAGTCTAGCTGGCAGTTTCCTAACAACACATTCACTATTGTGTTGGGATAAATTGAAAATTTTACATTATTAGATGATTTTTGAAAACTCATTATTTAAGAATATTTCATTAATGGTTGATTTCAAATAACTTTCTGGGAATCCACCCTAAGATATCATACCACTTGGGGTTTAATAGGGGTTTTTGTCTGCTTCATAGATTTGCCAGTAAGTTTTGCATTTTAAAACAACATTTTAATTAAGTTCTTGTTTATCACAAATCTGACAAGCTTAGATCAGCAAGCTCAATATTTTTAAAACATTCTACTTCATTTTTTAAAACCAATAAAATGCTTACTGTCAAAAGGAAAAATAAATACACTGTCAATATTGTTTACCAAACCAGCTAATTGGGTTTGCTTAATGATTTCAGTGAAGTCAGAATTGTTGTTCCCTTTATCAATTTCTTTCTCTCTCTCCATGTCTGAAATTAATTTTGAAGACGTTCCTCAATATGCTTGTTTACTATTCTTTGGGAAACATTTAAAAAACAGAATAGCCTTAAAAGAAAAATAATGGTTCCCTTTTGTATTTTCTCTAGATTGTCTCTTATATAATACTCGATGGAACACTGATTTTTCTTAGCATCTTCAAAGCACAAATAATTACACTGTCTTTTCCTTCAATATATTTTTGTGAAAACTAAATATGCTCACTGCAACCAAGACTGAATAATAAAGTTGGCTGAATTATTATTATTATTTATTAAATATTTATGTTGCCCATCTCCCCTATAAGGTGACTCTGGGCATCTTTCAGATTATAATAAGATAAACAGAAAAGTAGTTAAAATATTTAAAATATGCAAATTAAAAATTTAAAACTGTACAAAAAAAACCCCAAACAAACCAGGACTAAGAGACAGGTAGCACAGGGATGAGGTCTTCTTCACCTCCAGCAGTGAGGACCTCCATTGGGGCCCTAAGCCAATTGGTAAAATCAAATTTTAATACCCTTTGCAAAGCCAAAATGATGGAAGCAGTTCTCACCACTGGTGGTAGAGTGTTCCACAGGGACAGGACCACAGTAGGAAAGGTCTTTTCTTTGACCCTGCCTACCAGAATTCCTTCGCAGATGGGGTCCATAGCAGTGGTGGGTTTCAAATTTTTTTACTACTGGTTCTGTGGGCGTGGCTTGGAGGGCATGCTTAGGTGTGGCAGGGGAAGGATACTGTAAAATCTTCATTCCCACCACACTCCAGGGAAAGGATATTGTAAAATCTCCATTCTGTCCCCACTCCAGGGGAAGGTTACTGCAAAATCCCCATTTCCTCCTGATCAGCTGGGACTTGGGAGGCAGAGAATAGATGGGGGCGGGGCCAGTCAGAATTTATACTACCGGTTCTCCAAACTCCTCAAAATTTCCGCTACTGGTTCTCCAGAATTGGTCAGAACCTGCTGAAACCCACCTCTGGTCCATAGCAGGCTTCTTCTACTGGTGCAAGAGGGTCTGGCTAGTTACATTGGGGTGAGATCAGTGGTGGTATTCAACTGATTCTATCCAGTTCGGGCGAACCGGTAGGGGCGACTGCGGGATGCCCCGTCCACCAGCATGGATGTCATGACATCCCATTTTTCCACATTTTTGAGGCTCTGCGCATGTGCAGAAGGCCTTGCACATGCGCGGAAGATGGCCTTGTGTGCACACCCAAATTTGCAAACCTGTAGGGAAGGTAAGTGAATACCACTCCTGGGTGAGATGGCTCTTAGTTACTCTTAGTTACCCATGCCATAGAGGGTTTCAATGGTAATAACATCTTGAATTGGACCTGCAAGCATTGTAAGCAATGTAGCTTCTGTAACAGTGCCACCCTGGGGCCCTCAGAACTGGTATACCACTGCATTCTGCACTAGCTGTAGCTTCTGAATACTCCTCAGGGTAGCCCCATGTGGTAATCCAATCAAGAGATGACTAGGGCTTGAGCCACTATGTGCAGGGCCTCACAATCTAGGTAAGGGGGCAACTGGCACACAACACAAAGTTGCACGAAGGTCCTCCTAGCCATTTTTTTTCACCACCTTCCCTAAAAAGAGGAGGTGGGAAACTGGACAAAAAATTTACAGATTGGATCCAATGATGGTTTCTGAATGTTATGCTGACTCAATGAGTCTCTACAACAAGGGTTATTTCAGATTTGCTGAAATATTTTGTCACATTCAACCTCCTACTTCCCATTAAAACTGATAATTGGTATATTAAAAGGAAGGCAAAATAAACTGTATTATAGAAATATACTTTATTTCAATTTCCACTCTTCTCCAGTCTTTTAAAAAGAAAACAAACCACTGTAAATCAATCAGTTTTGGGAAAAGAAGCAGTATGCTTCTAGCCATTATATTTATGGATTACAAGAGCCACTTGCTTTTTAGAGGAACTTTGTGAGATGAAACGGTGAGATGAAATGGTGCCAGAGATGTTTAGAGTTTCACTAAAAAAAACCCAAGAGTTAATCTAATCAGCACAGCTAAGAATCTTTATTAAGATTTAGCTTTTGACACAATGAGTAGGGAAATGGGCTTATTTCACTGATTTTAACTTTTTATGTTTTTATGTTTTAACTGTATATGTAATGATAATAGAATAGAATAGAATAGAATAGAATAGAATAGAATAGAATAGAATAGAATAGAATAGAATAGAATAGAGTAGAGTAGAGTAGAGTAGAGTAGAGTAGGGTAAAATAGAATAGAATTTTTATTGGCCAAGTGTGATTGGACACACAAGGAATTTGTCTTGGTGCATATGCTCTCAGTGTACATAAAATAAAAGATATGTTCATCAAGAATTATAAGGTACAACACTTAATGATACTCATAGGTTACAAATAAGCAATCAGGAAACAGGATCAATATAAATCATAAGAATACCAGCAACAAGGTTACAGTCATACAGTCATAAGTGGGAGGAGATGGGTGATGGGAACAATGAGAAGATGAGAAGATTAATAGTAGGGCAGACTTAGTAAATAGTTCGACAGAGATGAGGGAATTATTTGTTTAGCAGAGTGATGGCGTTCGGGAAAAAACTGTTCTTGTGTCTAGTTGTTCTGGTGTGCAGTGCTCTATAGCATCGTTTCGAGGGTAGGAGTTGAAACAGTTTATGTCCAGGATGTAAACCGACCAGAGTTACCCTATGGTAAGATGGGCGGCCAATAAGTTTTATAACTAACTAACTAATTAATTAACTAACTAAGTAACTAAATAAATCTCCCACTTTTATTGCATCTGTAGATAACTGGTCAGCACTTGTATTTGGATTGGTAGGTACCCCTTTGATAAGGATGGACTGGAGGAAACTTTGCAGGTTCTATGTGCTAATTTTCTAGATATTTGTTGGATAAAAAATGCTCCAATCTACTCAGAATTGGACTCTGGCTGAAAAGCAGTGGTGTGTTGCCCCCTGGTTCACACCGGTTCTATAGAACCGGTAGTAAAACTGGTGGGAAGCCCCGCCCATTGACCCTGACATCAAGAAAATGCTTCTGTGCATGCGCAGAAGAGTGCGCAGCTCTGTTGCAAACCGGTGGTAAAGGTAAGTAGAACCCACCCCTGCTGAGAAGGTCCTATGGAATTGATTGAATCAAGATCTTGCTTCGTTATCTGGGAAGAGTTTCATTTGGTCAGTCCTGAGGAAGTGGACTGGGTTCCTGAGGCTGTGAATTTAACCACATGTGAATTCTATCCCCTGGAATTAGATCCATCTCTGTCCTTGCTGGTCAAGACCTTTGCGGAGATCACATGTACTTGGATCCAAGTTGTAACGAAAGCTTCTTTGCAAGAGGGGATCATTTTACTTGCTTTGAAAGATGTGTTGATCTATCCCCTCCTTAAGCAGACATCTTTATATCCAAAAGTACTGGACAATTTTTGTGAGGATGAGGGTAATTGAGTCCCAGCTTCAAGGGCTCTGAAATAGATTATCTGAACTCTTTCCATTCAGGACCCAAGCCTGGTTATAATACTAAAATAGCAATGATTCTGCTTGGGAATCTCAGGATCTTTGCCCTCATGGATCAGCTTATCAGCTTTAAATAACATAAAACTTGGTATTCTTCTGGATTGGCTTGTGATCTGGTTCCAGTTTTATGATGGGTCTCCTCTTTCCTCCTCTTTTCTCAAAGGCTGGTTACATTTGGGGGTGGTGATGGAGAGGAGAGGTCTAGCTTGCATTGTGGGGTGCCTCAAGATTTAACTCTCTCTCGTCTCCTATTGAACATCTACACGAAGTTGCTGAATGGGGACATCTATTGGCAGACATATATCTCCACTCTGAGCTTTACAAGTGATGTTGTCAAGGTGTTTACTCAGCAGTGGAGGCAGTGGGGGTTCTGGAGGGGAATGAACAAGTTATATCCTAATCTTAGCAGAAATGAATGTTTCTCAGGTTTTAGGTCTCTCGGTTGTGAAGCTGTTACATCTATACTTTACACTGGATGGTGCTTCCCCGGATAAAATTGGTAGGCAATCTGGGATCTCTCCGGACATAACTTTTGCTTGTGGAGCAGGTAGTAGCTGAGACTAGGAAGCAGGGGTGAAATGCTCCCGGTTCGGACCGGATCGCCCAATCCGGTAGCAATAGCGGCAGGTTGTTCAGAGAACCGGTAGCAAAAATCCCTACCCCCCACCCACCACCATGCCCAGCTGAGCCGCATGATCACCAGAGGCTTTTTTTAAAAAAACTTTTAGAAGCATTTTTTCTATAACCTCTTCTGATGAAAAAATGCTTTTAAAAGTAAAAAAAAAGCCTCTGATGATAGTGCGGCTCAGCTGGGATCATCAGAGGCTTTTCAAAGCATTTTTTTTCTGCAACCTCTTGGCTGAAGAGGTGGTAAAAAAAATGCTTTGAAAAGTCTCTGATGATCCCAGCTGAGTTGCCTGATTGGCAGAGAGGCATTTTTAAAAGAGCCTCTCTGACGATCCCAGCTGAGTTCCTGATCAGCAGAGAGGCTTTTCAAAGCATTAGAAAAAATGCTTTGAAAAGTTTTTTTTAAAAAAAGTTGGCCACACCCACCCAGTCACATTACCCCCCCCCACCAAGCCACACCCACAGAACCAGTAGTAATAGATTTTACATTTCACCCCTGCTAGGAAGGCCTTTCACAAATCCATCTTATATACAAGCTCTGCTCCTGGTCATGAACACTTTAGTTGCTTCCATTTGGATAAATTCAGTGCACTGTATATGGGATGTCCTTGAAAAGAATTTGGAAGTTTCAATTGATCTAGAATTATTTTCCAAAGCACCAGAGGGCAGGACTAGAAACAATGGATAGAAACTAATCAAGGAGAGAAGCAATCCGGAATTTAGGAGAAATTTCCTAACAGTGAGGACAATTAACCAGTGGAACAGCTTGCCTTCAGACATTGTAGGTGCTTCATCACTGGAGATTTTTAAGAAGAGGCTGGACAGTCACTTGTCTGAAATGGTATAGGGTCTCCTGCTTGAGCAGAGGGCTGGACTAGAAGACCTCCAATGTCCCTTCCAGCTCTATTCTGATTGATAGATAGAATGTAGTGGTGTACATGATGCTGATATTGAGTGCACTTTCATTTGCCCGTATAATGCTGCAGGCAGCAACTTCAAATTATAATGCAAGATGTTAATTATCAGTTTTCAGCTGCATATGGCACATTATTTGCAAGACTGCCTGTCTCCTATAGTTTCTGTCTGCCACATCAGATCTGACAGGATGGTAATGCTTCAGACCCCAGAATGAAAAAAACCCACAATCTTGTGGGTCTAAGGAGTTGTTCCTTCTATGGCATGGTGCCAGTGGTGGGTTTCAATTTTTTTTACTACCGGTTCTGTGGGTGTGGCTTGGTGGGCGTGGCATGGCTTGGTGGGCGTGGCTTGGTGGGCGTGGCATGGCTTGATGGGTGTGGCTTGGTGGGCATGACAGGGATAGGTTACTGCAAAAACCCCATTTCCCCCCAATCAGCTGGGACTTGGGAGGCAGAGAATAGATGGGGGTGGGGCCAGTCAGAATTTTTACTACCGGTTCTCTGAACTACTCAAAATTTCCACTACCAGTTCTCCAGAACTGGTCAGAACCTGCTGAAACCCACCTCTGCATGGTGCCCATCCTATGACACAATCTTCTGGGATATCTTGGCTGTTTGCATTTATTGTATTTGCTTTTAATTACATTTTTCATTCTATTTTATTTTGGTTTTGTATAGCTAGCCACCTAAAGGTTATTTGCTTAAGATGAACAGTATGCATAACTTGTATTATGCATGAATACATGTTTATGTATTTTTATTATTGTGTATAAAGTCAAGGAATTTCATGCCAGTTTAGACAACATACAATTAATATTCATGAATGGAAGGAAGTATGTGTGTGTAGGTGAAAGGTCTGAGTGAATTTTCTTAGCAACAAATAGTGCTCTACCAAGAATTTTCAAAAGAGGAATAACATTTGAGATATTCCACTATGTAGTTTTAGGGGACAAATACGTTCTTTGACCACAACACAAATAGCCCAGCAACATTTTCTTCCTTGTCATTTTGCTCCTCGCTGTTTTCTGGCAGGACACAGTCTTTCAACAGCCATGTTTTTAAGCCTCCCAGACATTTTCAAGGATATTAGGAGGTTGCAATTTCCCTCCCATTTTCAGCCTTATTTAGTTTTTAATTTTATATGGGAGAAAAAGAAAAAATCCATGGCAATACAATCAAGGTTGATGCTGCCATATTTACCACATGTAGTACACGCATACATACAATTTCAGCTGGTAAAAAGTGCTGACTTGCAGTGTAGGAAGATATCAATTATTTGACAATGTAGCTCATGTTTGTTCTACAATGACTTTGATAAAAGTTGAAGAGTGATGGGTGCTCCTCCAGCTGTCTCTGGAAGTCTCAGCCTGTAAATTTGTTTCTCTCCTTGGAAATATCTGTAACAATGCTCCTTCCCCATCCAAAAGAAGAAGCTTGGGGAGAAGGATTAGGTGGTGAAAGGCTCCCAAACAATAGCTGTATTGTTTTATAAATCTAAACTCTTAAAAAACAAAGCTTTTGTGCTTACCAGCAACTGATAATTAGCCCCTTGTGATGCTTCATAGCAAAATGTGCGTGTTCAAAATTGTAGGGTTTTCTGAAGGAAAAAAAAATTGCTCCTATACAGGAAGGGAAAGTGGGGGGAAAGCATCCGACTGAAGAAAAATAAAGCTGAGGAGAAACACCATCTCCCTATAAAATTTCCCATCCTTATCTTTACACTCCTATCGTGATATCTCATGTTGCTTTATCAAATTGCAGTAGCACAACTCAAAAAGAAAACTGGTCACATTTTCCAGAAAGGTGGATTTCAGTTGCAGCTAACCTCCCTCACAACAGAACTCTGTGGTACTTTAAAGCCTTTTGTATGGGACAAAAGCTCCTATGTGGGAGCTACATACATGTATACATACATTCATACATGTAAGAGCTATATAAAGCTCCTACAGAAAAAAAATCTGCTTGTCCTTGAAATGGCAAAGAAGGACCCTTCTGTTACTGAAATGTTGCTGTTTTTATTCCCCCAATTGTAATATTTGGCTTCATAGAATGGATTCTATTAGAAAATGCTGTATATATTCTATATTTAACATTTATATATGATAGGTATATGATTTGTATATATTTGTATATATATATATGTATAAATATATGTATACATTTGTATTTTGTCAATCCAAAAAGTGGACCCTGCACCTGTGGGAATAATGCTAGGAAAATGATGTTGATGATGTTTGATGATGATGATTTGTATATGACCTATATTTTAAGGATATTTTATGAGTCGTGGTGGCGCAATGGTTAGAATGCAGTATTGCAGGCTAACTCTGCCGGCTGCCAGTAGCTCAATCCTGACAGGCTCAAGGTTGACTCAGCCTTCCATCCTTCTGAGGTCAGTAAAAAGAAGATCCAAATTGTTGGGGGCAATATGTTTGACTCTCTAAACTGCTTAGAGAGGGCT